>NC_088997.1:7721780-8072613 GCF_963932015.1 Anas acuta
AAAAAATTTATATGCCACATTAAACAAAATATAATGCAAACTTAAAATACTGTTCTCCAAAAGACTGAATGATTTGCAAATGCTAAAGTATTCTCTGAAAGGTGACTGGCACTGCATTTTACTGCTGCTTCCAGTAAAACCTGTGGGCCTCTAACTTGGAGGCAAAGTCCTCTTATCTGCAGTTCAGGCAACAAGCATCACATGCCACGATAAGGCAATCAATGTGTCTTAGTTTGAATTCTCACAGAGATTTCTAGAGTGAAGAATAGTTTAGTGAAATATTATTGATAGCCTGCAATTGTTTCTGGCTGTTGAAGGAAGAAGGAGGATCTGTCCACGGAGAATCATCTGGAGATGATCATTTTTGCTTGCTACCAAACATTATGGTGGAAAAACTGCCATCTAATAAATGCAAGACTTATAGACCATTACCAGTATGGTCTGGAAGTAGTTCACTTACAGCTGGAGTTTTCTCTCTTCTGTAGTCTAACAAAGAGGTTGAAATAAGTGAAACAAAATGGCCTTGCCGATTTGCACACGTGTAGTCTCGGCAAACAATACATCAGTAACTAACATAACTTTACTCAGGCCTACGGCAGATGCTGATAACATCAAATGTACTTGACTTAGATGCCTTTCAAAATGTCACCCTGAGTGGCTTGGCAGCTTAATTCCCACTTTCTAAAGTGACTTAAAACCCTAAATCACATGGATAAATCTGAAAATTGCAGCCTTAGACAGCTGTGCTCTCCTTACTCTTCAGTGGCTAACATAAACACACAAAGATGCTATCTGACACCTCATCTAAAAATTAATCCTAATTGCTTTCTGGGCAGCTGCACAAACAGCCAGTTTTACCTCATTTCACTCTTACCTCTTGTTCATTATTTTCCTCTTCTTCTTTATAGAAGAAGAATAGGTTTCTTTATATCACATTTCTCTTCACATGCTTGTGGACATGGCAGTTAAAGGCATGTGCCAGCTAATAAGAGATATGTCTTAATTTCTTCTCTCTGGGTCACTCTTTGTGTCTTTTCTTCAGAAATTACTATGCCTGAAATATGGAAAACAACACAGCAGCAGAAAGCATTAACTACAGAATGACCCGTTTAATTGTGAATTTGGTCCTGACTCACACGAGGATCTTCACAAACAGAAAACACAGCCCAGCCTGCTACTACAGAATCAACTCCACTGCGAGGACCAACCACCACCTTTTGTATCGTCTTTGTCCAACCGGCCTGAAAACTATGGCCTCTCTGAAGTTTATAATCCCACAAGAAGCGCGATGCCACTGCCACGCTGAACAGCTATCAACTACCCCATGAAAGCAATGAAAGAGCCAGATCAGCCCACAGTGCGATAGAAAAGGCTCTACCCCTCAGCGAGGGCGCAGAGCTATTCTGGTTCACATTTATTGGTAGTACTAGTAATAAACATTTACATTATGGTAGCGCCTAAAGGCCCTATTTGAAAGCTCATCTAAAACTGTTATTGTACCTGGGCACTAAACAGCTCTGAAGCAGCACATCTGTCTGCCAGATGGGTGTTTGCTGGGTTTTGTTTATTTAACTGAGGAGTTGCCTCTTAAAAAAGCCTCACGCTTACCTAAGAAAACTTAATAAGAAGTTTCAAGAGATTGCTGCGCTGTTCACTCAGGGAGAACCCGCAGCTAAATCTGCTGCGAAACTCCAGGCTGGGACAGCGCCTCCTCACACGAGCGAGGGACACCACAGCCCCACTCCGAAGACACCGAACCTGCGGTCCCCGGGCCCACAGCGCCTCAAATCCGTCACGGGAGCACCTCGAGGACCGAGCCAGCCCCCACACGGGGAGCTCCGGCACCAAGCGGCGGCGAGAGGCCGCCTCCATCCCCCCGCGGGGCTCCCCCTTACGGCGGCGGCGCCAACGGCAGCGCGGTCGCGGCCGCCATGTTGAAGGCGAAGGTGCTGCTGGTGGGGCCCCGCGAGGTGAGCGAGCCCCCGGCCCGGCCGCCCGCCCCCCGCCGCTTGTCCCCGGGGCTCGGTGTGAATCTGGAGCGGCCTCGCCGGGCCCTCAGGGCCGCGGTCTCTCCGGGCTGCCCCGAAACGCGGAGGCTGCGGCCGGGCAGTGGTGGGAGG
Organism: Anas acuta; assembly: GCF_963932015.1. Classification (NCBI taxonomy): domain Eukaryota; kingdom Metazoa; phylum Chordata; class Aves; order Anseriformes; family Anatidae; genus Anas; species Anas acuta. The sequence continues at coordinate 7,723,901 of NC_088997.1, forward strand.
GGAGGGCGGGGGTAGGGTCGCGGTGAGCTGAGGTGAACGCGTTTGGTTGTTGTGGCTGAGGCGTGCTAGGCTCACAGGTGTTTTTCTCGCTCTCCTTTCTGCCAGGCTGGAAAATCCGTGCTGGCAAATTTTGTCTCGGAGAGCATAGAAGGGATCGGCAGCTACGTCCCGACGCAAGGAGTGAGGTGAGCAGACCCTGTGCGCTGCCGCCCTGGCAGCCCGGCCGTGGCCCTGTGCGCCGTGACCATTTGTGGGGTGGCTGCTTGCTTCCACAGGATCCTGGAGTACGAGAAGCCCAACCTAAACGGTAACAGCAAGGGAGCTGCGTGTCGTTTGGAGCTGTGGGATTGCAGCGGCGATCAGAAGTAAGTCCTGTATTGCTGCTGCTTCCTCCAGGTTACTCAATTTCTAATGATTCTGCTTACACAATGTTCTCCTGCTTAAGGCCTAAAACCAGTGATCATTTTGAGTTGAGGAATAGCCCAACCTCTTTACCCTATTATATTTTTTTTATATCTTTCTCCTGTAGAGCATCTGATGCTTCCAGCTGACATTGCAGTTTGTTTTGGGTAAGGACTTAGCATAACAGTGATGTCCGTAGCTCCTAGAATGGAGTATGGGTACAGCAGACAGACAGAGGCCCAGTCTGCCAGACTGCCTTTATCTGTTCGAAATTATTACATGATGGACTTCAAAGAATGTATTTATATGGTTGAAGCCCTAATTGCCAAAGGATACAATTGAGAACTGGACAGGTCTGTTTTTAGAGAAAAAATAAATAAATATGCATTTGACCAACCACTGCATTGTCAGCAAATCATGGGACCAACTAACATGATAGGTAAGTAAAAATATTTAGGATGTCATAGATCACTGGCAAGATTACTAACTAAAGTAACTAAACTACTAACTAAACTAACTAACTAAAATAAAAGTATTAACTAAAGAAAAAGTACTGTAATGTGTTCTTGTGGAGAACTTTTTCTCTTGAGGAATAAAAAAAAATTAAGGAAGTTTGAGTATGTTTCCATTTTCCAGCTATCAATCTTACCATTTTCTGTGCACCTGTTTTTCAAGGTTTGAAACATGCTGGCCAGCTCTGATGAAGGACTCTCACGGCGTAATAATAATCTTCAATCCTGACATGCCCAGTCACCTGAAAGAAATTGAAATGTGGTACTCCTGTTTTGTGCAGCAGCAGCCACTGCTTGATAGTCAGTGTCTCCTGGTTGCACATCACAAGCCAGGCAGTACAGAGGACACAGAAAATCTATCCTTAGGTAAGAAGATGGAAAACACGATGTACCAGTCAGATGAGTTTTTTATTGATCTCTTTATCTTTAAAATTGGTGATACCTTATAGCTTGCATTTTTCATGACAATCTTCCAATCTAAGAACTCTATTAGAGTGCTTTGCAAAAACAAAAGTATTGAACCTCAAAAGCCAGCTAGAAGGTGAGCCATATCCATGTTTCCCAAAAGGAAAAATAAAGACAAGCAACATTTGAGTGACTTCCCTAATGCCATATAGTGAGTATGCAGCTGAGCCAGGAATTGGAACTCCTGATATCTGTAGCCATAAATCATCACTAGCAGTTTTTCTTGCATTGAATTTTACATTCTGTTTACTGACACATTTAAGCCTGCATTTTATTGATCAAAATAACTTTTTGAAATAAAAGGTAAATGAGCTTCCTCTTAAAATTAGTATAGGTATGTTATTATATATGGCAGAATTACTTGTGGCTGTCTTTACATATGAGAATACATATTTCCTCTGAATAGCCTATTCCAGTGCTCAAACAGTGTTCAAAATTTGTTAAAAGTATTAATGTATTAATATATATTAAGCTTAACATGTATCGTACCATAATTTTGAAGTAATCAAAGACTATCAATTCAATAGTAAAATTGCAATTCAGTGCTGAATTGTTCAACTCTGCCTAATCAAATGTGAGACCAAAACCAATACTTTAAACCTTAATGATAGTTGCATTTGTTGTAATACCAACAAGTTTTGATACATTTCTTCCTCGCATTGTTTGATACCTGGGGTATCAAACATTGGATACTACCAAATTCCAGCAGACTCCTTCAGCATGAGCTGTCCCTTGACCTTGATCGTAAATGCTCCTTTTCTAAAATGAATACATCTTAACTATTTTTTTTTTTTCACCTTCAAAGGTCACCCACTGAACAAGCTGAAACTAGTACATTCCAACTTAGAAGAAGATCCTGAAGATGTTCGGATGGAATTTATGAAATACTTCAGAAGCATTATCAACATAATAAATGAGAACAGAGAGAAGGAAGAAATGTCAATTATCTCATAACGTTAAAATAAAGGGTTGTTTTCACTTTGTAAGCCATGCTAGCCTGTGAAAAGGTTCTCACAACAAGAATTTACCAGTCTATAAATGCTTCAGAGAAAACACTGCACAATTTATGACTTAACCAAAAGAACCAAGTGCTGACATCAGATGAACTGTGGTGCCAAATAGATGGCTGCACATCCAGGAATTTGGGTAACTTTAGCTGCGCTTTGGTTCCATTTGGCATCAGAGGTACAGGAAGGTGTTTTTTAATGTGTTATTGTAGACCAAAAGAAAAGGGTATTTGTCATCTCCTCACTTAAGAATGCCTTTTTGTAAAGGTACTAGGAGAAGAAAGCCTGACAGAACATAAGATTTGTGGAGTTCTGTTGAAGCATCTGAGTAAAGTGTTCATGTTAGCTGTGTTCCTGGAGAAGTTATGCTTTTGGAAGTCAGTTGAAACTGACTGGAGTGGAGATCTGAGAAGCAGTTGTGGTATGGAATCTAAATTTTAATGTTCCAAATTCTCCTTATCTTTCTGTCAAGCATCTGAGGAGAACACATTTCATATCTATTGCCTTGGCAAGGCAGAGTACTTTGCAGTCTTTCTCATGACTAGGCTTTTCTCCTATTCCAACAAAATTATCCTTGTTTGGGACAACGTATAGGACACTCTGGGAGGGAAAGAATCGAGGTCTCAGTGTAGTGGAATTACTTTGACCTATGCTAGGAGCTCCGATAGAGGGGAAAAAAGTGCTGCATTCTCCAGAGGAGGAAAAGCTGTTTCCAAACTATTACTGTTCCCTATTGCACTAAAATAAGTGGTTTCATAGATGATTTACTTTCTGGTTTGTTTGGTTTGCACTCATCCCTATTCTTGGTGTGTTTTGTTGTGGAAGGCATTTTTTGTAATATAATACTAAAGCAATAAAAACACTTTAAAATGTGTCCTTTTTGCTCTCAAAGGGAAAGTTAATTATGTTTTGTGGAACTCTTATCAACTTGTTCAATTTTTAGTGAGAAGAACTGTGGTAAGTTTGCAATATATTTCACACTAATAAGATCTAACAGGAGAAGTTTGAAAAAAACTTGTCACAGACCCAAATAGATGAAGAAATGATGAATGAAAAACAGAAGCATCTATCAATGCTGTTGCCCTTTTTTATTTTTCAAGAAGAGAACTTAAAGGAGAGAGGGCCTGGGAGCAGGAACTGCAGGAATCTCTCAGAAGCATCCACTTTTCCCTTGTACGGTAACTCACCTTGTGAGGTGTTGGATCAATGGCTTGTCAGAACTACATCTGACCCACTGCACTAATTTTTACTGGTTGTTTTGTTGTATGTTGCATGTCACCCAGCTGTATTTGAGCTGCAGCTGTTACAGCCTTTGTTCTCTCACTAACGTCTTTTAGTAAACATCCATTACAGAAAGTATGTTAAAAAACGAACTACTTAATGCATTTTAGTTCAAGACAACAGGACTAAGAGTTACTTGTTTTTTTTCAGTGATATAAGTTAATCAGTCCACTATTCCTATTTTCATAGTTCTTTCTCTTCTGAGTTATAAATAGTCTGTTCTTTTGCAAATACTCTCCATTTACCAAGATAGCAAGAAGACATGCCTCAAAAATCTACTCATTTACACATCTTTCTCCTGGCCTTAGCATGTGGTCAGGGCTTTCTCTAGCAAACTTCATTGAGCAATCGGAGTGTTAAGCCCTGTCACAAACGTGTTAGCAGTAGCTCAGGTCTTTTCCTGGCCACCTCAAAAAGTCCACAGCACTTCAGGCAAAAAATCGTCATTCCCTTTCTTTTGTGAACTCAGCCCACTTCAGTGGGATTTACTGCAGTAGTCTAACAATGATTTGACTGTAGCAGCTCAAAATAAGTTATTTTTATTGCTTTCAGGTAGGAGATGATTTTTCATTTTTTCATATACCACTTGAAGATTTCTACATTATGCTCAAAATCAACAAGCACATGGAGTCTGAAAGCCTCTTTGTTCCAGTTGTATGTTTTGCTCCCCCAGGTATTTTTTTTTGCTGATAATTAAGCTCTTTATTTCAAACAAAGGCAAGGCAGTCAAAGGATTAAAAGAAGATCTTTTAAACAACTGTAAAATGAATGCAGCAAAACCTACTGAGCTAAGCTGCAGAGAATTTAAATTTCAATGATATTCTGGTTTGCTCAGGTTGGTAGCAAGCGTGTGGCTCATGAAGTTGGTCCTGGTAACTCACACCATTCTTTTACTTTGTGCTTGGTGTGTTCACAGTATTTGCTGCCCCAGCCTCTTAATTGTCAGATAGCTCTTTCTGTGCTGCTAAAGCTAAAAGCTCCACTTTGTTCTGATGTGAAAATGAGGGGTACTGAAAGAAAATACCAGTGAGAGGAAGGATACCGTGAAAGAAAAAAGTGAAATAAGCAGTAAGAGATGAAAAGGTTGGAGTCAAATAGTGGGAGGTTGGCATTTCAACATCTACATTTTATTTATATGACTTTTGAAATGGCTTTATATGTTTGCAATCAGTGTCATAGGGTGGTCTATTGGAGACAGTTATTGGAAAATTCACAGTCTAACTAGAGAACAAGTCTTTTATATGCTGCCTTAGATTATTTTTTTTGTTGCCAGCTGTGTGGCGTTGGAGCCAATTTTAAAAATATACTGCCTGAATACAGCTTCTCCCAACAGCAGGATTTGGATAAGGCTGTTGTGAAACCCAGCAAATCTAATTGGTCTTGAAATGTAAACCAGTGCTTGAGTGAGGCCAGGGTTAAAAAGTCAATGATCTATTCACCACCTTGCTTCACATAAAATGTTAACCATGATCTTTATAGATTCATAGAATCATCTGGGTTGGAAAAGACCTTCAAGATCACCAGGCCCGACCATCACCCTGACCTCCCAAGTCCTGTCACTAAACCACGTCCCTTGGTGCCATATCCACATGTCTCTTAAATACCTTTAGGCATGGGGACTTCCCCAGGCAGCCTGTTCTAATGCTTGACCACCCTCTCTGTGAAGAAATTCTTCCTAATATCCAATCTAAATCTCTCCTGGTGCAACTTGAAAACGTTTCCTTGTGCCCTATCCCTTGTCACCTAAGAAAGGAGACCCACGCCCTCCTCACTGGAACACCCCTTCAGGTGTCTGTAGAGAGCAGAGGTCTTCCCTCAGCCTCCCCTACAGATTAAACAACCCCATTTGCCTCAGGCACTCCTCCTAAGTATTTATTCAGAAATATAGTTCATTAATGATTTATGAAAGGGGTCCACAGAGACACCCAGTTAGAAGAGGGGTAGGAGAATGTCAGATGCAGGACAGACATACATTAGTCTCTGTGCACTCTGCACGCTGCCGTTCCACTGCTATCAGTAAGTCTGAGGAGCTTCAAACATTCCCACAACACGACGTTAGCCAGACTGGGGCTGTGCAGCCTTATTTGTTTGCCTGAAGCGATGCGGTTAGCAAGTGGCTCCATCCATACTTCTGCTTGTGAGAGCAAAGAATTACCCAGGCAAGTTTAAGGAAACCAGGAACATGAGGTAATCAGCCACAAGTTACACAGAAAACAGTTAGTTGGCAAGCTACAGGTTTAACTAGGAGTAGGAGCAACTTAGGAACAAAAGAGCAAGCTTGCAGAAAAAGCACTATATTTTAACCCTTCCACACTGAGGATCTTACCACCATGCCTGGAAGTTTGGAAAGGCATTTTGGATGACCTTTCCAAGAAGCGGAAGGGTAGGTAGAGAATCCGTGAGGTCTTGTCAGTTCCACCAGATAAGTGCAGCCTTCTCTAGCTGTCCTCAGTCCCTTACAGCAAACAGTTTGTCTCCCCTTCTTGTTCATGCCAGCAGCCACGCACACCCAAGCCCTTACTTTGTATGAACTGTGCACAAACTGGAAGCCTCTGAGTTTCTTTCCCTTTGTGTGTTTTCTTGTCCATGCTGGAATATAGTGGCTGTTTTTTCCTGTAGCTTTGCTGGGATCACCTGCATTGACATGGTCTGGGCAACTGTGGGTGGATCAGGACATACAACTGAGCCATCGTAAGCCATTAATAAACAGAATATTTTAAATACTAATTCACTCAAATAGGCACAGTCTCCACATTGTGGCATCCAAAGACCCCAGGATATGACAAACATGAAGTAAGAAAACAACCTGTTACTTACACAGGGGTTGTTCTGGTGCAACATTATTTTGTCACTTGGCATTAAATATGGATTATCCTGAAAGCTTAAATCACTATATTTGTGGTGTACAGAAATGATTTTCAAGGCTTTACTACTGTGTAGCTACAAACAAGTTTATACCTAGAGGTGAGCTCTACTGAAGTTCACACTCATCTACCATTAAAGTAGCCAGTACATTGTTGGTTTGGGCAGTTGACCTGTCTGGACAAAAAGTCAGTATGGAAATTTGATGGGGAACAGTCAGACTCAGAATAACTCTGCAGGATGCAAAAAGCAGAATTTTAAGATGTTGGAAACATGCATAGAAGGTTGATGGCTGTGGCTATCATGAAGACTTTACTTAAAAAACATTTAAGTTTTTCAATTATAAAAGAGTCTGTTCAATTTGCCTCTTACAAGCTGTTTCTACACACGCAGAATATTATGAAGCCCAAAACTACTGTGATGATGAATACAGTCACAGGCACTGCAATCCAGATGTGTGGCTTCCAGGGCAGAAATCCTACTTGTTTACAACCAAACTTTGGGAGTAGTGGCAAAGTCAAATGAAATACATTTGGACCTTACCAAAAAAATGTTGCTTTCCTTTCAAGTTCTGTATTTTGAAGGCCAGGCCTTTGGTCTCAGTTGTTCTCAGCAGTATTGTTCTAATGGACACAATAGACATAAGAAACCCTATGTTCCTATTTGTGTTATTGAACTTCCAAGTGACTCTGAGGAAGTCGTGTAGGCCAGCACATTCAAGAGTGCCCATCCATGCTGAATTTTTGTATGCTCATCTAGAATTACGAAGGGAGTCGATGTGCAGACGATTGAGGAAGCAACTTCTAGGAGGTACCCAGGCCCTTTTAAAATCAGATCTTGAAACTACTCAATTTCTCAACTTGCTTTGTACCTTGCTTTGAAGGTCACTTGCAAGTATTTCCTCTATCCCCTTTCTAGAAGTCCTCACTGCTAGAGTACTTCAGTGGTACAGCAAAGGTTCCTCAAAAGATTCATTTACTTTTTTGAGAAGTTGCTTTTCCTGAGATGCTAGAAGAATACTCTGCCAGTAACTCACATAACTGTAGTCAGCACTCCTCCTGCACACACAGACACTATTCCACTTGTGAGTAAAAGATACCATATGCTACTAGGCCAAGCAGCTCAGGGAGTTAATTCATGTGTAGGAAGCAGGCCAGTGGTGAGGTCAGGTGTATATTTGCATTGCCCCAGCTTATGTTACTTAGCACAAGATTCCCCCTTGAGTGACTGAGATTTACATAACTAGATGTATCATGAAGGTGCCCGCTTAGAATTTGCTGAGAATTCATCCTCAGAAAATCAGTCCTCTTCAAAAGCAGCATTATCTGGAATCCTCTTACCACTTCTTGTAATCACCAGCTGAGGGAACTGGCTCCGTGCAGTGTACTGTTTTGGCCACTCATGCTTGGAAAGCTACGATGAATGAGAAAAGGGCCACCTGCGTGGCTGAAGAAGAAAGAAACAATTGCATGAGAAGTATTTGGTGTTTTTTTGTTTGTTTGTTTGTTTGTTCGTTTTTCACTCTAGCAACATAGGGAGAGAGATAGTACCTGCTCAATATCTGTAAATATTTCACAAAGAGAGAAAATTGACTATTTACCTAGACATGAGATAACACAATCATCAGAGCAGGGCAACTGTTGTTGAAAGACTGGACCATTCTAAGTGGCACAAACTGAAATATAAAGTACTTTCTTATCATCTGCTCCTTTAGCTAATTCCTCCCACCTCTCCCTGAATTGTAGGAGGAAATAATTTGACATTGAATGTAAGATAACCTTATGTTTACGCTTTTTTTTTTTCCTGACAGAGACAAAAACAAAACAAAACAGGAGAAACCTAATATTCAGGATCACATTACATTTGAGCATAATTTTAACTAAAAACAGTTTTCGCACAAGAATATACATGGATAAACTAGTCACTATTCAAGTCTGGTCTGGAAATTGAAGAAGGTTTCTAACAGAGTATCTCAGTAAGAGATGGGAAAACACCTGGTTTCAGAGTAGCAGTTAATTAATAACTTGATAAACTAGGACTGATCTTTCCAGCAGCTCTCTTATGAAACCAAGGGGCTTATTTCTTTTTTATTAATGCAAGCATTTTTTATTTATGAGGGTATTTTCCACAGAGGTGACAGTGAACCGACCATCAGCTCCAAAGTTCCTTGAACCTTGAGAAGCTTGGGTTCTGATTCATATGCTCCAACTGGAAATCAGAGGTTGTATTTATACATATGCAGAAGAAGTAAAGCAATTTTATCAACTCATAGTAGAAGAAAGATAATGCAAATTTTCTCATGAGTCTTCCTTCAGAGTCTGCTGTCTGAGGATGGGCACTAGAGTTTGCTTGCATAACCCTTAGACAGGAATACAAAAAAGCCATATGTTTTGCTGAGTTCCATTGTCTCTGCCTTCCTTTGTAAGGAAACGGGAGCCTATTTCTCTACTAGTTTCATGAAATCTAACTGAATCCTGGTAACATGTCTCTGAGAATTCGCTCAGAGGGACTACTAGACGAGGACACACCCTCCATTGCTATGTTGCTGTTACATGAGTTCCAGACAAAAGCATTTATTGTGGTTTGGCAGCAACCATCTATTCCTAAAACCCCGGGACTGCATTGTTCTTTGCTTGTCAAAAGCTGATTTAGTACCTACAGGCACAGAGTGCAGGGTTCATCTTTTTAGGAAGGATCTTCATGCTCCCAGCCAGTAAGACAACTTGGAGGAGTCACACCAACGTCAACAGTGAAGACCAGGCCCTCAATGGAGCAAAAGATCAGCCCTGCAATGAATATTGAAGGATTTTTAGTCTGACCCTAGGTTAAGTGGTAATACTTCAGAAACTGAGTTACCAACTGCCAGTCCCATAATCATAACTCTGAGTCATTAAATAAAGATATGTCTTGGGGAAAAAATATTGCTTAGGCCCCAAAATTGCTATGCTGCATTTGGAATCCTAATAATGGCAGAGGTTTAACTGACGCTCCTAACGATACCAGGATCTTGCAATCTTATCTGTAGCTAAGATAATGAGCCTGGGACCTACACAAAAGTATTAGAAGGCCCTTCTTCTGCTCAGAATGGCATATCTTGACTTTTAAAGCAGATCATTAAAAGTAATATCTAATGAAAGCTCCATCTGTTTTCCATTGAGCATACACATGGAAGCATTGGCTCTCACCCCCCAAGGCTGCATGTCATTTTGCAGCACACAGTGCTGACACCTTCACAATGTAACAAGCCAACCCAACCCTTGATGCAGTTCCGTTGCCCACAGAAGTTAAATATTTGGTATATCTGGATCTGTTAGAATAAAGCTGAACTTCTGGACCTTAAATTTCTCCAGCAACTGGAGAGAGGTGCAAAACTTAGGTCATACAGACCTGCACAGGTCTGAGTTTGCAAACCATAAAGGTTATTTTACAGAGCACTAGCAACAAAAGCTAAAACTTGCACTCCGTGCACCCTTACCTATTCAGCTAAATGGGAATTTCCATGGCCTGTTAAGATATGGGGTCTATGACACAAACCTGGGCCATTCTGATCCTATCTGTTAATGCCCTTTAGACGTTGCTACAGTTTTCACTACCATGAGCTCACAGAGGCCAAACAGACAAACACACATTTTCTATTACTAAATAATTTGTTTGCCATCCCCATAAAAACCTAGCAGTATTAGATAAACATTTTATCCTAAGTGCCATTGAAGACTAGTCTGTCTTAAGAATTTACCCACGTGTAGGTTTTCTGCCCTCCTAGACAGGTCTTCCTCCCTTATTCTCTATACAGACATGGCTACCTTACACAAGAGTTTTTTAGGAATTTCGTAACTTCAAGACTTATTCTGTGAGATGGGGTTGAAAATAATAAGAAGGGACAAGTGAGATAAACAACCAAACACACAGCTAGAGAGCACATTCTTATAGCCAGGCTAACAGTCAAAGTTAAGTATGAAGGTGGAATCACACGACAATGAGATCATTAACAACACTCGTGTGGTGATCAAGAATGCGTGTACACTTCTGGTGATATGAGTGCCTGTGGTTGCTCTTTCTTATGTCATTTGCTGAAGTCTAATATTAAAAACAAAAACAAAAACAAAAACCAAAAAAAAAAAAAAAAAAACCTTCGGGACATTTATTCTCAATCGTCTGCAGTTTCTGTTAGACTCCGGAGACTCCATCTGATATTTTCTTTTTCTTTTACACCCAGACATGGCTGGCCAATATCCACCATCTTTCCAGTTAACAAAGACTTGGAAGACTTCGTCAGAAGTTGTGGGTCATCTGGCTTCCTTTTGTCAGCCCTGAAAGGGGCCAGAAAACAGGAAAGATCCCTTCCAACCTCAATCTGCCAGGCACAGGGGAGGTTCCTGGGTGAGAGCTGGCCACCACGCACACCCTTGCAGCCCCCTGGGACCGGGTGAGGCTCGGAGGAGGCAGGGAACTGATGTGGAAGATGAGTTTAGCTGCATTCCACTCCAGTTATCTTTGGCTGCTGATATGTTTGGGGAACAAGGATGAGCAATGTTCAGAAATCACTCATCTGAAGAATTTGAAGGACGTCTCTGCACCACTGTCTGAGAGAGCTGCACATGGCGTCCGAGCGTGGCTGCTCAGCACCGAAATGTAGTAAGTGGGGGTTTAAAATTTGCTGTCCTTCTTAGGACCCTCCAGATTCAACTCAGAATCAAAGGCTTAATCTGCCACCATCTAATCTAATGAAGAAATCTGGCTACTTTGCAATGGAAGATGAGTGAGCCCTGATCTCCATCTCTTGTTCTCTTTCCATGTAATAGCTCCTCTTTAATCATAAACAGATGCTACCTTTTATATTGGCACAACAAACATATCACATTCGTGTCTGATCTGCTTCTTGCCTTCTTGTCTGATCTATTTCTCTTACCTCTGAATTATTGCTCTCCTTTTTCATTTTTAAGTTAATTTACATTAAGCAAACTAACCTTGTAGAAGGTTAAAAAAACACAGTGAGAGAGACTTCCAGAGCTGTCTGGCCTACAGGGCTGTTCTCAAGTTGAATGCAAAAAATTGGATATGTGCCTTTTTTCTTCACTCTTTGTGACTTTAATGTATCAAGAAGGTTTGAAAGAAGCCACTGTGATTTTTTAAAGCTTTTTTTCTTAGATCCTACTCACTTTTTCTAACAGTAATGGAATCATTTTTTTCTATAGGAGAAAGAGAAGTTATATTTCCATTGTAAAAAATAATCAGGCAGTTTGAAGAGCTAGTAGGGTTATTAATTGGAAAGATAATTAGAAAGTTAATCAAAGTTATGCAAGTAAAATGAATAAAATCAAGATGGACTCTTCTCATCTCTGAGAAGGACTTGAAAGAAAGGTTTTGTGCTGAAACTCAAGGAAGCCTACAGTTTTGCAGATCAGGCCACAAGAAACCCCTGTTGAACCTTATGACCAGATGCTACCAACATTTGAAAGATCAACATGGAAGAAGCAGGGGAAGATTTCAGGCCTCTTATTTTGTACAAACAAGCTAAAATGGCTGTGATCTCCTCACTTTTTTCATGGTGTCCATAACTTTTATATGACCCCCTTAGGCTGTGCAAAAGATCATTCTTTTATAGTCAGTGAAACTGCTGCTAACCTTCCCGTTGCCATTCTCAGTTCTTCTATTATCTTGGAAGCTTGACCAGTTCCTCTAATTATCTATGATCCACAAGAACTTTCTCCTTGCTTAATATGATGTATCATGACGTAATGACATAAATGTACCATGTTGCACATTTAATGACATAAAAGGCTAAGCATACACTGTTGATAAGAGTTTGCTCTGAACAGCTAAGGTATGAAGGAAACAAGTGAAGGCTGGCTACAAAGACAAGCTCCTGCCTCCTTTACTGGACTTGGCACAGCAGAGCATGTGCACAGCTTCACTGTAGTTCTATGGAGAAGAAAAGAACTAATCAGCCTAAGGGATGTTCCTGGAATAAGAACAAACATGCATAAATTGACCATGGAAATTAGCAGGTTTCTTCCTATCAAAACTAGGAGATTCTGGAGCAGTCTCCCAAGTAAAGTAGGTAAATGGGAGGATAGGAGACACATCGAGGAGGAAAGAGTACATTTTTTGAATAGCACAATCTGTTTATGAAAAGGATTGGGAACTTGGCTCCCTGCAGAAGCACAAGACTGGACTCAGCAACCCAAAAGGTCATTTTCAGTTCTATGTTTCCTTCCTTCCTTTCCAAACCAGAACTGGAGAGGTCTGATTCTAAATGATGTATTCTTCGTCTGCACTCACCTGTGCAAACATGGAAGTTAAAACGTATGGCACCTCTTTTCCATGTCCAACAAGGAAAAAATTAATCTCATCTGGCCCATACCAAGAATAAATTAAAGATGCTTTAATATGCATTCAGTGAAGCAAAAAATACCGTATTTCATAGAGGTTTACAAATAAAACATATCCTATATATAAATATAGATAAGTCATAAATAAGTATAAATAAGTCATAAATAAGTAATACCTAAGGCCATAATACTCAAAAAATACATTCTTGCATTTTTGTTTTTGTAAAAAAACAAGATTCACATTGATATTTGTTTACATCGGTCAGCCCCAAATAACCCTAGAACTTGTCCATAAATCCCAGTCAACTTTCACAGAGGGCATTGAAAATACTTAATTTCAGCAAATTTTGTGAAAATAGATGGCCAAATGAAGAAGACAGATTATTCATCCCTCACTGAAGAAATAGGCTAAACATGAACTCAATCCCCATTAAACACCAGAGAATTCTTGCCAAAATGCAATCCAAGATATAAATCCATAGGAAAAAAAGGTTTCACTGTTTACAGAACTACTTGTATTGGATGAGACCACAGAGAGATAACATCAGTATGACAGAAACTAATCACCACTCAACAAACCTTTTGGAAACAAGTCAGCAAACACATCTGCTTCAACAGAACCAGAGCCTCATGTGACAGGAAGCTTATTAGAGACCCTGTCTCTCATTATTTTGTTTTTGCTTATAACTTTCCCAGCATGAATATTCAATATTGCAAAATAAAGTGGTTTCCTTCACAGACCATCCAGAATGGAGAAAGAAATGGGGCCAGACATTCCAGATCCTGAAGAAATTGGTGCCTGTGGAGCTATGGATTTCTACCAGCAAAACATCTGGCACAAAGTAACATTAAACATGAATAACTTGCTTCTTTCCTCTTACCATTGGTGTGAGGCAAGAATGACTCCACTGAAGTTCGTTTGATGTATGAAGCCTGCAAAGAGGAGAAAAGAGAAGAAAGTCAGCCCTTTAAGCCTAGCAAGACATCTTAAAGGAATGTAATTCAAAATATTTTATTTCCTCAATAGCATAAAATTGTGAGCTGTTTTTCCTGGTTACTACACGTGAAAGGGTTGCTTTGTAATATTATAAAAACAGCTTAGGAATTTCCATTTGATGCTCCTTCATGGCTTCGGTCATAGGTCAAGTAAATTCTGGGGATCTTTAGCACCACTGATCTGAAAATCTGGCCTGGTATGGAGCCAAGGCCCAGGAAGGGTCATGGGAGCCCCATGTGCTCAGCCTTTCTTAGCTTTTCTTTAAACACTTCCTAAAGTGAAAGGAGTTAATCTCGAACACCTCTAAAGTAAATGGTCTGTATGGATCAGCCCTCAGTGTGCCTCTGTTACCTCAGTTATTAGAGCAAAAAGCATGTAGGCCTCATCCTCACCGTGCCCAGTGGCTCATGATTTGGAAGGCTGGGGCTGAGGCACAGGCATGTCCATTTGTTGTATGGCATCGGTCATACAAATGACAACAGCTCCCATTTCCCCTTCTTACTCTTCAACTCTGCAGGACTTCCTCACACAGAAAGCAGGACTGGCATTGGGGCCTGTCAGTGCTGAGCAGTGGGATACCATTCATCCCCCCCAGCCAGTGAGGTCTTGCATGGATGTATCCGCACTGGGACCCTACAGGAGCAGAGAGGTTTTATACAGAAAACAAAACAAAATAAAACAAAACCTCGCCAACAGCTACACTTTGCAGAGACATCAGGCAGTACCTTCCCTCAGTGTCTGGGTGACCGCTCCTCCCTTCTCCATCACCTTGCGGGCAGATAAAAAGCCTTTCAGGGACACTTTAAGTCAGCCTTGCCATTTCAACCCCACAGATGCCAAAGTGATTTTTATACTCTTCTGCTCAACTAATTGCCAAGCTCCAACAAAGGGACTTTAATGGGTTGCACCAGGCAATAAACCATCTTCTACTGGCACCAGAAACAGGAAAGTAAGAGAGGGAATGTAAAGCTGGAACAAGGCACAGACCCAGAGCAGGTCCAAATACTTGCAGGAACTGATTTATTCGAAGATTTGATACCAGATGTTCTATTCAGACAACTTTAACAAAGCTCCACAGAACATTAAATGCTTCTCATGTTTTCAGCATTCAAGCCACTCCATCTGGGCACTTCTGCCACAGGGCACAAACAAAACACTGTTTAATATTAATCAAAGAAGTGAGTCTTGCTCTGCAAGTCCAATATAAAAAGGGTAAGAGCAAACACATGCTAAGCTGTTCCTGGGAATGCTGAACACAACGGAGGGGCTGTCTTGGATTATAGTATTTCTAACTTATGCCAGCCCAAAGTCTGGTTTTAGGGAGGATATATTACTGATACGTTACTGCAAACACTGTGCTAAACTGGAGCAGTCTGCATCTTTGATTAATAAATATACTGTTCATAGTATATCCAAAATTCCTGCTTCCTTGTTTACTTAGGTTTTCAATAGACCGTTGCACAACTACTATTCCACAAATAAATTGCACGTTTTTACTTGGACATTTATTTGGATGTCACTTCTTCACAGATAATGTTAATTGTTGCCTTTTCCTCTGACTTCTGACCATTTTTAGCCTTGCAGTCTCCTTGTTCTCCTATTTGCTCCTTCTCTCTGGCCTCCCCAAATCCTACAGCCATTTGTGATAAGAACTGCAGCTCATTGCACCTTTCTGTGCAAAATCTTTTTCTGAATCATTTTAATTCTTAAAACCCAGGGGTACCTACATTTGTCAAGCTATATACAAGGCTGTCAAGACTGAACAGGGGCAGCTGAAGTCACTCCTCCCTTACTTTCTGAGCTGCTAGTGCAACATCCCAGCCCCTTGGCTGATTTCTCTCTACAAAGGGGAATCATAGAATCATAGAATCATAGAATATCCTGAGTTGGAAGGGACCCTTAAGGATCATCAAGTCCAACTCTTGACACCGCACAGGTCTACCCAAAAGGGAAGGATTAGAGGATAAGGACCTGGCCCAATTTTCTCGTTCTGGCATGCCTCATTGCCTTCATAAAATCAATTTGTTTACTATATTCTTGCCCAACCCCCATTTATTGCTACCTCCACCTTGTCCTGCTTGTGTCCTTTACTCTCTCAATCATCAATAAATCCAGCTCTTTTTTTTAGAAGTTGTGACCTTCCAGTTGTCTTGTGTTTTCGTGACAGGCTGACAACTTTGCCAGTCTTCCTTCAGAAGTCCCTTCTGTAACAGACTCTAGCCTCTTTCTATTTAGATCGCCATGGGCCCCACCAAGTGTAGCTTGACTATGGGATAGGCAGAGATGCTTTTGTATCAACGACATTGAAATTTTATGTATTTACTCTGATTAGACACTGGATGGTGCTCTTTGCACTTTCATGCCAGCAAAAGCACTTCAAAAGTAAGCGAACGCCCTCTTCTCATGAGAATTGTAAAAATTCCCCAGGGTCAGATACAGTTATACATCTAAGCCTCTAAATCCTGTGGGAAGAGCATGTTTTGACTACATAAAATGTAGCTCAAGCTGCCGTGGAAGAAGCTCAGTTAGGTAAGGACAAATGCCAAATAAAATGTCACTGCCTATTACACACAAATCCACCAAGTAGCGGTTTTCACATTCCTCCTCAAATATTTTATTTGCTAATTGGTTCCTTATCAATGTTCCCCATAGCAACAAGAGAAACCTAAGTGGCACAAAGTGGGCTGAATGACATTATGTCTGCATGTAAATGTAACTTGGATTTTGCATGGAGGAGATGATCTGAAGGAGGTTAACAACATAATGTGAAACCTCCTGTGGTCTCAGAGGAGAAGAGAGCTCCTTAATGCTGTGTGAGTGGTGAAAGAGAAAGGCAGGAAAGCATATCCCAGCAGCAAACATTTTTGAAAGAATCAAACAGAGTTTTTGTAGAAAATGAGTCCATTTGATCTCTTTAAGTGTTAAGAAATATTCATTTTACAACAGATGTTTGTCTTCAGCTATTTTCAAAGGTCGGAAGCTTTTTAAATGTGTAATGAATAAGTAAAGGGAAGAAATATATTTTATGGAGGAAAAAAAAAAAAAAAAAAACACTATAGGGAGATAGGAGATATAAGTTCTACTTTTTTCCTACTGTGCTGAACTTCTGTGTATCCCTGGGCAAATCATGCTATCTCTCTGGGTCTTAGCTTCCCAACTTTCGAACCTGAGATAATTCCTTCTCTTCTCTTAGTACACTAGAAGAATCTTTCCCCAGTGAAAGGAACCGTAAAAGTACAAAATATTTGGTGTGTTGGCATATAAGGGACACAGCTCTGGAAAGGACACCCTACTAAAATGAAGAGACAAGTAAGAGAAACCATTGTAACTCCAAGGAGAAATCAAGGAAAATAGGACATATAAGGTTCATAATGATGGGATGGCATAGATGAGAAACAGTTGGACTAGCTGGGTCTACCCTCTCACCTACATGTGTGATTTAAGTTTGTACTGACAAGTATTTAGGTAAATCCATCTCTGGACATACAGACACAGGCAGAGCCACAAAAAAGGCTCAGGAATCACTGAAAAGTCCTACTTGGAAGGAGGTCAAGCTAGACTTTTGGAGCATCCAGAAATCCTATCTGGACCAAATTGTTCAGAACGGTGGACTTATTCAGCTGAAGGATTTGCAGGGATTTGGTAATTCTGTGAAACCCTATCACATCTCTTCAGCTTCAAGGTCCACTGCTTCTACAAAGCCTGCTCAGACTTCTTGGATAACACGTTCTAAATATCTCCAGTGACTGTTCTCAGGGAGACATAGTGAGAGTTAACAGTGGTTGGATTAATAAAACGCTCCAAAGCAAGCACTGCTGTTGAAGTCTTAACACGGAAATCTTTTGGCCACACCATTTAATACAACACACATGGGACAATGAATTTTACGGTACTTGCAACATTCCCTCCTTCTCTTGGCAAGTGGGCAAGGCAATCATTAGAATTTATGGGATATCTGATCTGCTTGTGCCTTAGAGAGAGAAATTGGGATAAAAGGCCCAATCCTGAGGATCTGAGAAGACTCACTGATGTTAATGAACTGGTCTTCTCAAGATCAGGAAGTTGAATGAATGAGACGTTAACATGGTCTGTTGTTTTGAAAAACACTGCTACATGTGATACTTGCCACACTGCCACTTTAGTGTTCCCAATTCCAACACATCTATCTTAAACAGCCTCAAAAAGCAGAACCCTCTATTGTTATTTTAACTTTTTGAAGAAAAGTATAATCCCTTGGAAATTGAGACAGACAACAGAGTTCTCTCTGGGGTTCCATTACCCTCGTTGTCCCCACTGCTGGATCTTGTTGGGCTTTGCTGGGTGAGGTCCAATGAGCATGTGGTGACTGACATGGGCCTTGCTGGTGCCTGCTCTGTTTGGTTAGAAATTCCTGCTACAATAACAGGGCTGGCAAGAGGGACTATGAAGTGTTCAACCTCCAACTACTGCAAAATGAGGTAGAACATCTCCACTTAAATCACTGGTGAAGGCAGATCTGGGCTCAGGATAAACATAAGCACAGTCCTGCTCTTCTCCCTCTGTTCCACTCCAACAGTTCTCTCTAATGCAAAGGCAGAGTAAGCTACATAGCACCAGCAGTTTAAACCACTATGGGAAGGTTTGCCAGGATTGCCTGAACCCCTTTGCATCCTTCTCTGGGTGTCTGTAGACAGATCCAGATGACTGTGTTAATACAGACGTGAGTCTGAATGGTTTATGGCATATTTTTAGATTTTTCAATGAAGCAGCATGGAAGCGCAAAGTGGTGTTGTTTTTGTGCCTCCCTGCAATGACAACTCTAATGAAGTATTGCTGAGCAAAGTTACCCAAAAGACTATGCTCTTAATGTGTCGTTTGTTATGCACACGTAATGAGTTTCTGATTCCCTGGTTATTTTGCAATAAGAAAAATTGTTTAGTTTCACGGTGCATCACAGTATTCAATGAGCTTGCCCCTTGGGAACCCAGAGAGCTTTTGAATCTTAATATAGACATCTTTCAAATAAGATCATTAATGTGCATATATCTAGATTTAGAGCCAGTGCAAGCACTTCAGTTTTTGCCTGCCATATTTTCTTTTCTGGCTTCATTTGCTTCCCATATATTCAAAGAACTTTACCACATGGAATCCTTTAAACAATCGATGGGATAACATAATTTTTCAATTGCTCTTGAAAAGGTTTTTAACCACATAAACTATTCTAGGGTTTGCTAAGAAGTTACCATTGCAAATAATGTAATTGTTCCAGACTACATTCCTTGCATTGCAGTATAACTTTTGAAGGAAAGAGCATGACTGGTTTGGGATTTTTAACCAACCTCTTTATGGTAATACTTAGATGAATGTAAATTTTCTCCAAAAGCTTTGCATTAAAGAGAAAGAACCAAAGCCTACAAACACTCATGTCTGCAGGACTAATACCTAATGCTAATGAGCCATCAATCTCAACAAGAGGAAAATAAATGTTTAAACACTGGGAAACTCAGGGCACTTTTTTATTTAAGCTTTTTTATTTGCTTAAATAAAAAAAGGAAAAAAAAAAAAAAAAGCAGTTGACAAATTCTGGCAAACCTAGAAACATTTAAAGTACAAGCAATAACTTCTGGTTTCCCTCTTTTCTTTTCCTAGAAGGCCAAGTCTGTTACTTGCCTGTTGAATGAACCCAAGGCTTGCTGCTGGGAACGGCTGAGTGCTTCCTCAGAAATGTGTGCAGTTTCTGTTCTCTCGGGCTTCACCTGCAATAAGAACAATTTTGTTTTTGTTTTTTTTTTCTGGTCATATGTTTACTTTCTCCATCCAAACCATATCAGGTCTTTATTGTTGCATTAATCTAAAGACAACGTCTTTTTGCGGTTTGTCCAGTGAAGGAGACCAAAACCTTCACTGTGTAATGCCTGCTGGTTGAGTCACCTGGGATACAAGCTGTTGCTCCAAAGTTAGCTCTCCTAGTTGCTCAGGCAGACAGTCCTCACTTCTGCAATTTTCTTCACTGTGGAATGGCTGCGGAGTCTAGCTTGGCAAGCAGCTTCCCAAATCTACCTTGTTACTCAGCTTTCTTGGATGAATTGAATTAAACAGTGGGTGGTTTATGAGATGAACTACATTGGGGAGCAGGGCCTGTAATTCACTGCATACTCCTACCATGCAGGGCACAATGGAATTGGACTAATTTGTGGCCAGCAGGCCAGCACAGCAATATAAATAGGAAACAGCACACTTTGCTGGAACTTTTTGATCCCCGTTTTAATTCTGTTCTACAAGCCAGCTTCTCATTTGCCACACATCAGCCCCTTTCCACTGAATTCACACCAGATGTAGACTTGGCCTTGCAAGTCAAGAACTTCAGTTTCTCTTTTTAAAGTCTGTGATTTTTGTAGAATCGGCTTAGTTACGGTACAAAACAACGGTATCTTGTACCATTTGAAAGCAAAGGAATTAGCTCTGTATTTTATTAGCTTCACTTCCCAGTAAAACAAAGCCGCTGTGATCATACTCCTCACTGGTCTGATCACAGTCCCAGTCCCCTGATCACCCACATGGAGGGACTGGCTGTGACTTCTTCCTAAGCTGTGTACTTTGCTTCAAGTGGATGTAAAGCATATGTAATTTTGTCTTGTCCTGACACAGAGTTGGGACATAGCCAAGGTAACTCAATCGGACCTAGGATTTGGGGCTAGTTACACAGATAAAGGCAGCAATCATTACATTCTTCAAAGCATAATGAAAATACATACTTCGGTTGAGATTAAAGTGCTGCAATGAAAGAAAAAGGGATAAAGCAAAGCCACAGAAAAAGATCTTTTTACAAGTTCAAAAAAGTAGGAAAAGTTTTAATTTTGAACTTAAGTGTTCAAAAGGACTGAAGGCAGTCAACCACAAGACACAGATCTATCAGGAAAACAGATTTAATTAGCTCTTCTGCTATTTATTTATTTATTAGGGAAAAAAAAAAAAAAAAGCTTCTCTCCTGGATGTGTTATGTAAATGGGTTCACTATGCCCTACCCAACCAAATTACCACGGTCCCCTTCAGTTTACTCTGGGTCTCCAGACAACCACGGACTGTACACACTTGCTGCCTGTCACTGGATGTTACTGTTTAAACAAAAGCTGCCAACTTATCTTCTGCAGTAAGCCTGCAAGATTAAATTTCAGGCAGAGTGCAAGGTGACAGCTCCTCCTGCAGCTTGCTCTAATGAGCACACACCTTTCTGCCTGCTGCTTGTGGTACTAATGCTGAAAACGCCTGTGCTAGACTTTTAGGCCAAATATATTTGATAAAAGTGCATGTAATTCTAGGAGCTTAATTATCACTGGAGAAAATTATTCTGATGAATGAACAAGTCTCTGCCCACCTGCAGCTCTCTGGAACTAACTCAAGTGTCATTGATTCATTAACACAGCACTTGTCTAACATTTACAGCATGGAGATTGGGATTTGGGCCTTTTGGTCTCTGCTGGTTCTGCCACTGCAAGAGGCCTGTTTCCATGACTGCAAACTGCTGTTAGACTTCACTTTGTGCTTTTCAGGTTTAGCTGAGTCATGTTGGAAAAGCCTTTGAGACCAAGACTATAAGGACTACAAGTGATTAGCACTAAATAGTACATTTTGGGAGGCACAAAGGAAGTTACCCAGTTGTCCCAGGTTTCAAGACATTGTGAATAGATACTCCATACACCTTTGGGTCTGTCAAGTCCAATTGCCATCCAGAAAAAGGAGGAAAGATTAAATAAGAACTATACTGATAAAACTAGTACATTGGAGAACAGGAGCGGAAAAAAAAAAAAAAAGTATGAGCTCCTTGAGGAGTTGTCTGTTCTTCAAAATTCTGTATAAAACCCAATTAATATTTAAGCTCAGGAGTTTTGATGCAGATTTTGTAATGTTTTGATTCCAACAGTCAATATTTTGGTGGTGGAAGTGACGGAAGGGATATGGCGTTTATCCTTTCATAAGTGTTTGTAGGTAGACAGTTATCAAGCTTGATATTATCTTACTCTCTTTGCAGCAGGGAGTGATGCTTAAGGGTTTGATCCCTGACCAATTGGCACGAGCAGTTTTGCCTGGACACCAACAAGATGAAAGGAGCTGTTAATATGGGTGGTTGGGGGCACTCATTGTAACACACACAAGGATAAAGTTCCCAGACTTCAGTTCCCACAGTTAGGACTGGATTTTCTAAATGATTTATTGTGCTGAATGCTTATAATATCCAGCTACTTCTAAAAGAGCATACGCAGGAGCCAAGAAATTTTTGAAATGGAGCTCAAGTGATAGAAACTCAGTCCTTTGAGCATTTTGTCACTAAGCCAGCAATTCTGTGACCATTTGTCAATTCCAAGTTCTCCAATGAAAAGAAAAGCCTCACATCTCACACTGGAAACATGGATTAAGTAAGTCTTTACTTCGGGACCACTTTTTACAACAGCAAAAACTGAGAAGATTTAATTCAACTTGGGCAAAATAAGTAACAATCAAAATTGGCAAAATGTATAGGAATAATTTTTAAAGACTCCCTCTATTTCACTTTTGTATTTAAGTGAAAATGTAATATGAAATGCAGAATGTAGTATGTCTTGCCGTAACAAATTGTTTGATAGCAAGGCCTAAAGAAAGGTGGCTAAAAGCAAGGGGTAGGAATGAAGCCCTGTGAGCCCCAGCTTAAAAATGACTGATTTTTTTATGTGCAATCTGTAAGACAACCAGAAAGATCTTGATCTTGGCAGGATTTGTTATAATACTATCCACTGCAGTGTTGTTTTCTGTGGGTTTATATGCCCCTGAAGGATGTACATGTCTTTCTGTATTGAAAAAGGCTGGGTTTGAGGTGTATTTTCCCTGTCAGGTGGAAGGATTCACACAATGTCAACACAGACCAAGGCCTGACTTGGGGAGGGGAAGAGCTCCCGTGACTGGACTCCAGACTCCATCTCCCCAGCCCATGCCTGCATCCCTCTCCGCATTAAACACCAAAAGAGCATTTCGTTGGTGCTAAAAGCTAACACACTTTTACAGGAGCGGCCCCAGGGATATTCCCCGGGCCGGGCAACCCCGGAGCCCTTCTCTGGAGGCCACTCGGGGCCGGCAGAAGCCGGGCGGGAGCCTCCAGAGGGCCGGGCGCGGCCCTTCCCTTCCCGCCCTGCCGGCCGTGAGGTGACAAAGCACCGGGCGCGGGGCCGGGGGGAGGCGGCCGTGCCCCGGCCCTCACGGCCCCGGTGGCGGCGGCCGGTGCCGTGGTGGCACCGCGGGCGCCTGCGCGGCGCTCCTCCTCCTCCTCCTCCTCCTCCTCCTTCTCCTCCTCCTCCTCCTCCTCCCGCCGGCGGCGGCCGCTGTCAGGATGAGGCGGAGGAGGCGGAGGCCCAGGCCGGCAGCTCCCGTCTCTCGCCGGGGCCCCCTGGCGTAGCGGTTCCCGCTCCGACGCCGCGGCTGGAGGCGGAGGAGGCCGCGGCGGCGCCGCCCGCCCGCCGGAGCCATGGCCCAGCCGGGCCCGAGCCCCCCGACGGACGGTAAAAGGGGGGGGACGCGGCCTCGCTGCGCTGCTCCGGGCCGGGCCGCCGCGGCCTGCCCAGCCCCGGGCTCGCCTGCGGAGCTCCGCCGGCCTGGGTGGCGGCTGCGGGGAGCCCCGCAACCGGGGAGGGGGGAGGCGGCCGGGGGAGGCCCTGAGGGGACGGAGGGGCCCGGCTGGGGGCTGGGAGGCCGTGGTGGGGTAGGGGCGGCTCCCCCAGCGTGGTGGGGCCGGGGGAGGCCCGGCGGGGGGAGGTTGGTAGGGCCGGGGGGTGCTGCCGGGCAGGGCTGGCGCGGTGCTGTGGCCGCAGCAGGTGCTCGGGGGCTGGCCTGGCGCCGGGCGTGCAGCCACCAGGAGCCCCAGAAGGCTGAGGTCGGGATCCCGGCGGGGACAGTTGGCTCCTGTGCTGGAGGAGACAAAGGAAATGACAGCTCGCCCCTCGGGAGGAGCCCTGGCTACCTGTGTAGGAGCACGATAAGCTTTCCTGGAGGTTTTTGTCAGCAGGAGGTTATTTGTTTTGGGAGGGATTACAGACAAGGAAATATGATTTTTTTTTTTTCCCATGGATTAGGTTACAGAGCTGTGTATGGATCAGAAGAGCTGTAATCAGTGCTTGGTTTGGAGATGGGATTGAAGGGACAAGTCCATCTGGGCATCCCAGAGCGTGTGGATGTGTGGGGAAAGGGCAGGAGAGGAAGAAACTGAAATTGAAGCTGGTCATGCTGGAGGAGGGCTGGGGAGAGATGTACAGAGCCTTGAAGGATAGGTGCTTACCCGGGCATGGCGCTATGCCAGAGCTCTTTTTTTTTTTTTTTTTTTTCTTTTTTCTTTTTAGAGAGCAGATGAGTTTCCCTGGGAAAGTACTGTTAGAAAAGGGCAATCATGTATTCTTAATTATGCATATCTAGGGAATTGTGTGGGCTTTTTTTTTTTGCTTGGTGCCGTTACACAAGAAAGTGCTAATAATCTACGGGGATTTCAGTCTACCTTGTCAAAGTGTTAATGATGGAGGTGCTTGGATTTTTTTATTTTTTATTTATATTTTTCTCCATTAAGGTCAATGATTGCATGGTCGTCCTGTGAGAGCACTAGTGGGAAGGTGAATTTACTTGCTGTCATGACTGTAAGGTTGCTCTTGGTATGGGTTACTCATGTGCTTTGTGGCAAATAACCATTGTTTATTGTTCTTTAGCCTTTTCTTGTGAGAGCTACAGAACAGCTTGCGACAATTTTTCTTCTTGGCTCTTGCAGAGAATCTGGCTGTAGGTGTGCAGTGGAACTGAGCAAATGTTTGCTGCTTCTTGACCAGGAAAGGTAGTTGTATGTTGGCTGTGTGTTAGAAGTTACAAGTTGGATAGAATTTTGTTCTTGCTGTTGTTTAAAAAGACACAAAGGTGCGAGTAAAACTTAGTAATTTGGTAGGTTGATGAAGTCTGTCTTGTAAGAGGTATGGGTTGCTGTCCTTCTCATGTCTTTCATCTGTGGAAAGATGAGGATACTGTAAATAAGACCCATGGTTGGGAGGGAAGTGGCTGGAAGTTGGATGGATTCTGAAAGTTGTTGCTGTGTCCTCACACTGATGAACTGAGAGCTTCTAAAATGGCTCCTCTCCCCCATCCTTTGGCGGTGATAGGCCCAGTTTTTGGTTTTCTTTTCATCCACTTCTATCACTACTGCAGTTCTCAAGCCTGATGGGCTTTTTTTTTCTTTTGTGTAACTTGCAAAAAGTGTGCCTTGAAACTTCTCCGTTGTGTTTTAATATGGAGAAAAAGTAGAAGTGATTTATTCAGTGTTTTTGGCTGTCCGCACTGAATTTATTGCTCAGAGGAGCAGTGTAATTTCTGTTTTAAGGTTACATGTGACAAACCAGCACTGGATTAGTATGGCCCTTCAAGAAAAAGTTACAGCTTTTGTATAATTACTGACATTGGTTGTAAATACTGTGCGCATTCTTTACCTGTGCAAGATGCATTGGCTACATTTTTTTGTTGTTGAAAGCAAGTATAAAAGAGTCTCATTAAAAAAATAATAATGAAACAATGTGAGAGGAATATTATATTAGAATATATATTCAATTCTAAAGCCCATACTGAAATGAAAATGGTACCAAAAGAGAGGTAGAGTAACACAAAGAAAGAGGAGAAGAATGGATGTTGGGTCCTACCCTGTTTTTGTACTTTGGCTTAGTATAGAAGTTAATAACCCTCTAATTCTTTTGTATGGGGTAATAGAGTTTCCATATGATAACAATCGCAAAAGGCTAAGTGCAGAGTCCTCTGGCTGCTCATGTGGCTTGGTGCACTGTGCTGTTAACTCTTAGCTGATTGTGGCAACCTCTGCTGCAAGTAGGTGTGTGCTCATTGATCCTGGTCAAGGTGGCTTTTTTGTGGATTTCTTTTATTAACATGTGTCATCTAGGTGATATGACTGGAATGGTAATGCCTGATTTGTAAAATAAATAAATAAAATAATAAATCATATTTTTAAGGTGGGCAGCTTCCTTGGGCTTATTTCAGATCTGGATGCTTGCCATCTCTGAAAATAAGGTTACCAAATAAAATGTTTTGACATAGTTTTTCCCTGTCAGATTGTTTGGGGTTTGATGTCGCTCCTTCTTATATCTGGAAGATGCTTCAATGAGGGAGCTGCTACTACATAAAGCGCTAATTCTTCAAGACTTAATTTGCATATCCTTGCTGTTATTATTTGCAAATTATTGAACTCTCCTTACCGCACTAGTGAATTTAAACTGTTGGTACGCTCAGGCTGGTAAATAGTAACCTCTGATACTCTGTGATAAGGGAAACCCTTAGTGGCATGGTCTGTTGAACACTATAAGAAAAAAATCACCAGCCAGGTGATCGGAGTCACTTTTTCTTACTCCTGTGCTCAGGCCAGTGAAAATGCTGTCTCTTTTTTGTGGTCAGAGTCAGATGGCAGCTGTCAGCGCAGAGAAGCGCTCAGCTGCATGCAGGAGGTTGGAAGACATTGCCATCTTGGGTTTAGTACCACTGGCAGCACCGAGGGCTGTGCTGCTGCCTCGTATCAGTACCGTGGGATCCTCCCGACAGGAGCAGAGATCTTGCTGTCGCTGTACTTCTCACTTGCCTCAGAGGTTGGCCGCTGCCAGTGGAGGGGTCTGGAATGTCACATAGACAATGAACTAACGAAACTTAAGCCTTAGCCACTTAATATGGTTCTAGTTATTTTCCTTACACATACCACTTTTAAAATGAAGTTGAAGTATCTAAATATGCTATTACTCATCTCAAAAGCTAGGTGTGGTTGGTAAGGGACTGATTTTGAGCACTGCAGTTTAGCTGTGTTGTTGATGTAACTGTCAAAAGTTAAACTCTTGTCTCTTGGGTACTAACTGCAGAATTGCTGGTACTTTCCAAGAGCCCCCAAATTCCTTCCCTTTCATTTTGCTTGCTTTTAATTTAGCATGCTATTTAACAGTTATTAAACAAACATGTTCAATTAAAAAAAAAAAAATCAACACAAATGAACACATCTCTTTTTCAGTTGTAGATTTTTCTGTTTGTTCAGTGGACCCATCTGGAATTTGGCTTCAGAAGTGAGGCAGACACCTCGAACATACACCTCTTAGAATTTCTGAGGAAGTTTTGGTCAGCTCAGCAGGTCGGTTTGCTCTGGAGTGGAAATATGCACATTCAGGGTGTCTGCTTTCCATATGAAGCCAAGTCCCAAATCTCTCTCTCAATTTTGAGAAATGCTGTGACCCTGTTTGTTAAAATTAGCTATTGACTTGCCTGAAGGCAGAGTGAATATACTTTATGACATGGACTGTCTGTCTCTCTCTTGTATTTTAAGCTCTGGAAAATAAAAATTCTCTGCCCGGTTTTATTGCTTCTTGGCCAGTTCACCACCATCATTGACAAGATGGCCTTCCGAAATGTTTTCTGTCCTTTCTGGCCTGCTGCCTCAAGATGCTTAGCTGCTTTCCCATAGCCCTTTGTGGGTGGAGCGGATTCCCACTGCGGAACTAGTTTGTGTGTGCTCCCTTGGAAGTGATTGAGGAAGGAATTTTGTTTTAAAACTTTTAAGAAGCTAAAACAAACAACGTCTCCCAGCGTGGGAGTGGACCAGATCCCATTGGCTTCATAACGGGAGATGGTTGAATGGCAGGCTTTCGCTGCAGGCACTTTATTAAAAAATTCTTCTAAGATGTGAAGTTTTCTATATTAGATATATATATATATGTATGTATATAATTCTGTTTAAATAAAGGTTTGTATTTAAAACAAAAAGCATGAGGTTATGGCTTTGCTCTGACTGAAGTCTTCCAAGATAAGCACTGATAGCACTGATAAGCAGCACTTACCAAGCAGACTTCCAAACTGTACCTGACAACAAGGCTGGGGTGGGAAAGAAAAACAAGACAAGGACTAGCTGTAAATGCCATTCTGTGTGTGTTTAAGAGTAACATCTTTCTTTCCAAAGGTCTAGTGCTTCTGAGTGGTTCGTAGTCGTTACTTGCAGAGTTGTTTCCAGTACCTGCGCCAGTGGAGTCTGAGTTACTGGTGCTAGTCTCTGCAAGTTACTCTATAAATAGGATAAGTGTTGTGTAATTTTAGTCATGGTATAGTCAGTTAAGCATGATGATGAATTATCTCTGGAAAAATGTAAATCATTTGACATCTTTATATAAATTGGCATAGGAGGAACATGTGAGGAGTGTACCCTGAGGTAGGATTTCTGTATTTTTCAGGAAATACAGGCTTGCTTTTGAGTACTTTGCTGAAATATCCCTGGTGCTTGAGAAAAACGCTGGCTTGTTGTGTCTCATTATTAATGGTGCGTATCGTACCTTCAGAGTGCAGAACTGCAGCACATCCGTTAATGTAATGATGTCTTTCATTTGCATAGTAGCTTGTAAGTACAAAATGAAGATGGATGGCCTGACTGATGTATTTTCTTTCTAACCCAGCAGCATTTCAGCCCGTGGCCTTCAGACCCCTGTCACTCAGGTGCTACTTCTGTGCTGCCTTCCACAAACCCCTTAAAAAATAACTCTGTTGTGAGAAGGCTTTAAGTCTGTTTTTTTTATAAAGGAGGCCTGGGGGGTTCTAGGAAAAAAATAAAAAAATAAAAAGGGACTGAAAAACCACTAATTTCACCTGTCAGAACAGAGGAAACCTCCCTAGGTATCCTTGACACCAGAAGGGCCACTTGAGGTCTGTCTCTGTAATTGCTTTCTTCTTAGCTTATAGTGTGCCCAAGTCAGTTATTGAGAAAACCTCACAAATGTGTTTTGTTTTGTTCCTGTTTTCCTTTTTTCCTACTCATGTCTGCTTCTTTCAGCCACGACTTCTGTTGGCAGCCAGCTGCCTTGCGGTGCCTCTGT
Source organism: Anas acuta (assembly GCF_963932015.1). Lineage (NCBI taxonomy): Eukaryota > Metazoa > Chordata > Aves > Anseriformes > Anatidae > Anas > Anas acuta. The sequence continues at coordinate 7,752,632 of NC_088997.1, forward strand.
TCTCCCTCCTGTCCTCATCCCGTGCTCATCTTCTGTGGTCAAGCCCCTCCACATACAACAGAGAATAAAATGAAAGCTTTCATGTCACCCTTCACATCTGTTTCCGTCTCCCCTGGCAATTTCTGTTTCCACACAGCTAAGTGACTGGTTAATTCCTCTGAAACGTCGCCTTGCGTGACCTTTGGATGCTTCCCCTCCAAGGCCAAGCGGCTGTTTGACCGTCCTGGACAACTGCTGCTGCTCAGCTCATCCTCTGGTTTCCTCAGGGCTCCTTCCCACCCACCATCACCTCCTCTTCCTTAAACACTGCTCTCCCTCCTGCAGGCCTTTTGCTGCCTCCCATCTGTGGACAACCCCTGTTTCTGCTCCAGCCTTTGTTTGCTCTGCTCTCTGGTTGGGATGTCCTCAGTATCCTGCCTCCATGCCTCCATTCTGCTGCTGGAGAAAATTGTAGGAGTGCACTTTCTTCATGAAAAATTTCTTCTTTTCTTTTCCAGGCAGCACTGCTTGCCAGCTATGCTGATTCTTAGCTTGTTTGCTGTTCTGTTGTGGACTTTTTTTTTTCTTTTTTTTCCTTTTTTTTTTTTTTTTTTTTTTTTTTTTTTTTTTTTTTTTTTTAAGATCTTACCAGCTTTTATTAAAAAGAGAAGGTCTTCTCTTGCTTTCCTCTTGGTACAGAGCAGGTACTCACCTGCTTTTTAGCCCCACTGCCTTATGCATCTCATGCAGATTCAGTGTTTTCTCCGAACCAGCTGTAGAGTTTGGCAGGCGTTGGACCTCAGCTACTCACCTATTTATCATGAGATTGGCTGACATCTGATTCTTTATTACCTTGGTTTCTTTATTTGTAAACCAAAGCGGTTATATGCATCACGGATTGCAGAAATTAATTGCTGGAGGTTAACTGCTGTTCTCCTTTGGAACGGTAGAGAAACACAAGAGCCCCAAACCTCACCACGTCTGAAGACGTGGCTTGGGTAGGGAGCAGGGCAGGCAGCCCGCTGTGTGACTCCTCACATCGTGCTGCAGGCTGCTAGAGCCCTGTGTTGCCTCGTGTCCCCACCATAACTGCAAAATAGATCTTAAGAGCTTAAAACAAACGAACAAAAAGTCTACCAAGCCTGATTTAATAAAGAAGAGAGGCTTGTTGTGCTGTGGTGCTTCACACCGAGGGAAGAAATTTAAATTTAGGTGGGAATTTCTTTGTGTTCTTCTCCTTGTTTTGTGGCTTCTGAAAATAACCTTTCCAATAAAATTGTTATGTCATTTGTGTTCTGTAGAAATTATACATGGCAAAGAAAATCAGAATCAATAATTGAAAGACAGCAGAATTGTTTCTGTGGATGCTCCTGAGGGTATGGCTTGTAGGTGAGAGGAAGCGATTAACCAAGGATGAGACCAACCCAGCTTTGTTGATTGAGCAGTGTTGCCAAGGCTTTAAGAAAGTATCCCGAATAGACTGCGTGATTTGTGTTGCTGCTTTTGTTGATGCATGTTTTTAATTTCCAGCCAGTTGCAACAAGGCTTGAAATGCTATTTAAATGGCAAAAAAAAGAGAAAAATATGCAAAATTGTAAAGAAGAAAGATCATTCTTTCACCTTCCTAAATTTTTGTCTAAGTGCTTCCATGCAGAACTGTTTACCCACCGCACCCATGCCTTGGCAGGGTAACGTTGTATTTGCACGTGTGGTTACCATTGCAATGTTCCTCAGCAAGAGATCTTTGTGCCATGTGTTAAGTGCTGCTACAGCAGTGCTCTGTGAAATGATTGGGTTGGCAATGGGGTTGGTTACGTTAAAGAAATAAACACAGAATCAAGTAACTTGCAAACACTAACTTGTCTACAAACACAGAATATAGAAATATTCCTGACATCTGTATTTGCACTGGCTTAATCTATAGAGCACAGATGAGTGCTAGAAGTTACTGTTCAAGCAGCTGATTATCTTAACCATCCCTATAAAGGTCAGTGTCTGGTGTCCCTTCAGAAAATCGTATTTCCTAAGGCCTGCTGAAGATGTCCTAGACTCCCATTGACTACAGACACGAGGGTTGGAACACCCATCTTACATTAGCGGTGGGCTGTGCCAAGATCCCTGATGTAACTGAGCTGTGCTGTTACTTGCTTTATTTTGGTGGAATACGAAACTCGAGTTTGGCTCTGTTCATTCAAAGCACCTCATAAACTGACATCTTTATGTCATCTGTTACATTTTCTTTTGGGGATGATTAATTGGTTTCACGTAATACTTCCTTAATTGTCAGCTCACAATGCCTGTTTACATTTTTTCTTTGTGTGTGTCTAGAGACGTGTGCTAAATTAATGGGAAAGCAATTAGCCAGACTCCAGATTCGGTGCTTGACTGACACCTCTAACTGTGAGCATTACAGCTGTCTGCTTGGTCTGCACAGCTCCTGCTTGACTTCTAGATGAAACCAGGGATGAAGATGCTAAATCCCTAAATAGTGTAGAAAACCCTGGTGGATTCGCTGGAGGCACGGAGGCTAACATTTACCTGATGATATGCAGGAGGGGTTGTGATGGCTCGTTATAGGGTCTGATTTAGCTGCAGTTTTGCACTCGTGTCCTTGCTTTCAAATAAAAGTAAATGTGAGCCTAACCTGGCTGTGGCGTTGAGCTGTTTTCCCATGCATTTTTCCCTCCAGCTCGGTTTTGTACCAGTCTGAATGTGCTTACATGGGAGACACCCATTCAGTTGGGTTTGTTCAAACTGTGTGTGTAGAAACATGGGTGGGAAATGTGAGCTTTGGAGCTGGTGTCCTGGCACAGGTTATGTTGCAACTGCCCCTAGGTGGCCTGAATGGAAATCAGGATTTGGAGAAGGCCATTTATCGCTTTTATGACAGCCATAAAGTCTTGTAAAGAAAGAAAAAGGGGAAAAACCCAACCCTACCCTACACTGAGCTTGGTCGCCAGAAGGGAGCGCAGGGCAGAAGGCAAGCCAGGCTCCCAGAGTCATGTTCCCTCCTCACCTTTGTGCCTGCTCGGCACGTGGGAGCCGCTGCTGGGCCACTTCGGCTCAGCCACCCGGTGGAGAGCCGCTCGCTGCTGGATTAATGAGTTGATTCAGTGAGTATTAGAGCTGGCACAAAGGAAGGGGTGGAGACCTCCTGGTGGCGATACGGATGTGTTGTGCAGACTCCTGTTCACGGTTTGAAGCAGCCTGCAGCCTCGCTGCCGTGTTTGTGGCGGTTCTGGTACGTGCCAGCCACGTGATGAGCGTGGGCAGGGTCCCGATGGGCTGAAAGTAAGTGGTTTGACACCTCTCTGTCCCCAGCTTTGTGCTGTATCACCTCGCTGCACAGCCCCACGGGTCCTCGTACTGTGCTGGGGCTAACCCGGGGCGAGGTGGGGGCCTGGGTTACCCAAAAAGGTTAACACCAGGGCTTCAGCTTACTTCAAATGATCGTAACAACTGCAGACTTAGTTAAGTCTTCACGTTGTTTTGCTTATTCCCCAGGCATATATATATATTGAAATGTTGCAGTGTAAATGAAAACTTCATGCTGGAGGAGGAATTTCTTCCTTTTTAACTGCTCAGAAATGTGTTTAGTGACAAGTGGTAGCAAAAAGTAGAAATATATAGGCTGATGGCAGTGCTTCCTGTCAAGAAATAGATTATGGAGACTTGGGGGAGTAGGAGGCTGTTGTTCTCAGGGAAACTATTAAATTGCTGCAGAAACCTTACTCCCAATGATAGGGACTGTATCCTGTTCCTTATCAAATAAAGATGTTAATCATCTTTTATTAGTTGTCATACTGTACTTATCACCACGGTGTCTCCATAAATACATCTGGCAGCCGCATTTTCCAGGCCATTTATCAAGATTTATATCCTGGAAGTGGTTACTCTGAGGCACCATGTGTTCGTGCCTGCAAGGGGCTCTTCTCACAGCTAACACTTCTGAAATGACTCTGCCTTGAAACCGGGTCCTAGCCTGGTCCTGTCCTCAGTTCGGTCTCTGGCTACCCGTTTGGGCCGCCAAATGTTCTAGGAAGGGACAGGGAACCGCAGAGGGAATGATGTGATATTAACCCCTCTTATGGTGCTTGTTCACATTCATGACTGTGGGTCCTGTGTGAGTTACTGCTATCTCAGAAGCTTTTCTCGTACCTGTAACCATACGTGGGTGCTGTCTGGTAGCTGCAGGGGTGGGAAGCGTTTGCGTGCTGTTCCTGACCATGTTGGTTTTGAAATTGTGCAGAGGCTGACTTGCTTTCGGTAGTGCTCTCCTCACACCTGTAGTAATGGTAGAGGAGCTTTTTTGGTTTTCTCGTTGTCTTCTCCTGTTGGTCTGCCTGTGTGTTTCTCTCCCCAGTCAGATATTTCAATTTTGTTATCTTTCTTGGAGTTTCTCGCTCTGCTGGGTCATGGTTAGTTTGTTCCTTCTGCACAGAGATGGGGTGGCAGGGTATTGGGATGGTACGTAGCCTGAAGGCTCCCAAAGCCACACCACAATTAATCAGCCCTACGGCAAATGGCAGCACAGCGTGAGGTCTTGCAGGAGTGGTATCTGGAAGAATTTGGAATTAATGGGAACGGGTATGTTTTATACATTCACTTACTTCATCGCAGCGAACAATGCAGTGGGGTTGTTTTGTTGCTCTGGGAGCTGAGTCACACTTTATTCACTTTTTTTTTTCCCTAAAAGAGGACAGCCATTAATAAATCTGTGAGCGATGTGACAAACATGTTAGAAGGAGTCAAAGGGATTTTTTCTCCTCCCACTGCAGATGAGTCAGCAATTACAGTATTGTGAAAGAAAATCAGCACCGAGTTTGTTGTCTGGGCATGGTAAACGTTTACATCTTAAAAACCATTTATACTAGCGGTGTTCTGAGTGCTGGCTTCTGTAAGTGGTCTCCTGCATAGTGGAGTGAGTGTCAGAAGCTTTCCCCAAATGCCCGTCCATCTGAAATGAGAATATTTGATCAGCACAGCAGATTTCTGGTGGTTTACTCAAACAGGTATTAAGCACTGTTTCCATTCTGTCTTTTTGCAAGGTAAGATCCTCTGAAGACCTCTGTCAGGGGTAATTGCCACGTGAAGTAGCGTTGTCCCGTTTTGAACTTTGGCTGTTTTGTACACGTGATGGTTAGATCTGGGAGCGTGGCAAGGCTTGGCAGAAGCCTTCCTGCACAAACATGAAGGCTCATTCATATTCTCGATGTTACTTTGGTGAAGAAGAATGGAGCTGCCTGGCTGTTTATTGGGACTTCAAAATACTACAGGAGGGGAGTAGCTGGCGCTGCTGGAGGGTTTTATTTAGGGGCTGAAGGAACCTCCTCTGTCTGCTTGAAACACCTTTCTCTTGCCTGCCTAGCTTACAGGTTAGCGAGGTAGGACAGCCTGATGAAATAAAAGGAGTGGCAACGTGCACGTGAACGCTGACGTGTTTGACAGGTGCATTGTTTAAGCGTAGATACCGTACTAAATGCTTGAAAAGCTTTGCCAAGGGATCAAGTTAGACTGTGACTGCAGGGTATGTAGATCCAGACTAGCTTTAAGCTGATAGTGGTGTAATCGTAGCAGCAACGACACTCGGCACAAGCTGTGAATCCTTTTAGAGAAACCTGACCAATACTTGGATGCTTAACCTTTGCTGTGGTTTGTGCTGTCATCACCATGCTCGCTTGTTTGCTCAAGCAGTGGCTGGCCTGGGTAAATGTACACAGCCTGTAGAGTAAATAAACCCTCCATAAACCCAAGAAGTCATTGAATTTTATTTCTGCCGAGACTTTTTTTTTTTTTTAAATGAGCCTCTTATAAGGAAAGGTTATAAAAATGAAAAATTGTCAGTGTTACAGCAAGGGAGAATAAGATAGAAGCACAGAGAGATCAAGGAACATGCTGGTGACTGAGATGAGAGTAATAACTCAGTTCTCTATCTTTTTTTTTTTTTTGTCTCTATAGGTGAATTCAGTGTCTCTGTTCACTAAGCTGTAACTTGCTTGCTGTTGGTTTACAGGGAACTCAAACTCATTGTGTTTCTGAGCAGATTCAGTGATGGTGGCAGTAGGATGACCACGTGCAGCCAAAATCCTTTCTCTGGCTCACCATCCATCATGATGTCTAGCTGACTTTTCCTACACCGTGATTGATCCACTGCTGCCCTATTTAAATTACCATTTAATTGATGGGGCAGAGAGGGTGGTGTTACTCTTGAAAAAATACTGATAGTGTTTTCCAGAAGCTTTGAGGGATTGTACTCCTCACCTTCCAAAGTCTCAATGGCAGGAATTAATTAGAGGAAAAACTAAGGACAACAAAACCCCACGTTCATTGGCTTGAAACTTGCATGGAGAAGGTCAAGTGTGTGCACAAAACGGCAAAAGGTTGGTTAAAGGGTAAAGGAAAAGGACCTGCTACTGTGGTGAGGGGTGCAGGAAAAAACAGGCTACTGATGGAGGTAGGGGACTGCCCTTGGGAGTTGAAGGTGCTTTTGGCAAATGTAAAATAAATTACTGGGGAAAAGAGTCCAAGCCCACTTCTGTGCATACAACCCTATGTAAATAGCTGCATTCCCGTGATACCTGATGCGAGTGACCGCTGTTCCATTGCATTCTGATTTAAATAATGTTTAGCTAAGCATAAACTTAAAACTAGACTTAAATTACCTGGGGCCAGAATGACTAAATGTGTGGAAGAGGTGGGGAGCATTACTCACCACGTGAATCGGCCTTATCAAGATTGGGAGGAGGTAAGTTGTGATTCCCCTTCACCAAGGGCAACGGGAGCATCGGGGATTTGGACTCCAGAACAGCAGCTGCCCGGTTTCGTGTCTGAGAAGAAAGGCGAAGGAGGCAGTAACAAAGCAAGGAAGTAGTTAAAGTATTGTGTGCCCCATAGGAAGGAGAGAAAAAGAGGGAAGTGGTAGTGGAGAAAAACGGAGAAGGAGAAACAATGTCTTCGCTTCTTTTTCCCCTTATAATTCTACGTGACGACATTCACTGTGTAATCATGCTTCCAGGACAATTTGGGTAAAAATGGTTGCACGTGGAAGACAGAGGACAACAAGTTGCCTTACTAGCGAGTACTACATGGCATTTTTGGTAATGAGCATTTGACCTGAACCTGGAAACGCTTTCAGCGTTGTTTGCTGGCTGTGCACCTGGGCGCTGATGTAGAACAGCAGTGCCAGCTGTCGCTGCGCTCGGGGCGGCAGCCACCCCAACCCCAGCTGGTGGGAGCAGGAGCGGCTTCCTCGGGGACACCTGCAGCATGCAAGCAACTCGCTTCAAATGCCGTGGAGATGGTCATACAAATGGCTGCGTGGGTTTTTACAGTACCACATCGAAAGTTATCTACTTGTTAATTAATCTTTGGATAGCTAGAAGTCACACAAAGGACCCTTGTTTTCTCTAGAAGAGACTCCTTCCCATCTCACCTTCTCCATTTCTTTAGACTTTAATTATTTAAGTGTTGTGTTTCTTTGAGATCCTTACTGTAGCATGTCATACAGTGCTTAAAGCAAGGAAAATAAAGAATAGGAACAGGCATTACTGAGACTACAAGTTACAGTGGAAAAGTTAGATACTATTTTCATAGCATAATGCCAGCTGCTCTGCTTGATGTTATGTATTTATAATGTGGTTAGATGTTTAATGTGCAGTGCTCAGTTGAATGTTTTTGATACTGCAATTGTTGATTTACTGCAATAAAAAGTTATTATAACTGATATGCTGCAGCAGGGCTCAGTTCAGCATCTTAAATGATACGTACATTTGACTCCACCACCAAGTTTTAATGAACGTAGCATTAAATTTGTACTGGATTCTTGCCTGCGAATGTTTAGTTGGTACAGAAGGAATTAGGGATGTCAAATAACCTTCAGCTGTACCATAAGCTATAAGTTGTTGGGCAGATATAACAAGGTCTCTGAAAGCCACAGTGCCCAAAATAGGGAACTGCCTAAAAGTTACTTCTGCAGAATTGCTGGTAATGATATTGGCAAGCAGCAGTGCGTCTCCCGTAGCACAGCTGCAGGATCGCCGTCTTTCCTTCTCTTTCTGGAGCCTGGCTGTCAGCACTGCGTGCAGTGACGTCCTCAGGAAAGGAGATCTGTGACAATGCAAAGGGTTTTGTTGCCTCTGAAAATGAGTTCTCTGTCCTTAAATAAAACTAAACGAATGTATGCTGACCAATAAGCTATAGACGTTTGTCCAGAAGAGGTAAATGAAATGCTTGATGCTTACAAATGCAAGTTTGGGAAAGCAAATAATTCTTTTTTTCCTTCTACACCACTCCCACCCCCTTTTATTCTCCCCTTCAGTTTGGTGTGCTGTTGTTCAAGTGTGTAAAGGAAAGCTTTGCTCCTTGAAGAGAACACCACTTCAATTTCATAAATCGGGAATTATTTCTGTTCAACTCGCTTACTAAAAAAAAACTACTTTCGGGTGCCACTTACCAAACAACTGCATTCTTTGGAGTATGTTTTGCAAGTTGTTTGTTTTAATCAAATCTTTAAAGAAAATAAAACTAAGAAAAGCTATCTGCAGTCAAAATACATGTACTGGTGGCAGACTTCTAGACTGCAAATTTATGTAGCATTGTAAATGTGGTTCCAGTATGGCATCGTGGTGGATAAAAATTAGGGCTGTTCAGAAATAAGCATGAAGAAAAAAACGCTTGAGACAGAGGTATGGAAAAAATAAAAAGATATGGCTGCCCAATCATAACAGGAAAAGGAAGAGGTGGAAAGTGACACGAGTGACTTATGTCTAGCAAATATTTTGGAGGCAAGTAGTTTGTTGCTGATCTGTTTTTCAGATTTCAGCTGTAGGACTGAACTCTTGATGTCATGTTTGACATCCTAAATATCAAGTGGAAAGCTTTGTGGTATTAATTTTATAAATAGACCTACTACTCAAAAATAAACTTGGCGATAATCGGCTTTGTCTGTCTTAATTCAGGAATGGTCACTACATGTTTGCATAACTGGGAACTGTCATAGATAAAATTTAATCCTTTTGGGAGCTGATCTGTGAAGCAGCGTTTAAGTAACTAGTCACATACAGGACGTGTGCTTGTTCGTGTGTTTGCCTTACGTTGAAACCTTGCCTTGTGTTGGTTTAAGAGAAAGTTTGGTCTTTTTTTCACTGTAGTTTCTTGTTACGTGCTCCAGTAGTCTCATAGCCTTCTCGTAAATGGATGACTCCACTCATAAGTGGATTTTGCTGCCCTTCTTTTAAGTTCTTCCACCTGGTTAAGCCATGTAATAGCATGCAGTGTGTTTTATAACGTTAAACAGGTAGATGGTGATCCCTGCTCTTCACATGAAGTACGTATACAACATCCGTGTAGTTCGTTAGAAACAAAACTGGTAATGCCCTTGGTTTGTCTGACTGCCATCAGTAGTCCCCGATACCCTAAAAAAAGCCTTATTTGTAGAGTAATGGTTGGCCAAAGTGACTTCTTGTTTGCTTGCTTCATTTTCAGTTCGGCCTATCAATTTTAGTTTAAACTCTTATCAGTGCTGTTTTGTGAGTTACCAAGTGGGTCTGTAGGGTTTTTGTTTGCTTCTTAAAGAGTTAGGGCCCAAACTGGAGAGTTAGGCCTCCCACACTGCCTCTCTTAGGGCATACAGAGTGCTCCCTGCCTCCTGAGGGCCAGCATGTAATGGTTGCTCCTGTCATAGAGCTGTTCGCTGTGTGCTTCATCAATGTCCTCAGCCACTGATGGCTGCCTTTCTGTGTACGGTGCTCCCATTCATGAACAATTCCAAAATGAACAGTTTTTGGTGTTTTTTTTGTTTTGTTTTGTTTTTGTTTTTTTTTTTTTGCAGCTTTAACCAAGCCAGCCTATGATGGCAAATAAAAACTTTTATTTCTCAGCTCTTTTATAGAACTGAGGTGATTTGGGCCTAACTTCAGAGCAAGACTTCAGCTATAAATGACAGTGATCTAATTGAAAATCTCTGAATGTCCCTTTCCTGCCAGTGACTTCAGTGCTTTTCCAGGCAGGCTTTAATCTGTGTAATGTGGCCTGCGTCTACCTGCATCTGGCAGTTCGAATTTGGGTTCGTTCTAGAAAGTGGAGCGCCTGTTTTGCTGTCGTACAAACCATATCCACTGAAAAGACAATCTTTTTGTGAAAATATAACCATTTTCACTTAGTAGAAAGAAGGTAGTTGTGATGATGTCTTAAAAATAACCTGCTTTTCTTTTTACACATACGCATTTCTGGGGGTTGACATATAATATGATTTATTTTCCTTGGGTGCATGCGTCTTGTGTTAGTGAAACATGGATAACGCTGGTGTGGGGAAACTCCTCTTCTGTCTGTGGAACGTCAGGATCTGGTAAAAACACTAGTACGTGAATGAAAGCAATAATGTTAACACACAGTTGTGCCGATGTGTGGCCTGCAGATCTCACCTGTCGCCCTTTGCTCTTCCCAGGGCCTACAGCTGGCCTGGCAGCAGACAGAGCACTGTAGTGCTGGGTTATTCACTTTTTTCTTTTTACATGCAACTGGCAGGCTGGAGAGAAAGGCCACACTGTAAAAACAAAAGCACTTGAAGTTTCATTTCCATTTCCTGCTTGGTGACCCTGCCACCCCTCTCTGCTTGGGCGGGAGGGTTAGGAAGGCCGAACTTCTTGTTGCCTCAGCTTAAAGTGTCCGCTCTTGTGGTGTCTTCTGCCCTCCATCCTCGATAGAAGCAAGTCTCCTCTTCAGCAGAAATGTAATTTGGTTGTTTTGCACAGCCAGAGTTCGCTTTCTGATGGGAGCAGTAGCACAGCTGCTGTTTTGAGGTCTTCAAAATGTCGGTCATACGGCGAGCGATGCCAGGTTCCTTTTTGCTTTCTTTTCAACTTGTGTGTATGGCTCTGGGCACCTGCCCGGCCGTGGCACAATTCAGCCTCCCCTAGGTGTTAGAGCCTGTCATCGCATCCCTTCAAGAGCCAAAGCCATGGCACCAGAAGCGCCTCCTCCAAGCCCGGCCTGGCCTGGCTCTGAGGCGGCAGCGTGGTGGCTGTGGGGGCTCCGCCAGGCGCCTCCAGCCCTGCCGCCCAGCTGCCGTGGCTTCCAGCATCGATCTCTTGAGCCAGCGGGGAGTGGAAGCGTAGGCTTACCCTTCTGCAAGAGATCGAAGGCAGCTCTTTAGCCTTGGGAAGTGCTGTCGAGCCTGGGCCTGGCTCCACGTGTGCTGTTTCAGTCCTGGTTTTGATCCAGGCGCTTTCTGAGCTCCTTTGAAGCTTTCATCTCAGTGAGCTGTCTTTGCTGCAGGTTTCTTTTGCATTCTGGAGAGTTCCCCTGTGCAGTTTGCCTTGCAGAATCCCAATAAGAGAGGGTGGCCAGGAAAGCTGATGTCTTAATACTGAAAGTTCAATTGAAAAAGCAAAACTAAAAGTACTTTGGTTCTGTAGCTACACATACCTTTTATCCAGCATGGAGTTGAGCAGATAATTTAAGTACAATGTTTTATAATACCATAGGCCCTCATAAACAGCAATCAGTAAAACATACCAGTGCTTTTAAAAGATCCTTTTGTTCATGCCTGCAGTTACTCTAAGTCATCTGGTACTAAAAATAAACATAACACACACAGCCTCAATGGCGTTCACCAGCCAGCATTTTACCACTGTAAGCTGTAGATCTGCTGCCACCGCTTTGCAAGTCTAAACGTTTGCTGCTGCTGAAGTTGTGTGGCCACTGTACTATGTTTTCTGTACTTGGTTTTAGTGGTAAGTGTTTTGGGTGGGCTATGTAAGCGCGTCTGATGGATCAATATTTTGTGTATGTAGTCTGTGCTGTGTAGGGACTATAACTGAAACAAAGTGATTCAGCTTTTCTACCAGACGGAGTTGGAACACATCCATAAAATGCTTTTGCAGAACAGACAGAGGATTGCTTAGAGGAACGCTGTTTGCTCAGTGCATTGCCGCATGGAGGTGGGTTTTGTTTGAGCTCATCTGCCTCTTGTTTCTATTTTGAATTCGAGTTCTGAGGTGTACAGTAGGAAACCCTCTGGCACCTAAAGCAGGCCTGTGCTTCTTGAGGTGCGAAGTAGTTAATATTGCACATGAAGATCAGTATTATAGGGGTGGCGGTTTTGCTTCTCACTCTTTATAGTATCATGTAGCGTTGTGGTGATCATGTTGTAACAGTCTTCAGTGCCTTATGGACTTAATACTATTCCTTTTGTTTGCCATACCACCAGGTCATCTGCTAATGCAGTAAATACTGGAAAATGCTGATATATATGTGCTCGCTTACGGATTTTTACCTGTTGGAAACAGGAAGCGTTTGATCTGATGATCAGTTATTTCTCCATAGATTGTGGTCATCTTCTGGCAGTTTGGTTGAATGTAGTCTGAAAAACGTGCTAGTGGAAGTGCAGAACTGAAGGCAAGAGACATCAAGGCATCATGTTTTAGTTTATGATTTTTTTTTTGTCTGTAGTTCAGCAGCTCAGCAACTGTCATTGAGTTTTCTTCAACCTCAGCCTCTGAGAACTTGGTGCTTCGATGCTCGGCCTTCACGGGCTTTTTGTTTGTTTGTTTTTTCCCAATTGCTTCCTTCGGTGTATTTACAGAAGTATGATTTTCTTTGGGGGAATTGTTTTCTATAGAATTCCCTGCCACGTGCCCAAATAGCTGTGGAGATACCTACTGCGATTTGATGCTGCAGTCTAAGAGAACTTACCTTCCCTCTGTGCTTAAAGGACTCTCACTGGTTGTTCTGATGTATTGTGGGGCAACAGTTGAACTAATTAATAAATATACTTCAAAAAGCAAAAGCCTCAAACCTCTAAGTTGCAGAATGGGATGCCTTAACTGTTAGTGACGTACCTTATCTTCTGTTTTATTTTTAGTTGCTCTTCTACAACGGGTGGCAGAATTGGAAAAGGTCAATGCAGAATTTCTGCGCACAAAGCAGCAACTCGAGCAAGAATTTAATCAAAAGAGAGCGAAATTTAAGGAGCTGTACTTGGCTAAGGAAGGTAGGTTCTCTATTTTCTGGATTGTTTGAAAGTTTAATTAAACTTTAGCTGTACATAAAGCCTATACGAAGAATAACCTTTGTAATGCCAACTACTGCTTCCCATTTGCACATGCACACCACAATTTTTTTTTCCTCCGGTTAAGGATAATCCTAGTTAGGATTTAAGAGAATTTTCTTCCAATACCGGGATAATTGGCTACCTATCCATTATGAGATAACACATTGCTTTTGATTTGCCAAAAATGAAAAAGTAAGGTCTTAAACAGTTATAGTAAGAATGTAAGAGATGAGCAGGGAGTAAAATTCAATTGGTGGCTCTTTAGCTTACAGGAACAAATTTTTGGAATTAATTTAAAAATTTGGCTGCACAGACGGGAGTCAGCCGAGCAACTTGTTGTACATCCAGACACATCACCCCTGAATTTAATACCAACTCTAAAGTCAGTGTGCTCATTCTCTCTGAACAGCAGCTGAAGCAGAAAGATGTAGTCTAGATGATGTGCTTTTCATGCTTTGTGGCTAGCTTCTTTCACACAGTATTAATTTGTCTTACTTTTCAATCTGAGCTAGAATGTAAGCAGGAAAACATTGTAAAAATTTTAATACTAGCCAAGGGCATTTATTTCAATAGCACGCTGTAGGAAAATTTGAACCATATGAGCTCAAATATCCAATGAAGACTTGGAGAGTAGTGATAGTTGCTGTTCTGAGAGCCAAATTGGTTTACTTCTAATTCTGATGATTTTCTGTCCTTAACATATGAAAGCAAACCCAAAAAATAATGCATTAGGACTGCAGCTGCTTGTATTAGCTTATGAGAGCAGAAATACAACAGGCATAATGAAGATCAGATCATACAGAAGGCCTATTTCTTTGTGTTTGTAGCAGCTGGATGAAAGGAAATTTGAGATACAAGATGCTGCTGATGAGATCAGCAGTACTTCTCTCAGTACTTCTCTCTTTTCCAAACAGTCAAAAAATAGAAAATTATGATGGTTAAAAAAAACAACTTTCATATATACCAGAGTGAAAGGATACCAGAGAAGAATATACAAGCAATTACTTCTCCCCCTCCACCAAAGCTTTTTCCCCCTCTTTGTACTCTGAGACCCTTTCCTAAAAATACATGTGGGACAGTGGCAGGCTATCTTTAACACTGTCATTTAGGAACTAAATAACATAGATGCTATAGGATTTTGTGGTGGTGGTGGTTGTTGTTGTTTTAATTCAAGGATTAATGTCCTTTTTAGTACTCAATTAGCTTAGAGTTTCATATTCTTTTTCAAGTAGTAAGGTCTTGGGCACCAGGCTTGATTAATAGAGATAGCTTGTTGGTTTTGTATGCTGGCCAGATGTTTCTGCTAAAAGTTATTGCCGTTGAAATAGGCTACATGGGCATAAAACTATATTTTCTGTTAGTAGTTTTAGAATGAATTGTATAATATATAGCACTTAAAGCTTTTGAGGTTTCAGTTAATCTGAAGCAAGAGGATAATATGAAATTAGTTTAATCTCTGCTTCTGGTTGCAACAATTAGGGAAGTAGTGGACATTCAGTTGAATGCATCTCTTTTTCTAGTGGAAACAGGCACAAGAAATAGCAAACTTGGCTGCTCAGTTTTCATATATGGGCTCCAGGTAGTGTTCACAGCGTGGACAGAACACTTTGTATTCTAGACTAGAAACAAATTTGGACCAAGTTGGTGCCAAAAATGGGGAAGAACTGTCTTCCTCTCTGTTGGTTTTATCTTTTCCAAATTCATTACCAGAATGAATTAAATAATACTGAACTAATTAAAAGCACAGTTCACCTTCACAAGGCATGTTCATTCATAGGTTATAGCTACACTGTCTGATTTGTGGCTGCATCAGCAAAAAAAGAGTCACTTTTCAAGTAAAAGTCAAATAAAAGACAAGGGCAAATGAATTCAAGAAACAATGTTCCCCAAAGATACCTGCTAACATTTGTTCAGTTGTTATAGGTAGATGCTGTAATATCAGCGCTTCCCTCCCTGCCCTTGTTAGAGCACTGCTCTTTGTCATAGCAACTGTGGATACTTTTCAGATTGAATTTATTTTTAATCAAGCTAAATGGAAATAATAATACTTTTCAGAGGACCTGAAAAGACAAAATGCAGTGCTTCAAGCAGCCCAAGATGATCTGGGACAATTGCGGACACAGCTGATGGAAGCTCATGCTGAAATGGAGAACATCAAAGCTATAGCCACTGTCTCTGAGAATACAAAGCAGGAAGCTATCGATGAGGTGAAGAGACAGTGGCAAGAAGAAGTGGCCTCACTGCAAGCTGTAATGAAAGGTAACAACCTGACAAGCCACTGTCACTGAGATCAGACACCTCCTTAGCATGCATTCTGTGATTTATGTATGCTCTCATACAGAGTATGGAGAGTTGCTCTTCGTGGCTTGGCAAAACTGAGCTACAGAATGGGCAGATCAAGCATAATTTCTAGGCTTGGCAAAAGGAGCTTGGTTCTTCTTTTCTGGTAATATGGAGATAAAAGTTAGAAGGATTCATGGCAGTGGGAATTTCCACATATATACAAAACGTTTCTGAGGAACTAGGAATGTGATACTTCATCCTTCATGAAGATAAGTATAGTACATGTGATTTGGCAAGACTGAAAACAGCTTTAGGCTGACAGCATGATTCTCTTCTCTCCTGTGTAAACACAGTTCTGCTGTCAGACAGTTGTGTCCCTCCAATATCATCACATGGACTTTTCCCCAGGCTAGTTACTACACGTGTTGCTGTTTTTCAGCTGTGGGTCTTCGTGTTTTTTTTTTCTAGATACTTCTGAGCTATTCTTTATTATCTTTGCATGTTGCACAGCTGTTCTAATTTCTGAGACAAACTATGTTCAAGGAATAAAATATAGGATGTAAACTGGGGACAGATTGTTGCCATAACTGGCTGTTTTCTTCAAGGTTCACAAACAAGATCATAATATCCTGAGTCTACAGTCTATAGTTGCATTTTAGAGTGAGGAAGTAGGATTTCAGTAGTTTGTCTGGATAATGTGCTGAAATGTGCAAAACATATTGCTAAATAGGATGTTAGATAGGTATGCTGTTTTGAAATTAGGGACTGTACAGTTTGGAGGGCTGGTTTGTTTGTATTCTAGCAATGGCCCAAACTGAAATGTAGTTTCTTAGTATCTTTTGCTTTTCTGGGGTAAGAATCAAAGGGAAGAGAGGGGGAGGAAGACTTAACTGTTGTCCTACTTTTGGTCAACTATGATAAATCGTTGGCTGGTTGGAGATGAAGTTCATAAAGCTCTGTTGTGCATCTTGCATTGAAAGTAAGTTTTGGAAATGCTGTTTTATAGAGACTGTTCGTGACTATGAGCTCCAGTATCATCACAGGTTGGAGCAGGAACGAGCTCAGTGGAATCAGTATCGAGAAAATGTGGAACGGGAAATAGCAGAGTTAAGAAGGCGTCTGTCTGAAGGTCAAGAGGAGGAAAATCTAGAAAATGAAATGAAAAAGGTATGTTGAGATCTAGCTCTTCAGTTACAGTTTCAAGATGTATTTGTGTTATGTGTGGGTTCATTCCTACACCCTGCTATAATTCCCCATAAGTACACACAGCCCGGTTCTGTGTGTACTTATGGCTCTTTTAGCTCTTTGTTCATGGAAGTCGTCATGATCTTGCTTTTGAATCCATAGAGGTGTTGTATCTGGTTATGTACATTCAGTAAGATGGTTCAACTTGAGAAGATGGTAAGGTTTGGTCTTCAGTTGGTAAAAGCAAGAGGCCTTGTAAAGTCTTTTGTTGTTCTGTCAATTGAACTCAAGTAAAGCCCTTAGATTTTTCTGGAGTGACTGCAGATTTGTAAAGCTTCCTTTACTTCCTGCACCTTTGTTTTTTCTCTCATATCTCATTACTACTGAGGTTTTTAATGGACACTATTTCTAAAATGTCTTTGGCCTTTGTTATGAGGTTAGCCATCTTTGTGCAACACCATTCTGCTGTTTTCCTAGAAAATACTGAACCTTGATGCCATAAAACAATAGGCTTTTGTCCTGGTTTCAGTTAGGACAGAGCTAATTTTCCTCCTAGTAGATGGTGAAAGGTAATTGCCCTGGAGTTTGGAAAGGTTTTGTTGTTGTTCAGAGATCTGTGACTTTGAACATTTCCTGGAAATAAGTTGAGGTGCCTTGGAGTATGTTTGGATTTTCTTGTTGCATTTGAAAATTTAGTCTACATGCTCTCCTTCAGGTGGGAAGGAGAATGAACTGGTCCTAATAGATAGGTTTTGAATCTTTGTACACATCGTATTATTAACAACTCGTGTTTAAGTGAACCTGTCTTCTCAGCATGCTTACTGTAGTCTTTAAGGTATTCTAGGATCTTAAAATGTAATAAATAGTCCTGTGTTGGATGAAGTCTAACATCTGATAATGTGCAACGTCACTGCATTTCCATGTTTCTGCTTGCTGTCAGGAGAAGTGGAGTATTGAATATCACAAACATTCTAAATATGTTACCTAGTCCTCCTGTCTAGTAACAAGCAATCAGTATTACTGTTTCAAAATGGAATTTCCTTTCTAAAAACTATAAAAGAGATTCTCAAATATTGCTAGTTTTTGTTGAATGTTTGCTATTCAGTAACACTGTTCTTCATGTAGTCCTTGATTTATAAAGGTGGAAGTCTGAGTAAAGCCCATTTGACAGTGTTATATTTGCAGAAGTACTGCTTCTGGATTAAAGACATCACCTTGTTTAGAGAAGGTTTTACCCCTAATAGGGGAAAAAAGATTTTGATTAAAGCTGGAGGAATTTGATCAGTGTGGTGGGTCCCTTACCAACAAACCCAGAAAATGCAGAGCTCGTAGTGTAAAAGTCCTATCAGTGCATTACCAACAAACTGCCAGTAACAACTTTCAGAAAATAATCTCTCCACTGAAAGTCTTCTAGTAACTAAAACCTCAGCAATTTCTCTTTTTTTTTTTTTTTCCTAGCTGGCATGGTGATCATATAACAGTTAGAGCTGCAAGTTGCTCAGGTGGCAGCTCACTGAGGCTCAGTAGCTTTGCTGTGAGCCAGTTAGCACTGAAAAGTTTGGGACAGCAGATAAATAATGATTTCAGCGGCACTTCTTCAAAGGTGATATCAATGTTTCCTGTGATCCTGAAGGAAAAGGTGATTGGCTTATTAATCTGTGATTAATATGAGCTTGGAAAGGTTTATAAGCCTGTAGAGGAACATATACTTTAGGTAATAAGAGGGGGAGGGGGAAAGCTGGTCTTCAGAGTGCAGCTTGAAATAATTGCTTAAACTGCTTTGCATGGGGCTTTTTAATCTTCTTTCTCATTAAACCTGTGAGGTTTTTCCTCAAGGAGACTAAGAATTAGATCAAAATCAGGAAAAGGACGTTCAATTTCACCTAATAACAAACAAGCAAATCCCAAGCCCCCCAAAAGCTGTGTTTGACTAGCAAAATAATGAATATTCATGCCACAGCAGTCAGTGAGGAAGGATGAATTTTCTCGATCGTTTGGGTGTACTGTTTGAATACTTGGAATCAATTCCTCATGCAAAATGGTATTGCCATCCAACGGGGAGGTATTTATCCTCTGTCCTTATAAGGATGAGGGATTATAAAGATGGATTTATTTTATGCTAAGGCATGAATTTATAAAGAGTTTCTTTAATAATTTCATCTTCAGCTCCAAGGAATCTCCAAACATCACAAAAATTTTAAAAATGTTGCTTTGTGTTGTAAATAGGCCCTATACCAGCATATAAAATACAACAGCTCTTAAAACCAGGAGAAAACAACACCATTGTCTAGCATGGACAATGTGAGGTGAGAAGAATGGACAGCTCAGAGACAAGGTCACAAGTGTTGTGTTTCAGTCCAGGACACCAGCCTTGTTGGCTCTCTTGACTTGGTAATATCTCAGTTCAGCTGTGTTTACTTCAGTTATAAAATCCATTTTAAACAACAGAGAACCTATGAAATTCAATATTGCACCCACATACTTGATAAAGGTTATGCTTGTTGTCTGCATGATTTTCGCCTTAAGGAGATAAAGGGTAGATAACAAATGTTGCTCCAAATCCTGAAATCATCTCTTTGAGTTTAACGCCTATTTATTCGGTTGAATGTACAGATCTGATCTGTGTGCTATCAGGCTTGCAATGTGCTTGGTTTTCGTCACGGTTTGGGAGCGCTCAGGTCAGGTGGGTAATGTTTTGATAAAAGTCTAATTTGAGCTGTATTTACTAGGTTGTGACTGCTTTGCAGGCAGTCTCCAAGTCTTGTCTGCAAACCTGGAGTTTGGCATTCTTGAGCGTCTCCTTGTCAGAAAGAGCGTGTCTGGTGGAGCACAGGCTGTTGTCTGGAAGCAGCTGTTCTGCTTCTCCATGTAAATATATTTCAAGCTGCAAATTGCCGAATGTCTGGAGGAAACCTAGGTATTTTGTGATTTTTATGATAAAGCAACAGTTTCTAGGAAATCTCTGCTGAAAACTGTGTGCATGGTCTATAGATCTCCGTTCCCAACTCAGAAAAAGTAAATACCATTCTCTAACGATAATGTGCCTGCCTGGTGATTAATCTTTGAGAAAATGGATTATTGATTGATAAAAATCTCTCTTCCTGTTGCTTTGTGATCCCAGGTAGGTTCTTTCAGGTAGCACAGAAGCTGGAAGAGGTCTGTCCGTAGCAGTGTGTGCTTCCATCAAGCTCTCTGCTCAGCAGTGACTGGGCTCCTTCTGGAACATGGCTCGGTGGGGAGGCATCCCACAGGCTGCCAAGCTTTGGCTAGTCCATTTTCCTCAGACCTCATCTTCCATCCAGGCAAGGGGCTGGTTTTGTCGTTGGAGCTGTGATGAATCTAAAGGCCATTCCTGGTACAGCTCTGTCACTCTGGGAGCAGCAGAAGTCCACAGAACAAGCAGGTGCTTTGTGTATCGAGCGAGTGAGAAGGAACAGACCTGTCCCAAAGTGTGCTTGTTGGGCAGGATAGGGGAGATAGGAAGGGGAGGGTAATTTGATTTCTGTGGCAGAAGTGGCCATAAAATCTTCTGTTCAGTTCTGCTTTCATTGTTCGTGATAACACTGGAATAAATTTAGGTGAACTGTAAATATTAGTCCTGCTTTAAGGAGAGATTCTCAGATTGTCTGTGTATCTGTAGGGAGCAGTCAGGTATTCTACTTGCCTGAGATTTCTCCAGCTGAAAATGTTGGTTTTAGTAGCAGTAAAGGGCATGCAAGATCGCTGTGTTGAGCTGCCAGATGAATGATGCAATATTCGGGGTGTTGGCTTGGGCTCCTTTTTTAGGGTGTTCTGTCTGTGGGGTCATCCTCGTGCCGTGGTCTGCAGATCCTCTGTGCCAGGCTGGGGGACAGGACAGCAGGCTGCTCTGGTTTGGGGAGGGGTTGGGGATTGGTTGCAGAGGCAGTTTTGGTTCTGGTTGATTGGTTTTCATCAGGTGATGAATAAATACAAGGTGGTAATATGTGAAAACTAGGTCTGTGGCAGTCAATTTTGGAGGAAAAAGAAAAGGAAGTGCACATTTTAATGATGATACCTCTGGAGGAGACTGAATGGCTCCTTTTCATAGAGGCAACGTGATACTGTGACACCTCTTGCCACGTGACGGCATGGTTTATGAGACTGTTCAGTGACAGCTCCAAGTAGGTTAAACTCTGCGTGTGCTGTTGTTACATGGAGTAAAAAATAATGACATGGCATGTTTCATTCAAACCTGACTTTCAAAAGCATACTTACCAAGCAAGACTCCTATTGCTTAGCAGAGAGAGGCTGTTTGGAGTATTTATCTTAGTATCACGGTGACCTTTTATGTGAATCCTTCCTCATATTTTTTAAGTAAATATTTCCAATATGATGCAAGGACAGTGTCAAACTTCATTAACAAAGAAGTAAAAACTAGAGTACTTTTTCTATCACGTGGAATTTGATACAATTTTGTCTTTCTAGTTACTTGCTGCTGAGCAGTCTGATCTTGTTTTAGGAGGACTTTCTGACTGTTTCTCCAACTGGTTGGTTCCACCATGGACGTGTTTGTTGCTTTATATTCAGCATTGAACAGTGTGAAATCAGACTGGTGATGAAAGGTTCCTGTAGTTATCATGAGTAATTAGGAAAAAGCTTATTCAACAGTCCTCAAAAAGTTGGGCTGTCTATGTGAGCCTGCTATAGGTAGCTTCAAGTGAAAGAATTGATGGAATAAATGAAATATTGAAAAAGAAAAGTCTGTGAAGTTGAACTTCTGCTCCCATCTGTTCAAAAAATGTGACTGATGAGTTAGTTGCTGGCTGCTAGTGACGGGATATGTATGTTTGTGTGACACTGTCACATGTCCCCAGTATTGAATTCACTGGGTCAGGTGATGTCCCTTGCTTTTCCTCGCAGATTTTATTTGTGTGCCTTGGACAAACAAACCAGCAGTGACAAAATATAGCAGAAGTGAAAGAAACAGGAAGAAATTTAGTTTTGTTTTGCCTGTAGAATTTTATTTGTAGCTTTTTTGACCCCACAGGCCTGGTAACATTTGTATGATTGCTATGTATGCAATAGTGTTTTATGTATTCATTTTAATTCATCTCTAAAACATCAAAGCTTTCCATTGTCTGCTCTTCTTAAAAGCCTTATTTAGGATACAGTTGTCAATAAGCTTACCAGGAAATGAAAATCCAGTGAATAGCCTCTGAAACCTACGTTCTAGTCTAGATTTAAAACAAGACATGAATATTTTTTTCTAGCAGTTACCACATTTGATCGGGCTGGGAGAAGTGTCATCCTTAGGAGGCTCTGCTTTAGGACACAGTTCTTTGCCCTCCCTCTGTCCCTTCCTGAACTCCTCCAGTACAAGGCAGGGAAAAGCTGAGCGTTCTCAGCCTCCATACATAAAACCAACCCAAATCAGGTGGTTTAAATTTTTCCTGGCATGAAGAATTTTACTGCGGTGAATATTTGAGTCTCCTTTTTTTTCCTGAGTGTTCTGCTTGTGGAGTCTGTGGGAGCTGTCGCTCTCACTTTGAAAAGCTTTGCTGGATACATGAAAGGAAGCCTGCACACTGGATGCTATTTCTCATTTTAATTCTTGCTATTTTAACCTCGTTCTTTCTCTATTCCCCCTCATCAATCTCCTCAATCTGTTGACCTGGCTTTGATCTTTGCAGAACTGTTTTCTTGAATATATCACGGGTTTTGATGGATGGTCTGTATGTGGTTTTGAAATACTCTAGTATGGTAACACCAAAAACGGATGCTGCATCAGTAGTAATTTTAAACTGAAGAATAATCTTCCAGAACAGAACAAAGCTGCACTGTGTGTTAGTGTGCAGATCCTTTTCCTTTTAACTGCATAAGTAAATGAATGGTCAATCACTCACCATGAAGTTCTCGTGATACACTTTTTTTTTTTGTGAGCCATGTGGCAGCAGGCCACAGGACAGCTAGGCCTTTAGTAACAGAAAAGGATACACATTTTGAAATGCATGTGCCTCAAGATTTGAGAGTATTGAGATTTAAAAGCAGATAACTTGTGGCCCAAATCCATAAGTGGATTCAAAATTTAGTTGCTTTTTCTGAAGGGAATAACATCTGCCTGTTGTCATAGAGGCGATAGCTGAACTAAATAAGGAGTATTAAGACAAGTGTTGAAAGTGGAAGTTTAGTCAGCAGTTTTTACTGTCATGGAAACTTCCTCCAAATGTCTCGCAAAATGGAAAAATTGTGGTGAAAACTATGATAATGTGTTATTCATAATTTATTGCATTAATTTCAGGCTCAGGAAGATGCTGAGAAGCTTCGTTCGGTTGTGATGCCTATGGAGAAAGAGATTGCAGCACTAAAAGAGAAATTGACAGAAGCTGAAGAGAAAATAAAGGAGTTAGAAGCATCAAAGGTGAGGAGGAATTGTAACTGTATCCTGGTTTGTGTCTTGCATCCTACTAGTTTGATGCAGATAAATAATGGCAAATGTTGTAAGAGATAAAAAGGTATACTTTTCTACTGCTTTGCAGATAACATTTTTGACCTCTATACATTTTTCCTATCTTTCTGTTTTCAGGGTTGTTTTATATTCGTGTGTCATCTCTGCTTAGATATAACTGCTAAAGTTCAGCTCTATTGCAAATGGAAAAAAAAAAAAAAAAGCTCTAGAAAAATAGCTGCTTTGCACCTCTCCGACAGCGTGGCCTTTAGATTACTGTCATGCTTAAAGCCCCCAAAAGATTTGCATTTGGCAGATTTTTTTTTAATCTACTACCACCTAGCATCTGCTATATTTCATCTTCTAATCCTGGGCATAAAGCTGAAGGAATAGCACCAGAATTCTTGTATCTTAAACTTTAAGCAAAGCTCAGATTCATAGAAAGGAACACCAGATCTTGCTGATAAAATAAATAAATAAATAAGAAATCAGTATGAGCAATTTCCCCAATGTTCCTGTATTCTTCAGAACCTGTACTGAGCTTTCTCATCAGCTGTGGTGGTAAATAATAGCTACATCACATTAAGATAGTTGCATATAATGTACTGTCTTATACAGGCATGAAAATGTCTTCTGTAACAAGTATTTCTATTTTTGATGTCAAATAGGCTGAAACTGCAAAATAACTTACAATTTGGATGTTTATAAAACATCCAAACCTCTTCCTTGTGCTCTTCTGGATCATGTTCATTGAAAATCATCCCAGTAGGTGCTCAGCACCTTGAGGTCTGCCTTTGATTTGAGGAAGTGGTGTAATTCATTTAACACTATTAATTGTACTAGATTGATTGCGAGTCCATATTGAGGTTTTTCTTTCTTCATAGATTCTTTATGCAAATTGCTTTATAGGTCACATTTTGAGACCGAAATGTTGCCTAGGGATAATAGTTCTCCAGGTAGTTCTGTTTGTTCTCTCGATGCAAATAATATTTTTCTTTTCATTGCCAAGGTGACAAAGTGGGAACTTTCTCTTTTCTTGCATGCTCTCAAAACATGAGCACGGTGCTCTACAGGATGAGTAAAATGCAAGCACATCTTCTGAAAAAAAAAAGAGAAAAATGAATTTATCCATGCTTATAGTTTATTGGGGGATTTTTTTAAAGAATTCTCCCTTTAAATGGCAATTCTTACAAAAAATTATTTAGGCCTTAATTCTTACCTGTGGTCAATTCAACTTCATTATTCCTTCTGTCTGAAGTTCCCAGTAATCCTATTTCAAGCACCTTTTCAGCCTAAACAGAGAGCATTGCTGTTTTGTGTATAGCAAGGAGGGGTTTAAACATAGACATAGGAAGTTGTTAAAGTACTTTAATCTACAGTGCTATAAAAATACAAGGCATTTATTTGCATGATTTGTATTACGAGACTGGTGTGAGGACTGGCAGGCTGTGCAGGATGAGCGGTGCAGTTGGCTTTTCCATTGCTCATGGTGAAATCCCTGAAGTCTGCTTTAAGTAACGGTATTTTTTCAGTGTCAGGTACTTAACTGGATTGGTGAAACAATGCTGCTTTTTTTTTTTTTGTCCACTGTTCTGCCCTTCCCAATGGCTATTCTACAGATTTCTCCATTTCAAAGGCTTGCAGAGAGAAAACTTCTATCCTAGGGCAGGAGAAGCTGTCCCCACCATTAATGGAAATTAAAAGTAGAAGGGCTTTGTTCAACTCTTGAGTCATTGCCTGTGGCTCCTCTACTGCATTGAGGAAGATGATGAACAACTCTGTAGCGAGTCAGGAACTGCCTGAAGGCTTTTGTTGCTTTTGATATAAAAACTCTGTGATTCCTGACTCAGAAAACCATAAAACCCTATAGGGCCATAAAGAGATCTTTCAGCCCACTCCCTGCTGCAAGATGGGATCTGTTTCTACATGCATCAAGTTTGGCAGATATTTATGTAGCCCTATCTTAAAAGGCTCTCACTGGAGGTTCTGCAGTCTCTGTGGGACATTCGTTTCAGTTTTTTGTTAGCCTTTTCTGTTCAAAAAAAAAAACAAAAACAAAAAAACTAGTAATATATTTCTTCAGTCTTTCTTGTTGTAATTGTTTTTCATCCCATCCAAACAGATTTTCCTTCCTCTTTAAAGCAGGCCTTCGTGGGTTTGAATGGTTGTTTTTTCTGCCCATTCCTAAGTTTTCTCTCTTCTGAGGTTTCGTCCAATCTTGCCTCATAGTAATATTTTCTGACTACTATCTTTACGCTATTTTGAATTGTCTCCACATCTTTCTTTGGGTGTGAAACCCCAAACCAGATGCAGGGTCAGCAGTGAATGCTTGCAGCCCAGAAAGCCAACCATATCCTGGGCTGCACCTCGAGCAGCACGGCCAGCAGTGCAAGGGAGGGGATTGTCCCCCTCTGCTCTGCTCTTGTGAGCCCCCACCTGGAGCCCTGCACCCAGCTCTGGGGCCACCAGCACAAGGAGGACAGGGAGCTGTTAGAGTCAGTCCAGGGGAGGCCATGAAAATGATCAAGGGGCTGGAGCACCTCTCCTATGAATACAGGCTGAGGGACTTGGGGTTCTTCAGCCTGGAGAAGAGAAGGCTCTGGGGACACCTTGCAGCAGCCTCCCTGTACCTAAAGGGGGCCTACAAGAAAGCAGAGAGGGTCTTCTTACAAGGGTCTGTAGAGATAGGACAAGGGGTAATGGCTTTAAAGTGAAAGAAGGTAGATTTAGATTAGATATTAGGAGTAAATTCTTTACTCAGAGGGTGGTGAGGCACTGGCATAGGCTGCCCAGAGAAGCTGTGGATGCCCCAGCTCTGGAAGTGCTCAAGGCCAGGCTGGATGGGGCTTTGGGCAACCTGCTCTAGTGAAGGTGTCCCTGACAGTGGTCAGGGGTTGGAACTAGATGATCTTTAAGGTCCCTTCCAACCCAAACCACTGTATGATTCTCTGTGCTGTTTGCCTCTCTACCACTTCTCAGTGGGATCACCTCACTGTTGGGATCCATCTGTGGAAACTCTAATCAAGTCACTTAAATGTTTCATTTTGTGGACTTTTATAAGTAAATGATTTATTCAGAAAAAAAATGCTACTTGCATACTGATAGTTGAATACTTTTGATTTCTAGGAATAAACTGCTGTCTTCAGCAGCTGTGTGTTACTGAAACAGGTGACACGATGACTTCTAACAAAAAGGAAATGCCTGAGAGTGTTGCTTCACTGAGATGGTGGATTTCCCTCTTTTTATTCAGGTTAAAGAACTGAACCATTATTTGGAAGCTGAGAAGTCATGTAGGACTGACTTAGAGATGTACGTGGCTGTTCTCAACACACAAAAATCAGTACTGCAAGAAGATGCAGAAAAGCTGCGGAAAGAACTGCACGAAGGTACCTATGTGCTGATAATCCTTTTGACTCTTCTATGTAAGGATGTTACACAAAACAAAATAAACAGTATAGCTGTTACTTCTCTTCTGATCTTGTATCTGAGTTGTATTTGGGGGAAAAAAAAATGGGATGGAGAGGAAGCAGTGTGTTTATATGTGAAAGCCCCTGAAATGTTTATAAAAGAGTTGACTTTGGAGTCCTCTTATGATGGAGAGAAATAATATCCACTCAGTCGCTCTGGGGATGCTGTTATGCAGTTGAATTTGTGTTAGATTCTCATAGTATTGCAAGCTTCATTCTCACTAAAGTGATTTTACTGGTGTCTTTTATTTGTGTAGAATTATGAGCATTATTTCCATAATGCAATAATCTATTGATACATCTCTCTGAGGTATGCCAATTCCGAACGCCTGGTGGTGGAACAGATGTGTGAATGTACATCCATGGCAGTACAGCACAGAGTCACTGTAGAGGAATGTAAAGCTGAACCTTCTGTTGAAATAAATAGGGGCTTAGAAGACAGTCTTTTAAAACCAGCACTAAAAAAAAGAAAGTATGAGAACTCATGAATGAAGTTAAGATAATAGTTTTCTAATTGGGAAATCTTGCATTTTCAGTGATACATTCCTAGTCTCAAGACAGCTTTAGGAATTAGGAATTTAGAAAATGTCTTATTTCATTCTACATAGTTGTTGAACAAAGCTATATTGTCTTTGATTAGAACAATAATTACTTCTATTCATGAGAATGCCTTGTTTAAGAAGACAGGTTAAAAAAAAATGCTGGTTCAGAACAACTCTTTCTATTTTTGAATAGTCTGCCATCTCTTAGAGCAAGAGCGGCAACAGCACAACCAGTTGAAACACACATGGCAGAAAGCCAATGACCAGTTCTTGGAGTCTCAGCGTTTGTTGATGAGAGACATGCAACGTATGGAAATTGTTCTGACCTCTGAGCAGCTTCGACAAGTTGAAGAACTGAAAAAAAAGGATCAGGTTTCTTGCTGCTTACCTCTTTTTATTTTATTATTTTTTAATTACAGTACTGTAACTTTAATGTGGTACGGAAAAGTACGGAAAACACGTTGGAAGCAGAAGTTATTTGTGTGCTAATATTTCCAAAAAATGACAGCAGTCAGCTTTAATAATTTTCCATTTAAATGACAGCTGAGAGTTGTAACAAACTCTCCATTTATGTGAATGTTTTAATACTGTTACCTATAGTAACTTTAAAAGTAATGTTGCCAGTATTATTAAGTGAAAAGGTATTAATACCAAGAGGTTAACCTAGTTGTTTTCCATCACAGATGACAGTTTCTTACTCCAAGATTAAGGATGTTAAGATAGCAAGATTCACTTCCTTCTAGTTGTTTATTTTATTTATTTAAGACAGAACCTAGTTCAGGCATAAATTTAAGAGCTTCATTTTGAATTCTCTGATGCAAGTGATTGTGTTCATGCTTTATGGCTTAGTGTTCTGTGAGGTCCTTATTTGATTCTTTTTGTATATATTATTACATTGTTTGTGATCAAAGCACTTGTTTTCACATTTATCTTGGAGGTTTTTGTTTGTATACCGGCCATTAGATGAGTGCATGTTATCAGGTTCTGTACAATAGCCACTAACAGCTATTTTTATTGTTCCTTATTTGGTAATTCCTATAAGAATTTGGATCTAAATAATACATTTTATGGATATTTTTTTTTCTAGAATGTATGTTGGACACTGAACATGAAAAATAAGTCAGTTTGGGTGCCTTTTGAAATGAACACTAGATTTTTTTTAATGAAAATAACCCTTATGAGACAAATAGAGGAGTATTTAGCCAAAAGAGAAAAAGTCTTTCTGGTGCTGTCTTCCTTTGTAGTTCAGTGTATGATGAAAGCTAATGTTATGACTACAGTGGCAAAATTAAATCCTGTTTATATGCATTCACTATTGACCATTGATTTCTAGGAAGATGATGATCAGCAGAGACTTAGCAAGAGGAAGGAGCAGAAGCAAAAAGATTCAGATGATGAAACGAAAGCTTCATGTTCTCTAGCCCATGAGGAATCCCTTACCCAGCTCTCTAATGAAGAGGTAAAACAACTGAGTAGTTCAAAGCAACTTCAAGTTCTTTTGCATTCCTCAGGGTGATTACAAATAGAAATGCAAACGTAGTGACTTCGTTCTCTGTCACTTATAATTCTTAATAAGCAGTGTAAAATCTTTGGAGATGCACTTGAATATATAAATTCAAATAAAGATTGGAAGACAATACTGTAAAATCCTCTGAGAGATGCTGTTAAAACTGTAATTTACCTTTTGCATTCCAGCTGTTAAATTCTCTTTGGATTTATATCCATGTTCTAACACATTTTCAGAATTAAATTCTAATTAAATTCAGAATTGAAATCTAAGTTTTCAGAATGAAACCAATTAAATCTGAACAGTAAGCAAACATTTTGTAGCTAATTTGCTAACCTGCTTCTTCAGTTGAGTGCGTGCCTATGTGTGTTTTAAGATACTTCCAACTGTGTAAACTGAGGGTTTTGACCACATCTGTTCTACAGCTGAAAATTAGGGTTTTTTGTTTGTTTGCTTGTTTTTAATCCAAGCTGGTAGATGGATCTTAGCACCAAGTTTTCGCTGAAGCTGCTTGAGCTACATTAGTAGCTTTGTTAGACAGCTGGAAAAAGCGATACTACAGGATGTCATTGGTTAGCAAGCCGTTTTGGTGTTGTAGGAAGTCATACACTGGGACAAGCTGAAATAGCATTTGAGATTTGCTTAAACTTTTCTTTTGTGAAGAAACAAGTCCAAGGAGCACACAGATCGGAACTTAGAAACCAAATACCAGAATGGGTAATTATTTCTCCTTTTCCAATGTATTTTGCTTGCTTAGCTGATAACCCTAACAGGTTCCATTTTGTTTTTTTAAGTCAAAGTAAGGACAAAATAATATAAAGACTGTGTTTTGCACTATAGAAGCTTGTGTAAGCCCCAAGAGACTTGAGAATTCTCAATGTGAACTGATATTTTGTTCATTTTATTTATCCTTTTTAAAGAGAGAAAATGTATATATTCCAGGGTCTGCCATTCATTGTTTATCAGTGTTTTGTAACAGTTCACAATGCAGAAAGATGTTCAAAATCATAACATCTAAATGGAGCAGAGGTACCCTTTATAATACACCAAGGATACGTTTTTTTTTCTGTTTCATATACAGTGTTCAATACTAACATTTCTTTATTGAGATAGGTAAATGAGAACAATTGATGACAAACAAAGGTTTTGTCTTCTGATGTTTTCTGTATAATTTCAGTTCTTGGGATACATTTTAGTCCATTAAGTACTGCATTTATTTTGTTCTAGGAATTATATGCAATGGGAAATCTTGTATTTTGGGGAAGGATATGGTTTCCAAAGTCATTTAGGATTTGTTTTCAATTGCTATTTATGGATTTGTTTTCTATTGCTTCTTAGAGCCTTTTTAGCTGCACAGAAAGTGTTTTACAAGTGGCAATAAATTGTATTATCAGTCATGTCTTATATCTCTGAATTTAAATTCTGAGCTCTTCTCTGTTGAGCATTTAAAAGGCTTTGCAGCTTGCAATACAAAAAAACAATTTAACTATATCATCAATCAGTTGTCTGATGATGCGATTTTATATGTCTATACTCTCTTGACTTTTTTTCATGAATTTCAACTCGTATATTTGCATTTTAAAGTAAATACATAATGTAAACACATGAAAGTAGCAGCACCCTACTAGTCCATGCTGGACTTATTTTGGAATTCAGTATTTTTCTCAATAGATTTATTTTCAGTGGTGCTTCCTTTACATGTCTAATGGCAAAGAAGAAGTGCACTGGAATGGATGGTATTTTGAAAACAGTCATGCTTCTTAAATAAAGCATTGCTGCTCTCTCTTTTCAGTGCTAC
Source organism: Anas acuta (assembly GCF_963932015.1). Lineage (NCBI taxonomy): Eukaryota > Metazoa > Chordata > Aves > Anseriformes > Anatidae > Anas > Anas acuta. The sequence goes on from NC_088997.1 coordinate 7,782,850, forward strand.
AAACAAAAATAGATCAAGAGACTTAATGTTCCTTGTACAGGTCACAGGACAGTTACTGTGGCTTTTGGTATTGACATTCCCCAGGATGCCTTTCTGTTTAATCCCAGCCTTTTGCCTTTTCATTTTTTTTATTTTATTTGCAAAGAATATTTTAAGTATCATAAGAAAATATTTTCCTCTTGCAATATTTTATGAGACGCTCAAAGTAGAAAAAAGAAATAGAGGAAAAATACTCACTTGTCACTACAGAGTAGATTTTAAATACATCATTCTCCACTCTTATGTTGGTGTTAAGTCTTTTCATTTTCACATGGACAGACTTCTGAACTTAGTTGTGGAAGAGGAATAGGATACTTGTGTTCTATTCTAGAAGTGTTCTAGAAGTTCTAGAAGTGACATTGCAAGTGTCTCCCTTTAATGGAAGAAGTGCCTTGTTTCAAATACTGGAAGATATAAGGTGACTGTGTCCTTGCTCAGAGCTGGCAGGAAGACAGATTCTTACAAAAGCACTCTTAACAGAAGACTTTTTAATTGCAGCTGGTACATTTCAGCTCTATATCCTTTTTTCTTAAGTCTTAAGCTTGTTGTTCAGATGTTCTTGCCAAAGCCAACTTAAACCTCCCTTTGCTATGTCCTATATTTGCCGTCCAGCATTCCCCTTGTACTGTGCTCCTAGAATGTTAACTTTTTCTTTCTTGTTTTCCAATTCCAGGTGCATTTAAATAGCACCCATGGCTCAGTCCATTCGTTGGACGCAGACTTGCTTCTGTCTTCTGGTGAATCCTTCAATAAATCAGAAAATGATATGTTTAAAGATGGACTACGGAGAGCACAGTCAACAGACAGTCTGGGGACATCTGGATCTTTACAGTCCAAAGCTTTAGGATACAACAACAAAGCAAAATCTGCTGGGAATCTGGATGAGTCAGATTTTGGACCACTTGTTGGAGCAGATTCCGTCTCTGAGAACTTTGATACAGCTTCCCTTGGGTCTCTGCAAATGCCAAGTGGGTTTATGTTAACCAAAGATCAGGAAAAAGCAATCAAAGCAATGACGCCAGAGCAAGAAGAGACTGCTTCGCTTCTTTCCAGCGTTACACAAGGGGTAGAAAGCGCTTACGTGTCTCCTAGCGGGTACCGCTTGGTGAGCGAGACGGAGTGGAATCTTCTGCAGAAAGAGGTGAGTGAGTGCCCGCCCTGCTGCCACCTGTGTTGTGGGCTGCCTGCCGGGGGAAGGCTGTTCAGCTCCTGCTGCTTTGCTTTCCTTGGAGAGCAGTCGTGGAAGAAAACATGCAGCATCGTAGGTAGCTATTTGCTTCTCTCTGGAATACTTCTCTAGTTCAAGCAGATTTAATGTAAGGGGTATCAACTGACTGCTCATGGTGAAGTCAGCTTTATTCAATGCAGAGCATTTTTAGGGGAGGCTTTGGCAGAGGTTGCTGTTGATTTCATGTGAGGGGGGAGCTGGGGGGTGACTGGGAAAGGACAAAGACCTAACAAAAGGATCAGGGCTAACAGTGCTGCTTTGTATGCCAAGGATATTTACTGAGAATTACGCATGGAGTGCAACTTAGAAAGGAGCAACCGAGATATGCATAACACACAGAGCTACCACAAAGGAAGCTTCAGAAAATTGTCAGGGATTTGCATCATCAGAAACTAATTTTGGTGAGCAATGAGCAGCAGATTAGGCTTAACGCTGTGCCAATTTCAGTATGGGTGACCAAGGAAATATTGCTTCTGGGTGTTCTGCCTGGCAGGTTTTCAGCAGCTTTATACGATGCCAGTTTAAAGCCTGTGTTTGGTTTCCTGCTGAAAACAGGAATATTATTGGGGCCTGGATTTCAGAAGGAGGGAGGCCAAGGAATAATGCTGTAGGGGGAAGAAAGGGAGGCAGAAGAGATGAGTCAGAAATGGGTGAAGATGATGCTGGGGGAGGGAAAACAAATGTAAGAATGCAGGTGGAAGAGGCCAGGCAAAGGACAGATGAGGTGAAGAAGTGTTGATATTTTATTTCCTCAACTTAATGGAATTCAGCTTATCTGCAAATCGTTACTTAGGGGATCTTAGGTTTAGACCTATTGTAAAATTGCTGGGTTTTATGTTGCTGCTAGTTTGTAGTATCTAGAGGGAGAAACTATGTCATTGCAATCTCAGAGCTGACTTCAGTCCTTTACCTTGAGTGTTTCCTTGCCCCGATGACATTTTACTCCAATCCTGTCTTAGAATTAAGGGAGAAATACCCTGCTTCCCACGTATTTCTGGAGGCAGGAGCACTGGTGGGGCTTGTGAGTGCTGCCCCATGTGGGAGGGACGTGAAGCAGCAAACACAAATCAGACTTCAGCCCCGACGTGACTTGCAGTAGGAGCTTTGAGAAAACTCCCATTTGTCCCCTCAGCCAAAACGGCAAATAAATTCCTTGTTTCCTTGCTGCGTACCCTAATACTTTTCCCCTTCCCATTTGTTGGAAGTCTTTCTGTTTGTTTTAAACTTTTCTTCTACTTGCTTCTTTCCCAGCTGTTCTTTTAGCTGATTACTCAGTCTCTGATACTGAGCTATGTTCAAGGAGGATATTAAAAAATAAATAAATCTGGATTGCTGTTGTAGCACCATTAGTATATGCTGTTGCAAAAATACTCAAATCCCAGTTTCAGGGAGAAAAAGATTAAAGGAAACCGTAACCCAATGAACTGACTTGCTTTTTAGTTGGCTTTTGTTCATTTAATTAAAAACAAACAAAAAAATGTAGTGTCGTGTTTATAATTTGGTTTGTAGCACAATGTAATTGCATGAAAAAAGGCTAAAGGCTGTTAAAATCTGTTCTCCAAAATGTCTGTTTCTATGCAGGTAATTATGTGATAAATTTCAGAAGGACACACTAAATGACCTGATAAACTCTTGCATGTCATGGCTTATTGCTCTTCACTAATAGTGGGATTTGTGCCAGGAAAATCTATGTACAGCAGCTGATTTATGTTATCCTTTACCTCTAGAGCAATTTAATCTTGCTGTTACATGATTCTGCTACTGTCTTTTATCAGTAATATTTTGTGAACACACAACACACCTGAGAGTATGTATCACTCCTGCATTCCTTGCATTTTATAGCCTGTATTGGAGGTGATAACTCTGTCCTCTAGGTGCAGAATGCAGGGAACAAGCTGGGCAGACGCTGCGATATGTGCTCCAATTATGAGAAGCAGTTGCAAGGCATCCAGATTCAGGAGGCTGAGACAAGAGACCAGGTAAGGTTTTTCTTCTAGCTTTAGCAAGATTTTTGCAGCTGCTCTAGGAATGAATAAGTGTACAATGATGAACCACTTGCTGTTTTATTCATTGTTCTTAGTTGAGCCAATGCCAGCACACTTGAAATTTAATTAATTTATGTAATTTTATTAACACAACCTAATCTGTTACTGGTGTGTGGCCATGAACACCAAATATATGTATTTCTTAAATATTTACCTCGGAGAACCACTTTACCCAGTGCCGTAAAATCATGAGGTAAAGTCACCGTTCTATAAAAAGTGTTGTGCTCATGCTGAAGCCAGTGTCTTTCATAATTTATATTCTAAAATGCTTTTCATGCATTAAATTATATTATCTTTGATACTGCAAGAGTTCTTAACAGAGAGGACCTCATCCTAGCAGCATAAAATGACCGTAAAGTACTGGAAGAGGTTTGTTTCCTAGCATATTCTGAAGAACAATTTTCAGATGGGTACAGAAGGCATGAGTCATGTTCTGCTTTGAAATAAGTGTCTGAAGTCATTACGTGGCAAAGGTCCAGTGCAGCTCGATGTCCCATATTTCCTTATAGGTGTAATCTCTGGTGCTTGGTATTTCAGAGCAGCACAGGAACTTCTGAGTTGCATAGGATTTTTGAGGGATTTGTTTTGTTTTCTGGGAGTGTGATGAGTCAAGTTATATATGTGTTCAGAGAATAAAAATTCCCCAAAATAATGTAAAATTAAATTTTTTTGTTGTAATGACACAGGTGAAAAAGCTGCAGGTGATGCTGAGGCAAGCCAATGACCAGCTGGAAAAGACTATGAAAGATAAACAAGAATTGGAGGAATATATGAAACAAAGTGCTGAAGACTCTGGTAATCAGGTACAATCACTTCATAATAAAGTTGCTAGGAATGAAGAAACATTATTCAATAGTATATAGCAAGAACTCATCTCCTCTTGGATAAGGGTGAACTACCTGCAGCAGAGGCAACAAAAGCGAGAGGTTCTAGGGTTAGTTATGCTCCATTTGAGCCTGCCCTTGGTTCTAGCCAAGTCTGACATGTTACCCAATCTTGGCCCTAAGGTTTCATCTCCAATCTTGAAATCCCTTACAGAGGTGATCACTGGAATTTGAATAGTGTTTGAGTTTGTGACCTGTCTATGAAATCACTCAAACATGCAAAAGTAACCCCGTGTTCTTTGTGCGTGTAGAGTAGAACTATGATACCATGCACTTGACACACAGTTCATAGACTTGTGGTGAAGACATGCAGTTACTGAGTATCTGAGAAGGCATTAACACTAGTTTGTCTGAAATATGTGCTAGACTTCTTTAAAATAGTAGCCAATTGAAAAGATTTTTCAGTCTGAGATGTGTACAGATGGGTATTTGGCATAGTGAAGCCAAATAGAATGTGTGGTAGTCATAGCTGTAAAATATAAAAATAAAATCTTGAGCATATTAAAGGCTACGATATTAGGTAGATACCATATACAAGCTATTGGGTTGGCTTCTCTTGAGTTGTAAGACTTTCCCTCTTTCATCCCACCCAATGTTTTAATTTTTTTTCTTATTAAGGAAATAGCAGTCATTAGATGAAGTCTGTCCTAGATGACATGAATATGTTTTTCTTTTTGATGTACCAAAAGTAATCATAACTAAGTAGCGTTTCATCTTACTTCACTCTACAATTAAGTTATTTTACAGCAGCACATGCTTAACAGTATTTGGAGATCTGTGCTTTCAGAGAAGGGTATATTTTTAAAAACCATTACCATAAAGGAAATTTTAAAAACTTCATAGCTCTGCAGTTTCCCTTCAGTGTCTATGAAGTGTCTTACATTGAGGCTTGATGAGAATTAACTGTTTTGTTGTTGTTTAGAGTTTGGTAAATAGAATATAAGCTTACTATTGTTGTAAAAGCATAGCATCACTTCTGATTTGAACTGTGTTACTATTTTACTGAGTAAGCAATTAACAAAAACTTCAGTAGATTAGTTTGAAATTTAGAAGTGTATGTTATCAGTGATAACAGGGAAGAGAACTTCAGAGCCTATTTCTTCTTTAAAATTTTTCATGCTTTATATCTGTCTGTATGTTGTCTTTGTTTCTTTGTTTTTCAGATCTCTTTGCTTATGGTTAAGTGTCAGAAGTCGGAGAATTTCCTCAGTGAACTGCAGCAGGCGTTTTCACAAGCAAAGAGAAGTGTCCAGGAGCAAATGGTAAGACAGCTCAAGTCAAGAGATCATTTGAACAATGCTGTTTGTCTAGCCCTTGGGGCTCAGAGTGTTTGTAAAAGACTGTTTGTCTTGCTGTCCAACTAAGCTTGGCTGGAGAGAGCTGTGAATCTTAACATGTAAAGATAGTGACCAAGGGAGCTCTGATATGGATGCTGACCCTCAAACAGTCTGTAGGGTCAGTCAGTCACACTTTGTGTGTATATCCACGTAGATTAATAGGTGAGCTGACTAGACAATTGTTTTTTTCCTCATTTATTATGTATATTTAATGACCATTTAGCATCTTATTTCATGTCAAATCTAAAGACAGTATATTTTTCTCAAGACATTTTTTTTTAGGATTCCTCACAAGTAGCATTACTGGTGAATATTTTCTTCAGTTTGAGATGAATGCTCAGTGTTCTTACAGGTCAGACTTAAAATACCAGCCCTAACACCCAGAAAGAGATATGTATGGGAACTTTTTTAAAACTATTTTGAGCATCTTGTAGGAATTATGCCAGAGGACAGGAATAGGACCTCATTTTCTAGGGCAGAACAAAGTCTGACTTCCTTAGAGCAATCCATTCCCTTTTGTATTAGAATCAAGTTTCTTATTTTTTCCTCCCTTATGCAGCAGTGCTGGGAGAAAAGCATTCATTCTCCTGAATCCCAGTATTGCACTTCTGGCATCCAGGATTGCCTGTAGTACACTGGGAGTACACTTGCAGAACCGTTCTGTGTGCTCTTCTTTGTGAGACCATGCCTAATGGAGACACAGAAGATTCAGAAAATGTATTGATCTGTGTTTACTTTTCAGAAATACTCACCTATAATGCAAAGGGCAGCATTTGTCAAAGTTTAAGTCTCCGTGCATCCAAACTAAGATTTTAAAAAAAAAAAAAAAAAAAAAAGTTCACTGGATGTATTTCTTCTGTAATGCAAGCAAAACTGTGTTTTCTTAATCCTTGTTCTTTGCAAGGGATGAGCTCTTCTGATGGCTTCCTAAAAGATGGTGGGAGGCAGACAAGTACCACTGAGAATTTTAGGTTGAATATTTAATTTTTCAGTAACCTGATCTTACAGCTGAGTTGCTAGATGGTTTTAATAAACACCTCTGCCACTTTCTGGAACCATATTTGATTTTATTTTTTTCCCTGCCTGAATAAGCACAGCTAGCTAACCGGATAAATATGGAAGAAAACTGGGAGATTTAGCAGTGCTGCTTGCTTCCTCTCATCTGCCTGCACAGTTAAGATTGATCTTGCTTTCATTTCTGGTGCCGAGGCTAGGCAAAAGAGAGGACTGATTATGCTGATCCATTTTGTTTCCCTTCTTTACAACAAATTCAGTCGTTTGAAAGCAGTGATAGTAAATGGGGCATGAAGAGATGTGAGCATGACCCTAACTGAGATTTTTTATTTTTTTTTTTGAAGGCTGTCCTGACACAGTCAAGGGAGCAGGTTTCAGAAGAGTTGGTGAGACTGCAAAAAGATAACGAAAGTCTTCAAGGAAAACATAGCTTGCATGTGTCTTTACAACAAGCTGAAGACTTCATTCTGCCAGAAGCAGCAGAGGTAAAACACTTTGAAATCATTAACACAATCAGTGCACAGAACTTTATGTCATTGGAGGAAGCTTCTTTATCAACAAGCTGCCTCAGAACAGCACACTGAACAATAATTTGGATTTAAACCCCATAGTCTGTGATGTACAAAATCATCTGATGACAACTGGTGCTTGCGAGCTGTTCCCTGAGCAAGCTTCTGAGTGTAGGTAGATAGATAAAAATTTAGTTAACTGCGGCCTGACAGCTGCTTTGTTGTCGGAAACGTTCAGGTGTATCCTGGTTCAGCTAGTTTAATCTGCGTTGTGTGCACACCTGCCCAGTCACCATGACTCCAGAGCAAGTATTGATTCACCAAGTAAAGCTAAGTCAATCCTTTTAATTTCTGTTGAGACATTAAGGTTAAAACCAGTAATAGTCCTGAGCCTTGAAGAAGTGTGAGCCATCCTGGCCATGCTCTCTCACACTCGAGCACATCGAGTTTAAAAGATAAGGTAGGTCAGGAAATGAAAAGCAGGGGTAGAGGGTTGTAAATAATCCTGTGGAGACAGTAATGTTTACAAGTTTCTTATTTCCAAGTCCAAGCAAACTGTTTGCAGTTTTGTTTTAATGTGCTGCTGGATGCAGGATCTGGTATGGCAGAACAAACCTTGGGGTAGTACAACTTTGTGCTGGCTATAAATATGGTACTTTGTGTGTCTGAAGATCATAATACAACCCCTTGCTCTAATCATTGATTCAGGAGCTCCGGGAGATGGTTTTAAAATATCGTGAAGACATAATTAGCGTGCGGACAACAGCAGATCACCTTGAGGAGAAACTTAAGGCAGAGATTTTATTCTTAAAAGAACAGATTCAAGCTGAACAATATTTGAAAGAAAACATAGAAGAAACTCTACAGCTGGAAATAGAGAATTGCAAGGAGGAAATAGGTGAGCAAGGATAAAAACAATGTCAAAATGAGTAATTGAAGACTTGATTTTGTGATAGAATATACTTAACCTGAATTTTTAAAACTTCCATGTCTGATAGAGTATTAACCCAAGCTGTGCAGCTGAAAAACAGTGCACGCTTAAATCTCCGTTGAATATTAACAGAAAGAAACAGGAGCTGTCCAATTTCTTCTGCTTTTTTTTTGCACTCAAGCTTTAATGTTACTGTTTTTCAGCTTCCATTTCCAGTTTAAAAGCTGAATTGGAAAGAATAAAAGTGGAGAAGGAACAGGTAAGGAGTCCTTTCACTGTGGGGTGTTTTTTTTTGTTTGTTTGTTTTGTGTTTTTTTTTTTTTTTTTGCATGTATACATGTATTTAAACAAAGAGAATAAGATTTTTTTTTTTCTGCTAGTTCTATCAGGACTTTGAAAGTGACACTGTCTTGGTGTCTTTGTTGCTATCAACGTCTTTATATCTGAGAAAATGAACTTTTTTTCCAACTGCCTAAGAGGTGTCAGTAACACTTCAAATATATTTTTGTGTGTGATGTTTAGTATGCCTAGCATTGGGGAAGAGAGAGAGAGCTGAACTAAGGAGAGAGTTCTGAAATATTTACCGTTATTGTTCCTTCATCTCAGCTTGGTTGTGGGCTGGTGGAGGGCTGGCTTATTTGTGTACGTAACCTTTCCTTTCTGTACTAAGGAACATCAGTTTATGCATTTACAAATATTCTTTCTGAAAGGACTGACATTGTACTAGACGTTCTCAAACTATTTCAGCTTTTGATATCAGCTAAGAATGTATGTGCACCTGTGCTCTAGGTAGTTTCTGTGATCTCCTCAAAGGAAACACATAAGGTCATGCCTGGAACTTTGAGGGACAGAATTGCTCTATTGATGCCAGTGTGGGATAGGGACACATTCATAGTTCTGTTACTTAAAATGTGTTCTGACTGTTTATTAATCTGCAACTGAAGTATTAACATAGCTAATTCCTAGCTAATGTTAGGTTACCTAATTAATAACCCAAATATCAACCCTGGTCAGTTCTTTCCAGCTCCGAAAGGAAGATGGGGGAGAGAGAGAGAGATTATTTTATATCTACATACAAGAATATTAAGGTTTATTTCTGAATCCCTGGGAGACACTTGAACTGTCTTTCCTATATGGAGGGACTATAAGAAATTGAAGTGTCAGGAATTCTAGTTCTAATCTTTTGTGTTGTGCTTTTGTTTTTTATTTGCATAGTTGGAAAGTTCTTCACAGGAAAACCTGCAGCAGCTGGAGAGTCTGCAGGAAGCAAAAAACACTCTCGAAGAACAGTTGAAGAAGGAGACGGCAGCAAAGGTAGCTATGTCTGGGAGTGAAGTATATGTGCATCTTATTTGATGATATCCCTGTGGTCAGAGCTTATATTACAACACAAGAACAGAAGAGGAAGTTTTTGAATGTTGATAAGATTGTCAGTGAAATCAACTCCATCGGGTGCAGTCTAAATCTTCATTCCAATCACTTTGCACTTAGATTTTTGAAGCACTGCATCTGAATTGTTGCTGATTTGCAGCAATTCAGGTTTGGGGTGTTTTCCAAAACTAAAGACAGTAAGAGAATAATATTTTCACCAGCAGATTACTGCCTTTCCTCTACAGTACGTTTTCATTAGAACTCAGAAACCTGCTCTTTCATCTTGAGGTCCCTGGACATACTGCTGTGAAAAGATGTGAGGCTTTTCCATGTTTTAACCAATCTGATAATGAGTAAATCTGTCTGATTGGTACTAGCTCCATGTTTCACAGCTCAAAAAATTGAGGTGTGGAAAGAATGATAGGATTAATTTCTTGCCAGACTCTGAGATTAGCCATGCTTCCTTGCTCTAGTGTAATATTCTATTCAGTTTAAACAAGTTTCTCCTTTTTTTTAATTCAGTTTAAGTGTAACATAAAGAATTTATTTGTTTTTAGGCAAACCTTGAACAGCTGGTGTTTGAAGAGAAGAATAAAGCTCAGCGGTTGCAGACTGAATTAGATGTCAGTGAGCAAGTGCAAAGAGATTTTGTAAAGCTTTCTCAGACGCTTCAGGTAAGGGAAGTGCAGTTCATAAGGTGCTACTTCTGTTTCTTTACTTGTCCAGGGCTGATTAAAATAAGAAATAGCAGTTGTAAAATTTCCTTCTGTTGGTATTAATGAATGATTTTTTAATTACCAGTGTAGTAAACTGACCAAGTATTCCTAGGGTTATATTAGTATTTTATTCTAATTAGGGATTCTATTAGGGAGTTTATTCTGCTTACTTAATCCCAGCATGTTCTTATCATCAAAGGTACACGTTTATTGTGCTACATTAAACTGTAAAGAGCCATAAGTGATGATAAGTTTAGGCCCTAGCATTTCATTGTCCATCTCCTGACATTTTTCTGTATGTTACATTCCATAGCAATTTAAGGTGTGTATATTTGAGGATAAAATCAGGAACTTGTACTGTTGGATCTGAATATATGGAATTGTTCCTCTTCCTGCTATACTTACTGCTTTCTGTTTAAACTATCTAAAAGTCTTATCCTTGTTGTTTGCGTTTCTATCCTCCCATTTCCTCTGAAAAGTGGAATCTGTGGTGTGTGATGAGATATCAAGAGGTGGCTGCAGGAAAGAGTTTTGGCAGGAGCGTTCCTGGAGACTAATTCCAGTTTCAGTTTAATCACTTTTAATGCCAACTGTAGAGCCAAGGGTCCTGCAGTTGTAGTGTTTGCAGGGTGGCTGTAACCTCAGAGAGCCAGGTTAAATAGGTTTCACTTTAAGTGTCTGGTTTGGGAATTTATCCCCCTAACACTGCTAAAGTCACTGTCCAGCTTACTAGAAATCTTGCTTACAAGTGGTATACTGAAGTTCAGCACTGTCTCCCCTTTGGGTTCTTGCCCAGTTCACTCAGTGAAATTCAGCAGAATTAGAGATACAGATTATTTTGAGTCAAGTGTTCAGGTTTATTTGGAAAACAAAAGCAGGAATATTGGAGACTGTCCATCCAGCTAAGCTCTGCCTAGTAAACAATAGGGAACTGTCCTCTTTTGTTCTGGCTGTTTCTGGAGGAGTAGGTAGTACAAGGGAGGCTATTGAGTTGCCCTGGCTGGTGAAATTGTTTCTTGCTTGTCATCATCCCGCCTCTCTCTCTCTTCTTAAAAGTACTGAATAGACTGGTTTATGCAGTTCTTAGAGCAAAAACATACATGCCACTTTGAAGATATGTGGTGCTCTTTCAAAACTTGCAGGTAGTGTGGTAGGCCTTCCTTCAGTGATGAGCTCAGTGAATGTTAGAGCTCTGTATTTTGTCTCTTCTTTCTGCCCTTAAGTAGTTATTACATGTTGTGGTGTTTTTGTTTTGTTTTGTTTTTTAGCACTTAGTGAGTCTTTATGCTAAGAAAAAGCAATGTTTTGTGCTGTTTCTAGTGTCCATAGCACAAGGTCTGCTGCATTACACAAGAACACAAGAGGAGAAGTTACTGCTGGATGAGGATTTGGGTTTCTTGCTGTCATTTGTGTGTGAGGTGTCAACTGGCTGAGTTTAGGTATCAGCAATGGAGAATAAGAGCTAAGAATCAAGTAACCAATAGCTGGGAATTTACAAAAGAAAACCTAGATGCTGATACAAAGAGCACAGAAAGCTGAATGACTGCCTGTGCACCTCCACCTCCTTCCTCTCAAAAAATATTGTGATCTCTTTGCATTCATTTACATGCAGTTCTTTCTGGTGCACTTCTTCAGTGTGAAGTGGCTTATCAGACAAGCAAGTGACAGGATTATACTTGGATGTAGGAACATTTCATCCAAAAGCTTTTCAGCTTTAATCTTGAGAGGTTTGAAGGCATGTGCCAGGCAGGTCTGTATTTCCTTTACATTCGTTCCATGAATGTTGTGGCTTTACACAGCTCCTCTGGTTTGCCTGGCCAGGATAGTAACAGTGGCTGGTCATTAGGCAAAACACAGTGACAATGAGGGCTTGCTTGGGCCCCCCAGAGAGTGTCTTTTATTTTGAAAGCAAAACTGTGTTATATGTTGCGTCGTCCCCCCCGTCCATTCTTGATTCTAAATTAAGTTTGTGTTCCTTCAAGCCTTGTGTCTTTCAGCCAATGACACGTCATTGGCTCAGCTCTGGTTATGAACCTCTGGTCTTGCTCCGGCACGTTTTACTAGCTCGTTGTGTCTGTTGGTTTTCTGTAGGTGCAGCTGGAGAGGATCCGGCAGGCAGATTCCCTGGAGAGAATCCGTGCAATCCTGAATGACACAAAACTGACGGACATTAATCAGCTACCTGAAACATGACACCCTGATGAGCGGGCTCCAAGGCTGCATTTGGGGTTTTTAACTCATCTTTATAGCAACATTAATTATTATTTAACTCTAACCGAAAGAGCAGAAGACAACAGAGGGGAGCAATGACTAAGTTTTGTTTCTAGAGGGGAAAAGGTTTCATACTGGGCAGGAAGAGAGCTCGAGAGTGACTTGCTGTGTAGGAAGGAGAATTTTCTAATGGAAACACTAATGAGTGTGGTGTTTCGTGTTCCACTGAGTGGGATCAGTCCTTACATTCTGAAAAACTTCCCCTCTTTCAGCCAACTTTGTAACCTAATATAGATTTTTTGGAACATTTACCCCCCTGTTTTTCCCTTTTTTTTCCTTTTCCCCCATTACTGTGATCAAAGTAGCTGCTGGAAACCATATTGTCCCTCCAAAACATCGAAGAGCAAAGTGGTTGAAGTTTTTCTGTTTGACTAGTCAGTAACAGTATTCAGCTAGCAGAGAGAATGAGGTGTAGAGTATGCTGTATGAATATTTTATATTAAAATATGACTTTATTAGCAGGACACTGGATATTGATCTTATTTTATAACTCAGTGCTTTTTTTTTTTAAACCATTGATTTTGTGTTGTAGAATCTGAATGCTGCTGAAATGTGGTGGACATGAGTGAGCTGTGTGTCTCCTGAACAAAAGAATGCCAATCCAAAAAAAAACCAACAAACACAACAACAAACAACCAACCAAAACCCTGAAAAAAACTGTACTGAGAACTTAGCTCCTTGAAATATTTCCTTTGAATTCTGATCCTTTGGAGAAAAAAAAAGCACAAGACATGTACTGTTTTGTTATATCTTCTCACCAGTATAAGTTAAAACATGGAATTACAGCTAGTTCTTTCTCATCTCTAAAGCTGAACAGTACGTTGGCTTGGGGTTTCTACAGGTCTGTTTTGCTCTAGTGGGTGGCTATAGATGTGAAGTCGCTAGCTTTCACTGAAAATGGTCAAGGTAAGATGCTGAAGGAAGCAAAGTCAGCTTGACCAACCTCTCCTGGGTCAGCAAAACAGTGACTGCACTTGGTCACAGAGCACAAATGCATGACAACTGCATTGTTCTCCTGGTTCAAGTTTGAAAGGTACAGTGCATCTCTTACAAGTATGGTATCATGTTACTGCTCTGAGTTGATTCGTACACTGTCCTGTATTTCTATAAGCATACATTTAAATTACACAACAGCAGAGGTAAAAAAAAAAAAAAAAAGTTGTGATCAATCAGGCTTTAGGTTTGAGTTTCTTATTATATAAATAATATGGTGGTACCACCAGCATTACTCCTTTTTTCTTCTTTTATTGGAGATTCATGCATGCAGTTGGATAGCAACGGTTTTGTGTATGGCTGTGGGTGTTGGAAATGGACATGGAGTTCTTGGACTGGTAGTCCCATGTTAGGACTCAAAAGAAAGGAGGCTGAGAGAGCAGCCTTGTTTTTGTCCAAAATTTGTAACTTAAGCTTGCCTCTGTTGTTTACTGTGTTTTCTTTACATACTTGGTCACAGATCTGATGGTGATGAAGAAAGACAGAAGTGACAGAAAATGCTCCAAGCTGTAATGCACATGACTGTATTTTTAGCAGTGTATATCCTGCTACTAACATAAAATTGGAAGGAACTGGTGATTTCAAAGAGGGTTGCCTTAAAAAAACAGCCAAAAAGCAGCATACAAGCTCAATTGCTTGTAATTTATTGCAAGAATTAAAGCATTTTATTCATCCTAGAAATTAATTCCTTTCATAATCCTGACACCCAACATTTTTCCTACGTTGGTAACAACTAGACTAGTAGACGGCGGAGTTATCATCTTCCAGGTGACACCTTATGTCACATAGCAGATGTTGAAATGTGGCTTAGGTTCTTTATTAATTGGCTATTGCCAGATTTTGGGTTTGTTAACCTCTCAATTTGCTGAACAGCAAAAAAGAAAAAAACAAAACAAAACAAAAAACAGGTGACAGCAGCTGCCTTCTGATGCATAAATCTAATACCAGATGTTTTGTGTTCAGTTTTCCAACGGTTAGCATACTGTTCTGTTGAATAAATTCGTAGGAGCATGGGGGGGGGAACAGGCCTTTGCTAAAGAGCTGCAGAATGAAGAACATTTTCCTGTGTTCCCTTCCTTCCTGAAGATTAACTCTAACTGGTTACTGACACTTAACCTGTGCAGCAGTGCTTCAAGGAAGCCTGTTGTTTTGTGGCTAATCTCAGCAAGCTGAACACTTGAGGAATTGCACCTGAAGATCTATGCAGAAAAAGACTTTTTAGTTGAGTTTATGGACTGTTGTCTTAATGCAAGAGCTGCTAATGGCATTCCAACAACCCGTTCTGGTCCAGCTCTCAGTGCCCCTTCTCAGCAGCCCTACCTTCCTGTCTGTTCCTGCCTTACACTTAAACAACCCTGGCCTTAGCTGACCGGTTTAAGTTGTTTTGATTAGCGCAGGGTTGGTGTGGCTTTTCCCTAGCGTATTTTTACAGATTGTTGCCCTGGCTTTATGTAGGTGTGGTACGTTGCAGGTGATGGCTGCCTTTTCCCAGTCTGTAGAGGGACAGGTGAGTGGCACCTCAATCAGTCTGTGATCGTTCAGAAGCACAGTAACAAACACATCAGCCGCAGAAGTTGTGCATGTGTGTGTCCGTATACATGCCTGGGTATTTTTCTCAGTGGACAGCGATGGTGTGTAGGGCCGATCTGAAGAGGCTGGAAGCACGTGCAGTAGGGCACAAAGGGGGCTGAGGAGAACTCACCTGAAAGGAGTGGTGCTGGCTGCTGAGTTCCTTGCTTGTAAACCAGGCACTGCATGAGTCAGTGGGGTAACTTCCTTTGGTTTGGAGAGGAAGGGTCTACGGTTACTGTGTGGTGGTTTTCCTTCTTAACCACTTCACACCATCATGCACCCTTAGTCCTGTTTAAGTTCTAGCTATGACCATTTTCCTAGTTGGAAGGTAAATGACTTCTTTTTTCCACCAGCCACTGATCATCCCTTTTAAAAATGTATTTTTAAATTCGAAGCCTGACTAGCCACAGGAGTGTAGATGTGCTCACTACAAGCAGCTGTCCTGCTAACCCTGAGGGGAACTCACTCCTTGGGAAGGAAAACACAGCTTCAGAAGCAGTAACTCAAGCTTCTGCTGAACTCAAATTTAAGAAATATAAAGCAGCCTTTTAAAAAAGTGTGCCAAATTTGCAGAGCAAATTTAAACCACTGTCAATTAAGTGTAGTTAAAAGCTTTTTCTGTATTCACTCAACGGATTCTGGTGTCTCTGAAAACATCAGCAAGTAAATGCTTTTCCCTCCAATTCCTGGTGTCCTGGAGCTCAATTTGAATGGGGTGGTAGGTTTGCCTCACACAATAAATTTTTGTGTTTTTTTTTTTTCCTCCTTTTTTTTGTAACAGGCACTACTTCTAACCTGGCAGGTCAGCTCTGATGCACAGGGTGAGTGGACTAGAAAGCCGGATTCTGTTTGTGCAGACTGTAAAAGGGATGAGAGCAAGTTTTGTATGCATTCCTATACTTGTATAGTCTTAATCTGTACAAAAAAAAGCAACAAAAAACAAGTGTTCTTGCAGCATGTCTGGTAACCTCGTTACCTAACAGGTAATAACAGCCCTCCTTTCCTTACAGCTTTATTTGGCACCTCTTGCTGTGCCACTTTTGTAGCAGTGCAGTACTACTTTTCAAAACTGAGCTTGACCACGTCACCTTTTCTAAGGGGAACTGGGGGGGCAGAGACAACAATTATTTATTGTCCGCTAAAGTTTGTCTACAGCAGATAATTGGTCTTTTAATGTTAAGACGGACTTCAGAGCCACCTTTTGATGAAGGCAAACAGTGTTTGGAAGTTAATACTGCATTCCAGTGAACCAAGCCATTGGTGTCCTGTGCAATTGTGGATGTAGAATTCTGCTGTCTACAGGATTCAAGTGTAACCATTTGTTAACTGTACTGAAGGTGTGTCCTTTATGAAGAAAGTGTTCCAAATTAAAAAAAGCTGCTGAAGTGTGTGCGCTTCTCTTGTCTTTCTACTCTGCCTTCTGCCACAGGCCTCCACTGCAGTAACTGTGCCATGGACCCAGGGTAGGGGATGCTTCCCAGAGTAAACCCAGGGAGTTTTCTGCAGGAAGCAGCCATGCTTTTCCACACTACTGAGCTAGCTGTGAGTATTACACTGTAATAACTTCAGGTTTAAAAGAACCTACTGCACAATCTCCTTCCAGGAGAAAAGCAAGAAACACAGCATGTAGGGTATCTTATCAAAAGTACTTTAATTCTTAGTTATCTTTACAAAATAATAAAGAAAAGGCATATTGTCCATCTTACAAATGTTAAATATACAAGGGGAATTACCAGAGAAAATTAAAGCTCATCCAACTTTTCATTGTAGGTTCATCTTCCTGGACATGTTAGAAGTTCACGTGGCTTCTGATGTCATTAATCTGTTTTACCATTTCCCTTATGTGTTCTCCCCTTCAAGAAAAGTAAATTCAAGTCAAAAAGCTGTAAAGTCATTTTTGTTCGAGACTACTTAGGAAGAAAAATAATTCATGTGGTAGATAGAAGCAGAGCATGGAAACACTTGCAGCTGATTTTGTTAATTATAGGCATCATACAGAGTGCCACAAGATCCTCAGACAAAAAGCAGGCATAAAAGCAGACTTAGTTTAGTAGTAGCACAAGATGGACCAGTACCATTGTCATAAGCTGGCATGCTTTATGCTTTAGGCTCTCTCTACAAACTCCAGCTGGTGCAGCAGTCAGCCCCCTGCCCCCATGCATCAAAGTTAAACTATACCCTACAACCGTGACTAGGACAGCCTACATAAGTGCCAGGGCTTGAATTCTACAGGAGGATCCAAGCTTTAACTTACTCTTCTTTCAGAACAGTTTGGATGCACTTGCTCTGGTAGGCACTGAGGGTGATGCTGGGTTTTCGTGGGCTAGTACCTTTTTCCATCTTTTTCTGCTGGTATTCCTTCTTCATTTTAACCTAGAAGTCACACACAAAAAGACCCACAGTCAGCATTGGTTCTGCCTGCCACAGTGAAAGCCAGTTATAGCTACAAACAGCTGTCACAGTGCAATAAATTCTGATTCTGTGTGGGTTAAAATCAGCTTGCTTTTGCATTCTTCCACAATGTGGAAGGAGGTAGGAGCATGGTTGCCCCTGGTCTGGGAGGTCTTTTCCAACCTTAATGATTCCTTGAGTCTACAAAGAGAAAATTAGTGCTAGGACTGAGGAACGGTGTGGAGACTTTCTTAGGGCTTACACAGGGTTCCAGAGGCTGGTTCTATCTGTATTAGTAATAAGGTTCAGAAGTTATTTCTGCATGATGTTGCTAATTTAATGAAGGCATGAAGCTGCTCTGTGCGGAAGGACTGTATTCTAATTCAGCACAATTACTGTGGATGAAGTGTTACCAATAACCTACCAGCCAGATATTTTATCTCACCTGTCTGATTGCATTGCTCAAGTGCTGCAGCTGGTCATGTATTGTCTGCAGTTCCTTCTTCATATCTTTTTCGCTGTCTGATAGAACAGGAAGCTGAGAGTGGAAGCTACGAAGTACTTTCTTCATCCTTCATATACAAAGCAAGAAATGTTGCTTAATTAACTCATCTGTTAAGAATAATTACACTCAGACTCCACCAGTCTTCTAACTGTGAAGCATCGTTTGTCATTCTTCCTAAGTCTTAGAGGTTCAAGACTCTACTCTCCTCTTTCAGCTAGCCTCACACAGCATTTCTCAACTGCAAGCGGGCTCAATACTGAAAGTCACCATTGAACAAAGGGAATTTCAGAAGCTCAGACTTCCACCAAACCAGTGAGGCACTTTCCCACCTACTGTGTTCTTCTACCATGCTGACAAACATATGTTAACAGTAAGTAATCTGTGATGAAACAGAGTAGTTTGCACTCACCTATTCATAATATCTTCTTGTTTCTCTTTGGCTTCCTCATACTTGTCAGCCAACCGTTCAGCCATTTCCCGCAAACTTTTCCTTTATGCAATTGAGAAATATTTGTTTATTTCTTATTTACATGGAAATTAGTCCATATGTAAAAACAGGCAGAGCCTGAAAAAACAGGAGTTGGGAATGCCTAATTAAAGCCAGAAGTGCCTTCCCTTCTCAGATAGTTTCATACAGGGCCCTACATAAAGTACCTTTTGCATGAAGTTGCATCATTCTGGATTTTGACTTGATAGATGTAGACAGATTATACTCACTTTTCTTCTCGACAGTAATTAAGATCTTCTAGTTGCTTCTTTTTCTGTCCCAACAGCAGCTTCACTCTTAAAGATAAATATATACATAAAATCAAGCCACCCACAACAACAATCCAGCTGAATCTGTATTTAGGCCACATAGAGAACACACAGAAGTAATCACTACTCCTGTAGTATGGAGACCTAAAGCCACTGAGACAGGGGCAGTGTTAAGAACTAACTCTTCTATTTTGGCCCAACTTTAAATAAATCAACAACTATAATTGAAAAAAAGCAGAGATTTGTTTAATGCAATTTTTCCTTTTAGCAGTTTTGTCAGGATTATTGCTGAGGTCAGAGGATTTCCTCTGCCATGCCCAAGCACAGACACACTGACTTCATTCATCCACACCAAAAGAGCAGTAGTTCATCTCTTTTTACTTTTTTTTTTAAACACATTTTACTCTGTTACAGTGGTTAGTCCAGCAAAGGAGGGTTAGTGCTAGGTACTTTGTGTCACTGTTCCACCAAACATTGTACAGCACTTTTTATGAGGGACTTTTTCTTACCTTTGCTGAATTTCCTCTTTTGCCAAATCTTGTTTCAGTATATATTCTTCTCTGAACACTTGTGTGGCTCTGCTAAGAAGCTGAAGGCATTCTTCAGGGGGAGGAGCAGCATCTTTATCACCAGATCTGAATAAACAGGAGAGTTTTTTTCTCAATCCTACTCTTCCATGTTCCTTGGAAAGGTTAAATTAGAGCACTTACAGTAAGGGCTCAGGGGCTCAGATATGGAAATGAGGGGCACAAGTAAATTTCCCAATGAGGAAATCACGAGCTCTCTAAAAATGCTCAAAACCCACTGGGACAGCCCTGAACAACCTAATGTAGCACTGCGGTTAGCCCAGCACTGAGCGAGGTGTTTCCCCTTCCAGCCTAAAGGGCTACATTACTTGATGCCATGCCTGTACTGTGGCACAAATCTGCAGAAGCTGCATCCCTGTTACTGCTGTTCAGTCAGGAGCTGATGGTGAATGTGGTATTCCTAGAGTCCTCCCTCTTCACCTTCCCTAGGGCATGGTTTTTACTTACTTCAGGAGCAAGGGATTGGCAGTACTCCGCTGCAGGATGCTTCGGATGTGCTTCTCAAACGAATGCTGTGAGTCAGCCAGGATCCGGAGAGGGGAAACGGCAACATCTTTGTCTTCCCTGGTACATAGTAAAGGAGGGGATGCAGGATGGACTGTACTTCTGCCAGAGAACAGCAAATACAGAACACTCGTAAGGCTTACACTACACCAGAGTTTAAACAGTAGTTAAAGTAAGGAACTCATCCACTGTGGGATTAACATATTACAGCAGCAAGTCAGAAGTGGTCCAAGAGGAAATATTTCAATTATGTGATAAATCCAGCTTTAGACAGGGTGGAGCTCAAATCCACACATCTTTGGTCATAGCTGAAAAGGTCAAGAATCACAAATATCTTATTTAAAAGTAAAAAAATAACAAGGCAAGCAAGGATTCAAACGGCAACATGACCCAATCTCTGAAGAGTTTCAGATTTGCAGAATCCTCATCTAAAAGTAAGTAAGAAGACTACAAGGTCAACAACTTTTTGACACAGTGTTTGTCTGAATCCTCATTAGTAGTGATACAGATTAGTTATATCCCCTCTGACCACCTTATCAGTAGTAAGCAACTACCCTGAGAACACTTAAGTGCTCTGCCAGGGATTGTTCAGCAATTCAATCAGTAAACTGCATTGTGCTTCATTGTGCAGAAGTCCAGGGTGAAAGGATCAAAAGAATGGGGGAAAAAAATCCTTTTTTATAGGACAGTCATGGGCTTCAGCCCAATTAAGACCCACGTACAAGAGCGGCCTTGTAATACACTCATAGGTATTTGTGATGCAGATCATCGTAGGGCCCAGGATGTCAGAGACAATCCAAAATCCTCTGATTGGAGCAGGTTGCCTGAAGGGAAGAAAACACAAGCATTACTCATTCAAGAAAAAACATTCTTTGTTCCTGAAAGTTGTTGTGCAAGTTCTTTTGGAGAAGCTCTATTTATAGCAATCAACTTAAGCCAGACACATATCACAAAGCGAAGAACCACTCTTCTGAAGGAGTCCTGCAAAATAATTATTCTCATGCCATGCAGTCTGACTGAGTCAGATGTTACCCAGCAAAAAGTCATCCACCCTGAGAGAGGGAGCACCCGTACAACTTGGCTGTGAATCAGAAGCTAAATTCTGCTGTGACCCAGGAAGCTTTACCCCCTTCTAGTGAAGGGCACAGACTTCCTCAGGAAAAGACTGCTTCTGCCCATACACAGGTGCTCTGCATACCACCTCGTCTGCTGCAAATGCCACTTCCTCAGGTGAAAACTCACACCCCTGGATATTTGTCACCTGTACTAACTTAGGGAGCCCTTTAGATTAGATGACTGATGTCTACTGTCCTGGTTTCAGTTAGAACAGAGTTAATTTTCTTCCTAGTAGCTGGTGGAATGCTGTGTTTTGGCTTAGGATGAGAAGAGTGCTGATAACACCCCGATGTTTTAATTGTTGCAGAGCAGTGCTTATACCAAGCCAAGGACATCTCAGCCTTTTGCTCTGTCCTGCCAACGGGCAGGCTGGGGGTGCAGTAAGAGCTGGGAGGGGACAGACCCAGGACAGGTGACCCAAACTAGCGAAAGGGGTATTCCATACCATCTGACGTCATGCTAAACAATATATAGGGGTGGCTAGCTGGGGGGAGGGGGCCGGACTGCTCGGGGTTAGGCTGGGCATCGGTCAGCGAGTGGTGAGCAATTGCATTGTGCATCACTTGTTTGTACATACTATTATTAGTAGTACTATTATCACCATTGTATTATTATTATTATTTTTTTATTATTGTTATTATTATTTTCCTGTCTTATTAAACTGTCTTTATCTCAACTCACAGGCTTCACTTTCCATTTCTCTCCCCCGTCCCATAAAGGGAGGGGGAGGGTGAGCGAACAGCTGCATGGTGTTTAGCTGTTTAACCCGGCCGGGTTAAACCACGACATCTACTAATAGAGTATTTTTTTGTATCTTCAATATTTTTAATACACAGCATTCCACAGAAGCGATCAGGCTGTATTAAAGTGAGATGACACAGCCAACACAAATATCACATTTCCCAGCCAACGATGCCTCTTAACCCTGATTAGGGTACCTTACCAGCTAAAAAAAAACAAGCTGTTCTATCAAGGCACAGCTTTGTCTTTTAACCTGTGGGTAAAAGGAACACATCAGTGTTCAAGACTCTTAGATTAATTGAGCCCCAGAGTTTTACTGGGACGGGTAAATGGAAGCAAAAGTTTCTGCTGGTTTGAAAGGTAATTTTCAGACACAAAAATTTAGCTCATGTATCTAACTGTGCATTAAGAAGTTTGATGCATGAAATGCTTATTTATATTTATTTGAATTCTGTTACGCTGATTTCAGTATTTTTAATGATAAGAATGCAGCAGAAGACAGCCAATCATAAATACTTTTCCAGAAAAACTCACCGATTTGGAAGCAACAGAAAGTTGTTTTTTTACCTGCATGGCAATGGTTTCGTACAAAGAATATGTTCAACAAAGCACTTCTGTTCTGCACCCAGCTCCTGTAAACTGTCTTTATCTTCTTCATCTACAAAGAGATTTGTCTGAATGCAATATCCACTGTGTAGGGTAAGGTATTCTCAGTATTATTCACACGTTCCCCAGCTTGTTACTAGCAAAACGAAGCTGTTCAGACAGTACAAACAGTAATCCCTTTCCCTCTTTCCTCTATGTGCAACAGTCTCGCCACTCACCTGAACCAAGGAATTTGTGCAGTTTGTTGATCCACGTCAACCCCACGCTGTGGACACCAGCTTCATGTGTGCAGTGGTATCTAGAGGGACATTTTGGATCTGAAATTTAAACAGCAAATGTAGTAGATGGCACTGAACGAAGAAAATCTCATTCTGCAGCTGTGCGCTGTTGAACACGTGTATTGACCTCTTGTCCATCCAGCATTAACATCTCGTTGCAAGTACTGACTAGTGCCTATCCACAAAATGAGCTAGGGGCATCAGCCACGTTGTTAGAATTCTGCATATAAACCAATTACTCTTGCAACACCTGTTACTAACCCGTTGGTGCATTGTTTAGAACTACTTGTATTACACGACATCTCTGTCCACCAAACTTTCCAGGGCAGATCAGTCAATGGCAGCCGACCAGCTTTCAGACAGGCTTCTTGTTCAGACAACCCAAACCCTTTGTCCTGCCCAACCTCCTGCCCCAGGTGACAGGCTGATGAACAGACACCAACTCCTCCTTCAGGATTCATCCTCACAGTATATCACTTGTTTACACACATAGAACAGAACAAGCACAACAACTTCTGCTTTCTAATCCACAGCTGAAATAATTTAGTGTTTTGTAAACATCAGTAACCCGCCCATGAGTAAACAATAAAGCACATCCCAGCCTTGCTCTTTCTTTCAGTGATCTGCAGTATTTGCCATACTCTTCCAGGTCCTATTTACAAAACAAAGATCTACCAAATGACTTTTCACACATCAGTGGAGAAGCCCCCTCGTAGATACACTTTACAACAGAAAGGACCATCAAACACCCGTTACCTTTCTGCCATTCATTTTAATACAGCAAGTGGTTAATAAAAATGATACCAAAAAACCCCAATGGTGATAATAGGTACTGAATGTTCACACCTGCTTCAGAAGCAAGGTTCAGAGGTTCCTAAGTTCTTTTATGGCAACTTCCCTTTTACTCTGCAGATTTTCCACAGCTTTATTGAAGACATCATGCAAATGCTTTTTGTAATGCTGCTGTTTGAGACCAATGGTAATTTAAAAATAACTTGATCCTAAATTCATTAAATAAAGCAAGCAAAAGACAACAACCTGAACCACCACCCTACCTTGATGCAGTTTGATTGGGCAAGAGAAATCAGACTCCAAAGGCTCTTCCTCATCTCCTGATGCCAGTTTCAGTGCAAGTTCCAGCTCAACACATTCAAACACGTACAGGGAAGGAATAAGATCAGATCTTGGGTCCCATGACTTTTCCGACTGTAAAGAGCATTGAATTCTTCTATGAGTCAGCACTTAAATAGAAATACCAAAGCAAATAGCAGTAGGAAAGTGTTACGTAATATAGGCATGTGTAGTAATCGTTACAGTAATTAGTTTAAGTCCCATTATGTTTTTCCACTTAAAAAGCTTCTCTCTGACACATGATTTCTTCAGAAGATCCTCTTTAAAATAGCTCATAGCAAGTTTGATTGAAAACTTCTATATTTACAGGATTCACACAAGCGATATTTAAAACAAAAGTGAAAGAGGATTACGGGGAATGGCTGTAGGAGGAGGACTCACTACTTGGTTACAGAAGAACACAGCACCTGGCATTCACTGCTGTCTTGAACTGTGACTGAGGAAGCAAAACAAATGAGACAAGGTACCTGCTCATCATCCTCTTCTGCATCCAGTACCACACAGTGATAAAGCATTCCCGATTCAGTGGCAATCACCAGGATGTTTGGAACACAAGGCAGGCAAAGGACAGCACAGGCATCGTAGCCGTAATTATCTTCTGCAGCAGGGTGCATGGGCAAAGGGCCGAGCAGCTTGCCAAGATTCCCAGTGCTGGAATAAAGAAGATGTGCTCACAACACTAGGTGTAGAAGGAGAGTTCCCCACGACTGCCTGCAGGAGTCTGCTGAATAATAACTATAGAATAAGGATGATTAAAATAAAGAACAAACACGATGGAGTTCTAACACACTGTTCTTGGAGTTACGACTACTAGCACTGCCACAAAGAAATGACACAGAATGGAATACAAGAAAAATCAGCCCAGCATCCATTACAGAGTCCCAGCCAGGTGAAGAGATGGCTCTCCAATGTACAGGCACCCCACGAAACACGAGAATGAACCCACGCCTACCTCTGTATCAGGCTGATGTACGTGAGGAATGTCTCTCCATTTTCATACAAGATGTACAGCGGGTAAGCCAGCACCTCGTCGTTCCCTCGCTGTCCAAGTACGTTCTTTGGGACTGGCACCAGCGGGCCAAAGTCGAACGCCACTGCAGTCTCTCCCAGTGACGCTGTGTAGGCTCTCCTAGGGACAGGTCAGAACAAAGCCTGGAGTCAGCAGTGACTGGGAGAAGTATGTCGAATTACTTCTGAACACCTGTCCATCAGTCCTTGATATATGCTGCTTGCAGCAGCAAAAGCACACAGGTAACATCCTTCTTAAAAGGCCTCATTTCTGAAATGCACCCACCAGCCAGCCCTGTTTCACTGAGCAAGAGGCCCTCAAGTTTCTTCTTCCCAGTTAGGCCAAGGAGGAAATAAAAGATCTGTTTTCTGCATTCCCCACTCAAAAAGCCCTTCTTAATCCTTAAAGATAATGCCTATTTTTCAAATGACGATTCTGATAAACACTGACTGTACAGTTTGTTCCTTCTTTTAGAAAGATCAGGAAAATAGTGCAGCTACTGTGCTAGGAAGAAGTTCTAGCACAGAAGTCTGTGATCAGAAGTCATGAGAAAATTCGTATCAGAATTTAAGGTGGATTTATCACTCATTAAGGACACGACAGAGAATGCAGAGCTTATTCCGTCAAAAGCATTTCAAAATACAAGAAGCCACACAAACCCTTTGTTGATTGTAAGAGTCTCCTCCTCTGAATCTGAAAGAGTAATCACTTTGATGGGCGTCTGAGGTATCTTCAGGCTGTAAATCCTAGAGGAAAGAAAGAGCAGTAATGTTCATGCAGGAACACCAGCTGATAGGGGTCAAAAAATCCTCCCATCCTACCTTATATTGCTGCTTCTTGTAAGAAGGACAAAGCACAAATACCTAGTGAAAAACCAGGCACGCCCCAAACGAGAGCACAAGCAGCTTTTACCTTATCGTGTTATCTGAAGTCAAGAGCACGATGTGGGGCTCCAGCGTCTCGCAGGGATACCACGCGGCGTGCTTCAGAGTCAGAGACGGCGAGCTTGTGAAGAACCTTTCCGCGATGGGAATGGTGCTGAAACAGAGAGCAGACACAGGCCCAGTGACAAGAGCTACCTCTTCAGGTGGGGGCAAGAGGGGCTGTGCAAACAACCAAAAGGCTCCAGCAGTGTTAGCAGGGGGTGTTAAAGCTGGGCCCTCCCTGCAGCGTGCTGCCAGTGGGCGCCAACCCACCTGCAGTTCACCGTCTCCTTCCCACCCTCGAACTCGGAGCTCTTGCCCCAGCGTTTGGGCAGCTCCAGGACCGTGAGCCCCCTGGTGCCAACGAGCGCCACATGGTGCTGCGTGGGGCTCAGCAGGGTCTGGTACACCTCGAACAGCGGCGGGTTTATGCACAGCAGCGTCTGAGGAGAGAAACGGGGGTCAGTCAGTGCCAGGGGGTCTGTCAGTGCCAGAGGGGGGTCTGTGCTGGGTGGGGGTGTCTGTCAGTCAGTCAGTCAGTGCTGGGTGGGGTGCCCACCTCACAGACACTCCTTGTCTCACATTCCACCCCCGCCCCTCTACATACCTCAAAGCCCGCCCACTCCACCTCACAGCCCCACTCCCAGCCTCAAGGACCCACCCTTCAGCCTTACAGCCCCCCTTCCCACCCCACAGACCCCTCAAGCCCCCTAACACCCCCCACCCCTCACAGAACCCCTCTCCCCTGACAACCCCAAATCCCTCTCCCAACCCCACAGACCCCCCCTCACCTCAGGGACCCCCCCCTCATCTCACACCCCCCCCACTCCATATTTCAACCCTCCCTCACCCCACAGACCCCTCAACCCCCTTTTTCACCTCAAACCCCCCCTCGCACCTCACAGACCCCCCCTCCCCGGCCTCACCGACCCCTCAACCCCCCCCCCTTCCCTCAAACCCCCCCAAACACCTCAGAGACCCCCCCTCACACCTCATACCCCCCCCTCCCCACCTGATAATCGCTCAGCCCCGGCTCGGGGCCACCGAGGCGGCGGAGGCTGACGGCGTGCAGGGCGCTGCAGTCCCCGTCCCACAGCAGCAGGTCCCCGTCCAGCCCCAGCAGCAGGTTGCGGCTCAGCGCCGCCCTGGGACCGGCCCCGGGCCGTGAGGGGCCGGCGGCGGCCGCGCGCTCGCGGAGGCGTCCGAGCACTGCGTGCTGCGGCAGGGCCGCGCGCCACTGCTCCGCCGGGCCCCACTCGGCCGCCATCGCCCCGCGCACGCAGCCGCCTCCCCCCCCCTCCGCCGCCTCGCAGCCAATCGGCGCCGCCCCCGCCCCCCGTGACGTCAGCGCGCGCCGCCGCTCCGGACTACAAGTCCCGGCGTGCCGCGCGGCGGCGGGCAGAGTGAGGCGGGCGGCGGGCGGTGATGGAGGAGCCGCTGCGCGGGCACCGCGAGCTGTACAAGGCGCCGGGCCTGGCAGCGCCGCACTGGAAGGAGGCGTACCGCCGGGTGGGTGAGCGCTCACGGGGGCACTGCGGGGCCCTCCTCGCCTCTCATGGGTTCCTCGGGCGCTGCCTGACGCCCCCTCCCTGTGCTCCGCTCCCCCCCGCAGCGCTGCGCTGAGAGGCTGAGGAGCGGCCGCGCCAAGCTGCTGGAGCGCTACCGCCGGGCCGGGGATGGGGGCGGCACCGGGCCGGGGGCGCTGCTGGTGCCGGAGGTGATGGAGATGGAGTGGCGCAGCCTGCAGGCAGCCAGGCGAGGCGACGCGGCGCAGGTCAGTGCTTGGGGTCAGCCCCTCTCCGGACCCCCCCCCCCCCCTTCGGCCTCCTCTGGTATCTCTCAACCTTGCCCCAGTGGGGCCGGAGCCGCCTCCCGCAGGGTGCTGAACTCGGGGGGCTGCTCCGGGCCCGCTGGGGGCGGTCTGCGGTGTGTCCGGCTTTCCCCACTGCATGTCTGTGCAAATAGAGGCTTACTAACCAGGAAACTGAGCAGAGTGGACTTCCACTCACAGCAACGGGTGGAAGTTATGTGAGAATGTGGGCACTATGGGAGAACTGACTGCTGTGCCTTTCAGATGCTAGAGGACCCCTATGAGCTAGCTGTGCTGGATGAAATCCAACAGGAGTTGATCTTGCAAGGTAACTTCTCAGCACATCTTCTGGCTCCTGTTTGAGTTGCGCAACTCCTTTCTGGTAGTTCCTGAGACTAATTCTCAGTTCTCATAGACCACGTGACAGAGGGGAAGAGCTTCCTTAGAAGTCTCTGTAGCCTCTCTAATGCACTGAGACCTTGTTGGAGAGTTCTAAGAGTTACACAGCATCCTAAGGACTGTGAGGAACTATCAAGAGACTAGCAGAGACAGCACTGTGGCGGCTGCGAACTGTAGGTGCCTGTATAAATAAACTCAGAATACTTCTAAATGGTTGGCTGGAAAGTGTTACAGTCACCCAGTTGAGATCAGATAAAGGATGAACCATAGGAAAAAACAGGCTAACAACAACAGCTTCCTCAAGCATAGAAATCTGATGCAAAGAAAGAAAAGTTCAGAACAGCCAGCAGCTATGTGCATGCCTCACTGCTGTCAAGAGTTTGTTACAGACACCTGAGGATATATACACATATATCTCTTTCAGAACAACTGGTTATAGAAGAGTATGAGCGAAGCCTGCAATTTGATGAAGAATGTCTCAATGCAATGCTCGATGGCTTGGATGCCAGCAACAAGATCATCTGCCCGGTGTGCAGAAAGTAAGAAAGCCCTCAGCACTGGAGCAAAATTCTGCACTCCTACAGCAGTTTGTGCTCAGAAACAGGCAAATAGCAGTAGGCAAACAGGCTGCTCTTGGTGTGAATTTCAACAAAACAGAAAAACGAGCAATGTTCTGGCTGTTCAGGTGCTCACTGTATGCTCTTTCTAGGAACACCCTGACTGTGAGTTGTCACTCCATTTTCTGCCAGTGTGGCTTGTACATCCTCACACGGGTAAGCTGTGCTGGGAGTGATGTCTTAAGTCTGCTGCAAAGAGGCAGCTTTAAGTAAGTTACAGACAAGAACTTACATATAAAATCTATTCTTAATCTATTTTTTCCAGGGTATGACGGAACAGAAGCTTCGGGCACTTCTAGAAAACACTTTAACAGAACACAGCTACAGGTGTTTGCACAACCCGGCGTTCACAGTTACCGGTGGGATGGAGGAGGAAATGAGTCTCCTCATGACCTGTCCGGTGAGTCAAGTGTCAGGCTCCTGTCTGACACCACGCCTTTCTGCCTGGGTCCATTTCTTGATTGCAAGGGCAGCCACAAGTCCAGTGATCCTGGGAGTTGTGTTGCTGTTGTCCCCCCAAACTTTCTTGGAAGTGGTTTTACATCTGACCACCAGTAACTGTAAAAGAGCTGCCTACCGCAGCTTACCTTCCCTGATGAATCAGGGGATCTTTCAACAAGGCTCCCTCTAGCTCAAGCTCACGAATTCT
Organism: Anas acuta; assembly: GCF_963932015.1. Taxonomy (NCBI): domain Eukaryota; kingdom Metazoa; phylum Chordata; class Aves; order Anseriformes; family Anatidae; genus Anas; species Anas acuta. The sequence continues at coordinate 7,811,782 of NC_088997.1, forward strand.
TACAGCTCTGCTGCAGAAGCTGAATCCCTGTGCACCCAGCATGTGTACCTGCATGGTGGGCACAGGGTCAGGAGCAGAGCATTTCAAATGGTTTTGAACATTAGTAACTGTCTGTATGTTACCATAGCTTGTCTAACTTAACCGTACCTTCTGTAAAGGTCTGTGACTCCTGGACAGTTCTCCTGTAGGCTGTTTCAGCTGCTGCTTTTTCACTGGAAGGACTTCAAGAATAATAACCCACTCAGAGCTGCTACTATCTCTTAATGTATACACTTGTATGTGCTGTGTCAAAATACTTAACAAGGCAGTGCTACTGCCTTAACCTGCACTTTTGATGGCACAGCACATGTTTTATAATAAATGTACTTATTTTCAGGCTTCTTGTAATTTTTAATGGTGGTGTTTTCATTGGTGATCTCACAGCTCACATGGGACTTGAGGTTCAGGTTTCAGTCAGTAACAGCATTTCTGCTGTATCCTTTTGTTGTAAGGAACACGTAACTGCCTACAGGCTTAACTGCAGTTGTGTACTTCACCCTGGACTACTGAAGTATTTCATTTGAACAGCTTCTGTAAAATATGCAGTTTCTAACTGAATATCTGTGGGAACTTATCCACCCAGGGAGGAACGGATTCTGATTGTCCCTTATCCCTGCTAGGCTTCCCCTTTGCCTTGTCTTCTCCAATGTACCAAAACTCAGTTTTGTCTGAGTCAGTTTCCTCTAAGACAATGGGGTTGCAAAGATGAAACTTCTTGCATGTGACATCTATTTGGATGTTGTTGTAAGTAGCAAAGACACGTGTGTTTGCTAGTCTAAGTACGTAACTTGGATACATGTATTTTGAGGCCAAAACTATCAAAACCCTGTAACCAAGGCTGGCTGGTTGGTGAGTGGGGATGGCTTATCTGCAAGGCTTCATTTTGGGGTAGGAGGGACCTTTAAAGGGATGTTTAGTTCAGCCCTATTCCACAGGCATATGCCCTAGAATAGCTTGCTCACAGCCCCACCACCCTCATAGGGAAGAAATTCTTCCCTATAAGTCTCCCCTCTTCCTGTTCAAAGGCTTCCTGATAAAGAACCTCCCCCTGTCTCTCCTGTAGCCCTCTTTAGATCCGCTGAGGCTGCTGTAAGGTCAGGGAGCCGTCCCTTTTCCAGGCTTCCAGCCCCATGCCCTCCTCTGGCCTTGCTCTGGCAGCTCCCTGTCCTTGTGGGGGGGGAGTGGAAGGCAGTGCTCCTGTGGGGGGGGGGGGGGGGGTCTCACAGGAGTGGTGCAGGGGGCAGAGTCACCTCCCAGCATCACCAGTTGCACAGAACCCTGCTCCTACAGCCAAGGTGCTCAGTCAGGTCCCACCCCTGCCTTTACACTTACCAGAAACTTGGTTCTTGTTCAGCTACTCCTCCTTCCTCCCCAGCCTCCTGCACAGCTCTGCTGAGCATCACCATTCCACCCTAAAAGGTAATTCTGGACAAAAGTAACAAGAAACAACCCCTGGAGAGGTACAAGTCAGGTGCCATCAGGTGTTCTGACACTCTCTTATCATTTTGTTCATGGATGTGCTCAAGCCTAATTAGAAGCAGCTCTTTACTGCACTGCCAGCTGGCGTGCAGCTCCCAGACATGGCAGTGCACCTTCTGCAGTTCTGCTCTGCCAGCAGGACTTCCTGGGACCTTGAGGAAACAACTGGAGACACCAGTTTGAGCAGAAGGCCACAGCTGCTGCCCTGCAGCAATGCTTTTGCCATGAGCAGCCACAGAATTTGAATCATTCTGCTGGAACTGAAGCATTCCAACCTCCCTGTGGTATTTTTCTGAAGCAGATGTATTAATACTGATCTAGCAGGTTATCGCAGCACGTTCCTGTTTGAAACAACTCAAAGTCAGTGTTTGAGAGCCTGAATTCTGCTCTACAGCACAGGCAGCCAAGACTTCAGTCATACCCCACGACCATAACCGAGATTCACAAACATCGTTAGCACAGCTTGGCCAGCAAAATTCCTCCTACAGCCACAACTATGCTGGCAGAAAGGCACGCGCTGTGTTTGAAGGTGCTGCAGTAGCTCTCCTTGGAGAAAACAGGGACAGCACGCACCAGCTCTGCAGGAAGCTTTATTAACACCATCATGGGCCTGGACACACAAACATCATCATTATGGCAACTCTCTGGTCAGCACAAAGAAGAGAGACCACCCCTTTTCAGTGACTCGTTGAACAGACTTTATTCTTCACATTCATTCTTAATTGTATGAAAACCACCAGGCAGGGTGAGGCAATTCTACGCAGTAATGTTTGAGAACTTGATCTGGGCAGCAACATAAATACAAAACCCAAAATACAAGTGAGATTCCTCACTCTCCCATGATGCGCACTTCCAAACTCAAAGGTACTTACTCTCCGTAGCTGTCGTGAAGATACATTTGGGCGTTATTGCTGGCTGGAGCACCGCAGTGTAATGCCCACAGCTGAAGATTAGTTTCCTAGCCTAACTTACTGACATTTGACAAAGCTTTTAAGGTCTTCCAGGAATTTAATGTACTCCTGGTGCTCCAGTGCAGTGCTGAGCTCAATTAACTCATCAGCAAATGCATTGTCCACTCCTCGGTCAGCCAGGAAATCCATCAGGTGATCGTACAGAGCCTGCAAGAGAGCGACAGAAAATGTCCTTAGCAGAGCACACCTGGATACGGGTTGCTGTTGGAATGTCCCAACAGGCAGGGAGACCTCTGCCACCTCCCCATCCCCTCCTCAGCAGGGTGAGAGGCCTGGAGAAAGGGCACAGGGCACAGGTCATCAAACCTTGGGCGTATAAACCCAAACCCAGCACAGGGTTTGATGAACAACCCAGAACAGGGTTTGAGGTTGATGAACAGCCTGCAGGGCCAGGAGATAAAGGCTGTCAAAGGCAATGCATACCCAATACCGAGCTCTGCCTCTCCCCTCTGCACAATGCAGTGGCCTTGGGGGTAAATTGCTCTAGCAGTATCTGGAAAGTGTCGTATCGGATGTAACAATGGGTTTGAGAGACTAAATCTTTTACCATCACCAAATCAGTTTTTTGGGGTTTTAATCCTACCTAACTATTGCAACTGCAGCACCTTGTTTCAGAACTAAGGTTCCCCCCTTGCTCCTCAGAAGAACTGCTGCTGTTCTGTGCAGTGCAGTACTGCTAACGGCTGCCATACTGCCTTTAAACAGCGAGCAAATCATTCCTTTTGGTCTTCTGCAATCTGAGTAGATAGTAAATCATACAGATTCCTAAATTAATTTGCTGTCTCAAGTCAGACAGAGAGGAAAACAAGAATATTCTAGAGCACGCTGACCAATTTGAATATGAATGCCTCCCAAAGAGATGCACCCGAGGAGTAAAGCTTTCATCATATCACACGTGGCCTCCAACTCAGCTGTAACCTTTTGGAAGCCTGGCATTACGAACAGGTAAGCAGATGCCAGATAGCTGGATGTTTGTTATTAGTGTCACTACTATGAAATCATACACAAAGAACCTAGAAAACAAAGACATCTACACCTGGAATCTGTAAGCAACACTGTTCAAATCACAGATGAAAGCAGATTTGACCGAGTATCAAAGCACCTCTAAAATATGTTACAACTGCTAGGAAATGATCAGCTCACAAAACCTGGCAGAGAATTAGCTTCAGCTTATCAGTCCCAGTGCTGTGTGACTGCTGGGACCATGTAATAATCCCCAGTTTGCAGGGGAACTACTGCCTCGTGGCAAGCCGGGAGAAAGCAGGGGAATCTCCAAGGTGACACATCCAGGACAGGACTCATTGGTAAATCAGCAGCAGAAGGAGGCCAGGCAAGAGCAGCTGGAGTGCCCCCTGCAGCCTTCAGCCATATCAGCACTTACCCAGTCAAGGGAATCTGTATTGAGGGTGTAATTGGTGTCCTTCCAATCTGCTTCTCCCGTGGGCTGAAAGCTGACCTCCCTGATTGTGAAGATGTCACTTTCCTCCTCTCCCTCCTGCCCAACCTGAAACAGGAAATGAGATGCAAGACATTCATTAGCTCTAATTACAGGGCACCATCAACCATTGTATCCTGAAGCCTAGAAATACGACACTCCAGGCAAAACCAGGCAAAACCTCAAGACGGGTACTGAGGCCACTCCTCTCCCCTCAGCGTGTGCCTGAAGACGAGCACACACGTGCCCAAGAACAGAGGAAATCCCACAGGAGGCAGCCTGCCAGCTGCTGCTGCCAGAGACACCTGAGGAAAACCAGCAGCCCGACTATACAGAGATGTACGAGTCTCTTCTGCATGGTTCTAAACCAGTCTTCAGAAGTTTGCCTAGCCTTTGTCAGCTAACGCTGCTTGCACAAGAGATCTGTTAAGGTTTACAAAAGAAACCACAGAGGTCAGTCTGAAGCCAAACTCTCAATTCAAATTTCTCCCTTCCACTTTTTAAATCTCTGCCTCTCTTTGTGATAATGTCTTGTACCAGTAAGATTTGCATGTTACTGCTGCGTTGTATTAAATCTAACCCGTTTGGGCCATTCCTGTTTGCCCCTCTCAATGTGTCACTCTGTTAAAGAAGCCATGCTTCCCTTCTCTAATTTCACTCAATAAGCTGGCCTACAAGCAGCTGATCAGAAAGGCAGGTCAGGACGTAAGGAATGCAATGGAACATCTCCCCAGGGTTTATCCTTGCAAAGATAAAGCCTCCGAGTTAAAAAAAAAAAAAAAACAAACAACAAACAGGTAAAAGAAGACTGCATTTTCTGTAGATTCAGGAAAACCAAGAAAACTATAACCAGCAGTTAGACGCAACAGTGGCAGAATTAATTACACTGCAGTAAGAAGCAGGAAATGCCTGTGCAGCAAGCCACAGCTGGCTACAGCCGACACAGGACCAGCTCGATACTCACCTCGTCTTCGGGATAATGGCAGTCAAGAACAAGGGTCTGTTTTGTATCATCTTTAACTACTTCCACAACAAAGTTTGGAGTTGATGTAATATCAGGCTAAATAAGAAAAAAGTTGCATCAGCACTGGAGTCTGAACAAGAGCCCAAGTGACCACAGCCCAGCCCAGCACCGCCGTGCATCGCCCTCTTCCCCACATCCCTTCAGCCTCCTTCCCCAGCCTCGCCAGGGACCAGCACGGCCTCCCCTCCCCGACGTCTCTCAGCTCTTTCTCTGCTCTGCATGTGGTCACAGAGGGAGAAGTCACTGGTCACAGTGCTCACTCAGCACCAGTCACTGCAGACCAAGCCACCTGCCTCGAATTCCACCACTCCTTCACAGTTTTTAGCAGGACTTTGACTAAAAGCCTAATTAAACCAGACTGAGATCCTTCTGCCCAACACCACCGTGCAAGGGCTACTGAAAAACAAATCTGCCTTTTGCAACTTGATACTCCCAAATATCAAGGGGGGGGGACGTGACTTGACACTTTCTAGCATTTTACCTTCTAGTTCTGCCTTCCCCCTGTGCTCGTACCCACCAGGAAAGCTCCCACCACCCACTTTACCTCCTGCTCATCGGGTTTCTGATCTTCTTGCGTGTCTTCATCCACCGAGGGTGGGATGCTGTTGTTGATGTTGAACGTAACCGTTATCCTTCAAAAGAAACAGCAGTAAGGACCTTAAACACACACAAACACCCATTGTGTTTCTCTGATTTAAAAAGTTTGCCTCAGGCACAGAATTAACGCTGACGAATCCGCACGCCCTGAACAAGGCTATACTACAGAGATGCTCCCTAACAAAGCGGACTCTGATTGCTCTTGTGAGCATTTTTTAGGTTTTATGAGGCCGAATTTGCTGGTTTTAGGGCCGGGGGGAGGCCGCGGCGCTCACCTCTCGCCGGCCACCTTGCGGAGCAGCTTGGCCTCCGTGCCGTGCACCTCCAGCTCCCAGCCCCCGGACACCTGGGGCAGCGCCTTGTGCTTCTGGATCTTCTTCTCCTCCTTGATCTCATCCGCCAGGAACTGCGCGAAGGCTTTGTCCCCTGCCCACGGGACGAGAAGAGAGAGAGAGATAATGTCACCGCCAGGGGACAGCCCCGGGACCCCCCCCGCCTCCCCTCCACGTGCAGCCCGGCCGCGTGTCCTCCCTCCCCGGTGTCCCCTCATGGTGTCCCCGTCCCCTTTCCCCCCTCACCCTCCGTGTGGAGGCCGCCACAGCCGCAGGAGACGCCGCCGGCCGAGCCCCGGTGCGGGCGGAGCAGCGCGGCCCGGCCCCCACCGCCCCCCAGCTGCCAGAGGGAGCGGGCCGGGGCCGGGGCCGGGGCCGGGGCCGGGAGCGCGGGGCCGGGCCGGGGGGCGCGGGGCGGGAGCGCGGCCGCCAGCAGCGGGCGAGGAGCGGGGAGGGCGGCGGCGGCGGCGCGCAGGGCCCGTGCGAGCAGCATGGCGGGGACAGGCACGGGGCGAAGGGGAAGGGGAAAGGGAGGAGGCGGCCCCGGAACTGGAAGCGGGGACCGCGGTTCGAGACCGCCCCCGGCGAATCGGGCGGGAAGAGGGGGAAATAAATTGAAAGTACCACAAAAAATGGGACAGGAGGGAATGAGCGAACCGAAAGCAGATGAATCGTCACCACAGTGAGGGTGGGGCGCTGCTGCTGGCACTGGGAAGCGAGGATGTGCCAGCCCGCCACAACGCCCCATGCCCACGCTCCCACAGCAGAACCCAGAGGAGGGCTCATAGGGGGTCAGAGGCCCACCCTCGGCAGATCCGGAGAAGGAAAAAATTAAAAAGTACCACAAAAAACACAACAAAAACAAACAAGCAAAACCAAAAAAACGCCCTATTGAGGATGTTGAGGATGTGCCACTGCTGTTGGCACTTGGAAGCAAGGATGGGGCAGGCTGGCGCGGTGCCCAGTGGTGTGAGGAGAACATGGACGCCACACACTGAAGCACCCTGCACTGCCCCTCTCTGTGGTAAAAGCCAGCTTTTGGGCAGCCCCTCACCCATTTACTCAGAGCACCACCATTGTTTGTCTCAAGGAGGCTGGGCCGAGGCCCTGCGCCCCTTTGGCAGCTGGCCCGCTTGCCCCCTGGTGAGGCGGCCCCAGCACGAGGCCACAGGCGAGGCTCAGGCTCATGGCCCCGCGCTAACTTCACACCCCCGGCTCCACGCTGCCCAGCATCGCCACCCCAGGCTGCTTGGAGCCAAGGCAAACCCACAGGAGCAGGTACGACAGGGGCCTGTCCTGCCTCTTCTAGCCAAGCACCTTCCCTCCGCCTCATAAAACACTCCCGGGACCTGGATTTTTGCCATCACTCTTTATTAAGGGAAAAATATACAAACCAGTTACTTCTAAATCAACTCCCATCCCCTCCCTCAGGCTGTTTAATTAAGACTGTCCAAACAAAATGTGCTTTTACTCCATTTTTCCGTAGAGATGCGAAGTCTGTAAAACCATGGAATAGATACAGAGTGCTTTGATAATTCCCTGCAGTTTGTGTGAGTTACAACAACTGAAGTAACAGCTTACTCCTGAAATCCCAACCCAAAGTGTCATGCAGACAAAAGTGACAAGTGTTGTCTGTGTCCCACAGTCCTTTTTTTTAAAAAAAAATTTTTTTTTTAAGTACCAAAGAACAATACTGCATACATTCAGTATCACCCTCTCCAGGAGCAGGCTGAGCCGAGACACTCCAGGTACGCCAGGTACCTACTTAGCTAACTACCACTTTGGGAGACAATTTGAAGATCAGCACAACTCAAATTCCAGTTTTAAAAAGAGGTATTTGTCCCAGCTTTTAAAGAAACAACCAAGGTAGGTCCATACTGGGAGACCAAGGAGAAGGCATATTACAAGGTACTGTGTGACCGTGATGCATGTAACCAGAAGGATATACCGTGACATGCAAAATGCAGTTTGTCCCCACAGATCACAAGCAAAGCCAGCAGCTTTCCCCAGAAAAATACTGAGAAGGGCTTGCCAATATAATAGCCAGTATGACTGCATCCCTGCGCAGCCCCATTAATATGTCATGAGCTTGTATATTTGATATTTGAGGGATACAAGGACTAACCACCACTTTAGTCAGAAGAAAATCCTATCATAGCCTGCATGAACTAATCCCCCTATAGTACAAAATGACACTGCATGTACAGAACAGTCTCCTCCCCCATCCCTTCAGACACCTAATCTTCTTTAGTTCAACTCATCCAAAAATCTGCATAAATTAACAAGCTATATCAACAGACTCTGTTGAAACTGTAAATTACCTCTCCCAGAGAGGTTATTCTACAAGTATATCCTTTAAAAACAATTTACTTTTTATCCCACAACAGCACACAGTGAGAATATAACACAAACACTTTCCCTCAGATTAAAGAGGAAGTCTGCCCTTTGGAGTGGTTCTAGATCTTAAATTCTAGAATTTAAGCAACAAGTTTCATGTTGTCAGTTTTCTACAACTGAAAAAAAAAAAAAAAAAAAAAAAGGTAGATGCCAAAAGGATATGGAAGAAAATACAAATAAGAGGTACTAATGGCAGAACTATGATTGTTGACAATACCATGCTCCAAACTTCTAAGGGAGGTTGAAGAGGGGAGAAGCACTGGAGCCTGGGCAGAAGACAGGAATGTTTGCTGAATCAAGGGCTTTTAATGAAGTCCAGTCTCTAAACCACATTTTCATTCTTGTTTTGCTGAATTTGCCTCAAATTGGCCTGATTAGCTACTGTGGATGGGAGCCAACTCCAAAGCTAGAAGCAAATGGACAAGAGCGAGTCAAGACAGGAGGGTCTGCTGAGGAATCACATGCCCCAACAGCAAAGGGGAGAACGTCCAATGCACAGGTGGCTGGACAGCCCCTCCAAGGCTTAGAAACAAACAGTGAAGACCTCTCTGGGGTCTGTCCTCATTAGTGGCCTTCACACAGTCCCAAATAGGTGGTGAACATGACATGTGGGCAGAAAGATGTGTGATGAGGTAAGACAGTAGCACCTCCCTTCTAGAAATAGTAAAAGGAAAAAACGTCATTTTTCCCCCTATATATAGGGATTTAAAAGTAGACATTTAAAATTTTCTCCTTTTTTTTTGGCAATAAAACCTGCTAAAGATACAAGCACGATCATCAAAAAATACCCAGTCTGCTCAGAAGAGCTCTTAGGATTTCATTTCCTCTTATACAACCTGTTAAATGTCAGTAAGTGTTAAAAACAGGAGTCTGAGAACAGCTCCCCTTTCCGCCCCCCGCAGTAGGGATTTATCAAACGCATGTACACACACGCACAGAGAACACACTGCATTCCCCTCTCACAGATTAACTGTGAAAAGGACAATTGTTCTAAACCACGGAAACTCGTGAGGTCTGGCTCTCACAGAGAAGCCATTTTCCTCGAATGCTTTTACCTGATTGGCAAGGCCAAGCTCTACCGTTCCTGTACATTCATTACAAAACGAGAAACAGTCTTACAGGGTGAGCCTAAAAACGGTGCACGCCTGGTGGTCCCAGACCCCCAGCTCAGTTCTTGGCCGTTCTCAGCCTCCTGCGGAAGTAGTCGGGCGCCGCGTCGTACAGCCAGTCTGCGTCCACCACGCACAGGTCCCGCATGTAGCACTTGTTGGTGTGAAGCAGCCCGTTGTACACCACGCAGGCTGGCTTGCAGTGGAAGAGCACAGAGGAGGGGTGGATGGCCACCAGCTGGTGAGAGTCCACGGTGCTGTAGGTGCCGTCTGGCTGCAGCTCGGCGGCGTTCATGAAGAGGCTGTGAGCCAGGCAGCGGCGGATGTTCCCGGTGTCCCCGCGGGAGGACTCCATTGGGATCGAGAGCTGGTCAGCAGTGGGAGAGAGAGAAGGTGGCTGGTAACGCCTTACAGAGCAGCCTGGGCTCAGGGACCCCTCACATCACACCCAGCAGGGCCAGCCAGCAAGCTGGGGCTCCAGCTCCAGCTTATGCATCACTTCCTGATACTCCTTCTGGCTTCAACCCAGAAAGAGGGGATCTAGATCCCACAGAGCTGGCTGAGGTGCTGCCCTAACCTCACCCACAGGCTTTCAGAGAACCCTTTCTGCCCAGAAGCGCTGCGTGGAGAGGACAGGCTGTGACTGCTGCTCCCTCTGGGCCGGCATCCATGCTCTGCAGAGAACAGCAGCCTTGGCAAGGTCTGAGTGCTCCTAACCCTCCAAAGCTACTGGGCCCATCCAACCTGCCCCAAAAGTCTTCCCTCCCTCCTCGGCAGCTTGGAGGAGAGCTGGGGGCCATGGCATCACGTGCTGCAGGGACCTTTGCCACCTAGTGCAAGGAAATGCTCGCTGCCAAGCATTACTTGGTCTTGCTTCCCGTACAGATCTGCTTGCCCAGGACTCCAGCTGGGAGTTATTCTCACAGAGCGTGCTTGTGCTGACGAGTAAGCAAGCGTGTATGGACACCCTCGTGGGGAAGCACAGCCCTGTTCTAATGGGCTCCTGAGATCAGGAGAGACTGTGTCATAAATCCAGCTGGGGTATGAAATACAAAAGGCCCGCTGGGAATTCAGCCCAGGTAGACGTTAAGCTAATCCAGGCTAATAGCAGAGAGATGAATCACAAAACAGGTCGAGACTCTCCGCCTCTAGGAGCGAGTTTCAGGCCAACCAGCATCTGCAGCAGGATGGGGAGCCGAATGGCAGCTCCCACTTCACATCCAGACTGTGAGCACCCAGCGGCAGCTCCCACGCTGTGCCTTGTGCTGTGTGGCTGGCAGGAACGGTGCTGGCGTGTGAGCTGCTGCTACCCCGACTGCCTGACTCCATGGAGAAGCCAGTCAGTGGGGGCTGCAGAGCCCAGCATCACTCCGGGGCACACACAGCACAGCCCAGTCACGTTACAGCAGCAAAATTCATGAGGAATAACCACCCTCTGAGAAGCCTTCCCAGAGCTCCGCTTCTCCTTTCACCTCTCCTCGGCACTCTGAGCCCTGCAGCTCCAAGATTTTGGGGCACAGCTGCACAGTCAGGAATTCTACATGACTACTCACGAGAAACTGAAAATACCACCATGTTTTCTTGCTTCTGGGACTTGGTGCACCGAGAAATCAGTTTGGGGACAAAGAGAAGGATACAAACAGATGAAACAGGCAAACACAATATGGCAACAAGTTACCTTTACACAAATATCCCTGAGCTGAGCTCTGATGTCTGACACAAGCATCATGTTCCTGCTGTTGACAAAGTTCTCTTTGCACCATTCCTGCAGCAGAAGCACAAGGAGTTAGGAGGAGCCATTTCTTCACCCAAGAACAACAACAGTCTTTGGACACCAGGCAAAGCAGAATCCTCCAAACATGGACTCTCCCAGAAAAAAGCTGCTAACCCGTTTCCTTGTCAGATTTCCACCCCTGACTACCTCCCTTTGTCTGCACTCCTTCCCACAGCACCAAGAGACCGACTGCTGTTCTCTTTCTAGTAAGGGCTGCTCTGCAAGGTCACTGTGTGCTGCAAACCAGCACTTGATATCCCACAGGTGGTGAAAACAAATTATCCAAGAGTAGCAGACGTTGCACAGAATGGGGTGTGCTAGCCTACAGATCTACAAATCAAACTAAGAAGTTTATAGAGCAGGATAAATCAACATCAGTTTTTAAATATAGTCAGCGTTTGTGCAATGACAGGGTATGTTCAGGTATTTATCAGTCACGATGCTCTCCCACTCCCTCCTGTTTGCAGCTGTAAGCAGGCAAGGAAGAAATCCAGCTCTGCGAGTACAGAACGGGTCTCACACAACTCTGATAATCAGATCTGCTGCAGCCTTCTGGGGAGAGACAGTGCCCGAACAGCTTTCTCCCACTACCCAAGTGTAAAGTACGAGTGAGACCTCCCTTCTCGCAGGTGCTTTGGAAAGATGCATTTTGTATCAGCTCTGAAGGATGCAGGCGTCACTGCTGCATGCCTAAAGAACCCCTCACCGCCACGGCCCCTGACAGCACCTCAGAGCACCCTACCTTGTTGCCACTGACGTTTTTGAAGGCCCTGTACACGTTGAGCAGGGTAAGATGATCGCCCTCACTGGAGATGAATTTCTTTCTGACAGACTGCACTTCTTCCCGCCGGGCTGGGGGGTTGTAAAGGACGCTGTCCACCGAATACAGCGCTATGATGGTCAGAATCTCTTCTGTGCAGTGGAACTTCGGGGCCAGGAGGATGGTCTGCAAACCACAGAGGAAAACTGATTGACCAAATGCACCCCAGATGGGCACTTTTCTGCTCACTGACAGCTGAAAGAACTTTACCAAGCACCGTTTAAGGAAATTCCATAAACATTTGGACTTAAGGACAACTGTAAGTCTTCTTCGGGGCCTGCCAAGCACCTTTAACAGAAATTGCTATGCTCTTTTTTGAGACCAACCAGCTCAGATTCAGTACAAACACTGTGACTAAAACCCACGACAGTATCAGACACTTCATGAAACTGTTGAACAGTGCTACCAGCAATCCCGGAAACTGCAAGAGAATTGACCTTGTTTCAGCTTCAGAGGTGCCAAAGGAAATAAAATAGCTTTTAAAAATCTCCTTTATGTAAGCAACAAATGACAGGCAAACCAGCACAGCTGCTGCAAAGAAAGCTGTGCTCATTAATGTACCACAAATACACCAGTACAGCTGCTGTCGCCCCAAATTCTAGACCTCGTTTAAGGGGTTTGAAAGAGAAATGATAATGGTACTGGGAGAAGCACACGAAATCAAAGTGAGCTGGGTTTTCTGCAGTGTTACTTTTGAGAACTTTGGTTCCAGCGGGAAGGCAGCCATCTTCTTTCCCATGGGAGTCAGGACAAGCTGATCTTCCTTTCGCTCCACAGCCCCCAGCAGGTCCAGCTGCTCGATTGCTGCTTGAATAGCATCTGTCAGAACAAGACGGTTCAGGCTGTGAGATCACATCCCTGCCAGTGCCAACCAGAGGGATCAGCAGCTACCATCACCACCCTTTTCCCCTGAGCAGAGGGACAAGCACTTTCAGTTTATCAGTTTAGAGAAATGAGCACCCCAGTGATCCAGCAGAACAATCACCTCTTCCTATTTAAGTAGCAAGAACAGAGGCAGACCTAAAGCTGCTGTCTGCAGCTTTGAGCAGGGGCCCTGGGAGATTTTCCCTGGCAGTCAAGGCCAAGTCCTTTATGATCCAAAACTGCTCCTTGCTCTGTTTGCAGGCTGGGCTCTCCAACTCTGCCATAACCATGGCTGCTCTGATGAGACTGAGCACAAGTGATGAATGAATCAAGATTTTGGGACCACCAGGAGCAGATGCACAGAGAGAGACAGCTCCCTTTTCACAGCCCTGGCCTTCTACACTCCATCTTCTCAGGCTGGCACAAAGACGTTACTTTTAAGCAATCCCTTAGTGACTCATTTTTTCCAAAACTGCTTTTATAAGCACTTACCAGGAGATGGTTTGGACATGAAGTCAAAGGTGAGTACATTGGGAATTCTCAAAGCCAGGAGCTGAAGCATCACGCTGGCCAGGTTACACCTGCACGGGCAAAAAACAACAGAGATTATCTCAGTTTACAGGCAAAGAACAGTGAAGGAAAAAAATAAGGAGAGAAAGAACAGAATCCTCAGATCTGTTCAGATCTGTGCTGTAACTTGACAGAGACCAGTCCAAAGCTGGCTGGTGAAGCCTGACTTCCTGAACAGCCACTCCCTAGACCCAGTTTTGCTGTTGAGTTTTTACACAGCTCCATCTGTAGCAGTACAGAGAAGAGGTGTGGCAAGAAGTGGGACAGCATCAGGATTCTGTTTGTCAGGGAATATCAGGACTCCAAGCACGTAATGTCGTGCAAGCACAATTTAGGACGGGTCAGACAGAAGGTTTATTACCTATGGTTGTAGTGAGAGAACTACAATCATCCCCCCCTCTGCCCATGTTCTCTCTTGATGACTATGAAGACCAGACTTAAATATTGCTTCAAATGAAAGCAGCAAGGGAAATAATTCTAATGTTAACAAAGCCAGGTGTGCATTCCTTTGGCAGGATGGACTCCAGATAATAATGTATATGTTAATAAGACCAAGTACCCGCCTGGAGATGGACTCAATCAGCCTGTTAACGGCCTGATTTGACAACATGGAGATGACTCCTGGTGGAGCCTGTAGGAGTGGCACACCCAAGCATTATTTTCACTGGGAAGTAGGGGATGAATAATCAGACTGCCAGCTTTGGTTGAAATTAACAACTTCCCAGCCAGACCTCTCAAATCTTTGATATTAGTAATTTTACCACCACATTCTCACCTCTGTATCTCGGGTACTGTCATTTTGTCAAACTTCTCAAACTCGTCCTCTGTGTAGAGCCGGTAACAGATCCCGCTGTCCTCCCGCCCTGCTCTCCCTGTTCGTTGCCAGGCCTGGGCCTTGGACACCCGCTGGACTGCCAACACTTCCAGACCAATTTCTGAGTGTGGAAAAGAATTGTTTCAGTCAACATTTACATAACACAGGGCTCTGAAAAAACACAACCTTGTGGAATTAACAACAAAACATCCCAGGAGTCTCCCATACAACTGCTGCTCAAACTTTCCTTGATGTAGCACCCTGAAGCAAAGCTCATTATCATGCACTGTGTCTGTGAAGAGAAGATTCATATTTGATACAATTTACCCCCACATGGCTGGTACTCCATAAAAACAAACATCTAACACCTGGGATGTTAATTTAGACAGTGCAGAGGGTGCTTTATATCAGCTGCCAGTGGGGCACATTGCCTCAAACAACTTCTACAAAACTGCAAACAATCTCTGCATTGCTCCTCACCAGGGTTGTACTTCTTTGCTTTGACCATGCCTGTGTCCACAACATATTTTATTCCCGAAATGGTGATGGAGGTCTCTGCAATGTTGGTGGAGAGGATCACTTTGCGGCAGCCCTACGAGGAAGAATAAACTAAAGCCAGTCAAAAGCCATCTCTGCCATGGGAGATTCCACTACTTTCAGCCAGCGTGGGTCAAGCCTCCATATCACTATAGCACACTACAACCACACACCATGTTTGCTATGCCAGCTCTTGTAAATAAAGATAACCACTAATTCCTAATCAGTTTTTAAAACAAGCACCTACGAGTCTTGCAACAAAGCACACCGAACAGAACAGTTATCAAATACGTCTTTACAACATTTTGGTTTAATTTATTGCACAAGCAGAAAATCTGAATTCCTGTTTATCTGCTGAATAGGAAACAAAAGGCCCAAGGCCACAAATTTCCTCTTCTTATGGTCCTGCCAAATACGCCCAGGTGTTTAGCTTTCTTAGCGTTTGGCTGGTGTATTAACTGCCATAGCTTTTTATGCGATATGAAGTCATATGAAATGGGGCAAATTTCAATTCCTCTGCCCCTTTTTTTCTCTCCCTAATCATTCCCTCTTTTCATAATCCCAGACAAGTTACTGTACGCCTCTATTAACACCACCCCGGTTGCATTGCCTTATATCACACTGGAACCAATCGGCCTGAAGTAAACAATCATGCAAGCAAATAAACTCACCCTGCTAACCCATCACATTGCCTCACCTTGGGAGCAGCCTGAAAGACTCGGAGCTGTTGAGAGTAGGGCAGAGAAGCATAAAGAGGCATCACCGTCATCTGCGGGCAGCCATCAGGGAGGTGCTTGGAAATGTCTCGACAGGTTTTGGTCATCGCTTCAATCTCTTCCTGACCAGTCAGAAACACGAGGATGTCCTGAGAAGAGGGTGCTTCCTGGAGCCAGAGGAAAAAGCAAGTGAGAAGTTACAGCAGATTGGAGAGGGAGGGAGAACTGAGGTTGTACTGACAGCAAGTCTTCCAAGATGGCCAGAGAGCAGGTCATTGAAGCACGTACAGAAGAAAGACACAGAATGTGTGAGCTGTGGATCAGCCTTGAGATCCCAAAGGATTCATCAGCATTTTGCAGGGTTCTGTCTGAACACGATGGAGGAAACACTCGTATTCACGTATCTATTTCATTAACTGTCCAGGACATGTAAGGGGTAGGGCCACCACGCACAAGACAGAAAGCTCAGGTGAGAGGAACAGGTAGGTATTAGGCAGGAACGAACATCAGAGAGCTTTGCATTGCAATCTGCTTTCAACTCCAGCCTTGATGTACAAGCCCCAGAATCCTACCAAGATCACCTTCAAAGCATTAGATGCAGGGTAACAAACAGATTGATTAAACGATTTAACTGCCTATCTGGCAGTTTTGTGTTCAATCACCCCGTCACAAAATGCCTATGAGCTGTCATTTTAATACATCCCTGCTTGCTCTGTATGTGCAATAAATTAGAATTTGCCAGTAAATTAGGATTGTCTTCATGCCACTGCTCGTTTATGCCTGAATTTCCCTCCACAACCCAAAGCTCTTTATATTTGACACAAAACTACAGGTTACATCTTTTCGTGTATTTATACACCCGCTTGCCATGTTTTCTGCTGATGTGAGGGCTTCTCTCCATCTCCCACATTCGCTCTGTGGTCGGGGCTGCTCTAGAAGACCCACACCCACTTCAGGGACACCTCTGATTTAGCAGCAGCAAGCCCAAGCCTCTCAGGAACACCTCAGTGCCTCCAGCACAGCAAACTGCGAGCCCTCACGGCCCCAGGGGGGCACAAACTCGACGAGAACTCCGTACCTGATGGATCTGGAAGACTGACACCAGTGCTGCTTGGAGGTAATCGCTCTGAGGCTGTTTGGTGTAAAAGACCTGAATGGGATGCTGCCTGCCCTCTAAATAGAGAACGGGAGCTCCGTTGAAGTACTGGGAGAACTGGTCAACATCCATCGTAGCTGACATGACGATCACCTACAATAAGAGCAAAAATGGGTTAGCGCTGCAGCTCGGACCCAGCAGAACACCTACCAGTCGAGAACTAACCACAAGCCAGCTTCCTGAGACTGTGCTACAGGCTCAGAACAGCAGAAGCACAGAGTTTGGGACAGAAGAGAGCAATCTTTCCATGTTACAGCCATCAGCTTTGGTATGACACAAGTGTAACATGCTGGTACGATAAAATGAGTGGAGTCATGTTAAAATTCTCTTCTGACATTTAATAAATAGAGCTGAGCACCCAGAATGCTGGGCTGCACAAGAGTCTTTTGAAAAAAATTGTACTGGGAACCTACAAAGTCCCTTACATGCCTTCCTCATCAAAGCCAAGATGCACTCACACACTTCATCATGTACTTGCACCCATCTTCATTAGATAAAAAACATCTGCTTGCTCCAAATCATGACCAGACACATGTGCAACCTCCCTCCCCAGTATAACCACATCATACAGCTGCAGTAACAGAAAGGTCCTGTATCCAGGGCACCCTCAGGAACACACCATAAGTTGACCACTCTAAACTATTCAGATTTAAAAGAACAGGAAAATATTCAAGACTGAAATTTCAAGCACAATGGAAAAGCCCAGCAGCTACTCAGAGCACAGAGGCCAAGCCTCATCCCCGCCTCTCGCTGCCATCCCAGCCAAACATACTTTTAGTGGCAGTTTGCCCAATTCCTTTCGTTTCTTTTGGGCAGCTTTCACCACTCCGAAGAGCACATCCGTGTGGATCGTCCTCTCGTGGGCCTCGTCCAGGATGACAACGCTGTACTTGCGCAGCAGAGGATCCCCGATGGCCTCGCGCAGCAGCATCCCGTCCGTTAGGAACTTGATTTTTGTCTCATCAGACGTCAGGTCATCGAAGCGCACCGTGTAGCCCACCTAAGGAAGCAACCATAGCAGAAGCATAAACACAACGGGATTTACATTTCTCACTGCTGTTGTACCTCACAGCAGGACCACAAAGTGTTCTGGTCAACACGTCAGCCAAGCCAGGACTGTGGGAGAATTTCAGAAAGCCTACAGCACATCCACAGACTGTGAGCAGTTTTTCTGGTAAATCTAACGCTCCACACAAAGGAGGGTCCCAACACCGCACCACTTTTTCAAGCAGAGGAACACAGATAGTAACCAAGGAGTAAAATACTGAAATCAAATACAGGTTCCCTTGGGCCACAGAAGCAGGCAAAAAGCTTCTTTTTTTGTTAAATTCAAGCATATTATTAAACAAAGACTACCTACCAGCCCCGTGTCTCTAGCATTTTTATCATACCCACGCCGTTCATGACACTTCAGTGCCAAAGCAGCCCTCTACAGCCCCCAGGAGGGCACCCACCAGCTTCCCCAGCTCCGTCCTCTTCTCATCCGAGACTCGGGTGGCCAAGGAGATGGCAGCCACTCTGCGGGGCTGCGTCACCGCGATGACGCCTTGGCGGCCGATTCCTGCTTCGTAGAGGTACTGAGGGATCTGTGTGGTCTTCCCGGAGCCTGTTTCTCCTGAGGAACACCAAGCGAATGGAGATTTTCCATCAAACAAAAGGTCCCAGTTGAACTTCTGGGTTAACTTTTAGGTGTTTCAGCATGGGGAGAAGGCAAGTGGAGCCCACAGATAAGCAGCAGCAGGGCAGGGGAGGAATCCAACGCCTCGCCCCCTGCCCAGATCTCGTTATTTCACCCAGGCTCTCCCCAGCCCCCCCGGGTTACGGCGCACACCCCACACTGCTGTCTGTGGGGTGCCTGAGGTGATGGCTGCGTGCACAGAGCGCTGTGTCTGTGTGCGTGTCCTCGCCCCCCCCCAGCAGCTCCCAAAGCAAACCCGTAATCAAATCCAAGCTGTAATTAATGACAATTTAAAGCTGTCACAGCACCAGCGAGTGAAGGCTTGGCACCAGCGCACCTCCCTCTGCCCTCCCGAGCCCTGAGGCAGCGCCCCAGCCCCCCCCACACCCCCCAGCCCCTCACACAGCCCCCTCAGCCCCCCCCCACACCCCCTTTAGCCCCCCTCACACCCCCTCCACTCCCTCCCCCACGCCCCCCAGCCCCCCCCCGGCGCCCCACCGATGAGCACGGCGCTGTGCAGGCCCCGCAGCTGGCCGAGCAGCGCGGCCCGGGCCCTGCAGATGGGCAGCGAGCGGCGGGCGGGGGCCAGGCCCGGCCCGGGGGGGGCGGCGGGCAGCATGGCGGGGCCGCGGGGCCGGCAGGGGAGGGGGGGGGGGGGAGGGAGGAGGGAGGGGTCACGTGGTGCGGCGCGGGGCATTGTGGGAGTTGTAGTCCGCTGCTCTGAGGTAACTGAGCTGGGGGGGGGTGGGGCAATGCCCTGACCCCACAGCAGCCCGACACGGTGCCCAAAATGGTGCAATTCTGTAAGTTTAAGGTCTGTTTAGGAAGAAAGCAACCACAACGCTCCCTCGTGTATCCGTGAGCTTTAATGGAGAATCCAGGGACAAAGCACTCCTGGTTCTGTGTGCCCTAACAGCCCGCCTGTGGGCCAGCATCGCCTCACACGACCCCATCGCTCTCCGGCACTACAAACAGCCCCAACCTCGTTCTTAACAGCAAGAACAGCGAAAATCTGCAGCTAACCAAGATCAGGTGTAAAGGGGGAGCCTCTCCTCCTGCATTTAGAAGCTGCAGATCAAACTCGTATTTCCATCTGTCCCAATATGACCAGAGCTACGCAGCACAGCCAAGTCTGAGAGTGACCGGACCCCACGAGCTGACCTGTGCTGAGTGCCCCGCGAGGCTCCTCACACAGGTATTTGTAACTCAGCACAGCTCCAAGCTAAACCCCACTCAGTGTCACCGACTCACAGTGGACAGATGCTCCTACCACAAGCTTCATGCAGGGACTACATATTAAACACACTGAACAAACAATCCTTTGTCTTGGCAGTTCATAGAGGCACTTCTGGGGACAGCTTGCATTAATGTTCTCTTCAGGGGCCTGGTTTTCCACCTCTGCTTTTTCACCATCTGCCTCAAGACTACAGGATTATCATACAAGAGTAACAAAAAAGCATCCACAAGACATTTTATTCAACTCATCATCTGAGATATTTGAGCAGTTCCAACTCCAGACAAGCTCTCTTCCCTAGTGCTCCAAGTAATAAAATGACTGCTGGAAGTGTGCACGTGTGAGGGAGGGCTGGATTTTGTAGAACTACCTCTTCAGACAAACCAGTAAGACTCAGACCTGGTTACCAGAACACGCAGTCTTTGGGGGAAAACCATCAAAATGTAGTCTCAGCCTGCAAGTGTGTTCACAGAGAGGCACGTTCCAGAAATAACTGGCAAAATAAAAAGCCTGTATGCTTTATGCTGAATGCTGTATTTCTTACAACTCAAACAAGGCTGGAGACGTTAACAACCCAGACTAAGAAACTTTTGCCATTGAAACAGGGACTTACACTTCCAACCATCTTGTAGCTGTTTTATCCAAGAATAAAAAAGTTAAAAAATATGTTTTGTTTTTTTTGTCCCCTGCAAAGTTTCCCATATAGTTTCCTGTATCAAATAACTTGAAAAAATGCTTTAGAAATCACTTCAAACAAGTACTTATGGTCTTGTTAATTGAAGTTGACAGGAAATGGTTTCCAGTTTTAGTTTTTTTGGCTCCACTGGATTAATATTTGCATTACCAGCACAATAAATTCCCCGACAAGGGAAGACACTGGTAGCCTGGAAGCGTCTTGGATTAGACTGCCATTTCATAAAGTGCTTGTATTCAAAACCATAGAGCTGTTGAAAAGTGTTCTTTCCACAACGGGGAACGAGGGACTCCCCGGTACAGAACATCAGGTCAGTCTCTGCCAGCTGTCGCTGGGGTTTGGCACAGCCCCCTGCTAGCCTCCAAGGCGTTGACCTTCTCCCCATGCAAATCCTCCTGGCCGTTCTTCTGGCAAGGGGTTGTAATTAGGATCATCTTCTGGCGTATCAAATATTGCTTTCCTGGAAAATATATTTTTTTCTTTAGAATACACATTTCACAATAAAATCCAGACTGCTCAAATTCTACACGCGTACGCTGCTCTCCCTCAGAAGCTGCCTGCCAGAGCACCGCTGATTTATACCCAAGTCACACGTGCTCTCCAATTAGGAGCCATCTGGAAGGAGGTCTAGAATTATGTGGCTAAATCAACCGAGACTGATGAGATTTAACTGGAAGTTAAAACTTCCATCTCCAGTGTAAGGCAGAATTTCATACAGCTAGAATGCTTCCTCAAGACTGGCTAAGAGAGAAAAACATGAACAGAATATTGAAGTGCTCTTTATGCCTTAAGAGGCAGACAAAGTAAGAGTTAAAACCAGTCGGTATTATCTCAATTTCACAGATAGGATGCAGGCACTGACAGGCAGACTTGAAATCCACAGAATATTGTATGTTTAAGACAGCGTTAGAGACCAGGAGTTTCCAATTTACAAAAACATAATATTCATGCTTTATCTTGTATGTTATTTTAACCCTCATAACTAGTTTCATGTTCTTTCCTCTCTTCATAGTTGTTTTTTTTTTTTTGTTTTGTTTTTTTTTGTTTTTTTTTCCAGAAACAACAGTGTAGTGGGTGCTTTCAAACCAAATCAGGAAAAAAAAATAAATCACAGGCTGTGTAAGAACAACTATCATATCCACGACATCTGAAAAGTAATGTTTAAGACAGTCCTTAGAGTAGCTGAGGGGATTATTTCTCTTCACAGGAGTGACAGGCCGTTTCAGAGGTATTTTCAGAGTAGGGAAAATGGAAAATACCAAGAGTATTAGAGGATTACAGCTGACACATCAAAGAAAATTAATGAATCTGGGAAAAAAGTCCACAAATCTGGACCCAGGCGAGTAATGAGCAGCCTTCTGAACACACACATAAAGGGATTTAACTGGCAGCCTGAGAGCAGGGTGGCACTTTTTCCACAGAGGAAGAAAGCCACCGAGGCAGCATGCACTGCTCTGGCAGCTTGGCGATTCCTCCTGCACACAGCTGGGTGTGAATATGGGAAAAGAGAAACCTCAAGCACTCCCCCATTACAAACCTGCAATTGGGCTCCTCCTTTGCCTGAGGCTGCATTTTCAGGCAGGCAGCCTGCACCACGCACAGCCTGCGGCCAGCCAAGAGGAGCACAGAGCTACCAAAAGAGACCGGCGCAGCTGTTCCAGGACAGCTCCTGCTGCATGATTGCCCAGAACAGCTGCTGAAGGCAAAGCCCTACTGAACAAGGAACTCTCCCTGCACGTGTACTCGACCAATCAGTTAAATGAGCCTAAATATGGCACTTTAATTACTGAGAAGAGAATCAGCTCAGCTCCATTCCAAGAGCCTCACAGACCCCGCCTTTTGATGTCAGCTACATCAGCTTCCAGTTGCAGCCCTTTGTGCAAGAGGCAGCTGAGCAGTGCTCGGTGCTATAAACACCGACACCTTCTGCAAAGGTTGTGAAAGGAGGTTGATTTACAGACAGCAAACATCAGCTGCACCGCATTTCACAATCGCCCTGCTCATACCTAACTGGACTTGCTCCTCACAGCCCAGTGAGACGCATCTCTGGTGCCACCAAGAGGCAGAGCTCAGCAAAGCCTACCGAGTGTTACCAAAGACATCGGGGGTTACAGGAACCCTTCAGCCCTGCCCCTCAGGCTACCAGCCACCTACACACCTGTGCGCCATCCCCTCCTTTGTTTGGCAACAGGAGATAAATAAAACAGCGAGTGCATCATTCCGCAATTCTGTCTCAAGCTGCCTTCTTTACCAGAAGTCAGCTGGACTGAATTATGAAGAGCTTTCACGCCAGCCCTATTTTATACCCGTTCCAAATGAGAAACCAGTACTTACAGGACAGATGGTGTTCTCAGGAGCCTTCCTCCACCAGGCTGATTGGGAAAGACATCCTCTAAGAAAAAATATATATGCCCAACTGCAATGCCTAATAAAGAAATATCAAACGGTTATTTCTCCAGTGCTTCTTTATGACTTACAAGAGCTTCACAAGAGTCTTCAGGAAAAACAAACAAACAAAAAAAACAACACTGATTCCTTCACAGGAAATATTAAAATATAGAAACACAAAAAACAAGGAAGCACGTTGACATCAGATGATAAGCTAAGCTTCCACAAGGAAAGCAGCTGTCACTGTAAAACATACTGACATTAAGGTGTTAATAGAGTTATTAAGACTAGCAATTATAAGAGGTTCTATACCAAAAGTCTCGCATCAATAATTAGATTATGCATCTGTGCTGATGTTATCTGTGCTGATATTATTCCTTCAGCTTAAGACTTCACTGATTCCTAGCAGTAAGGAGCCAAAGCCTCAGAAGCTCTTTTAATCCTTGTTACAGAAAAAAAAAAAAAGTGCTGCAACGTTTAGAAATCAGAGAAGCCTGGTATAAATACACTAATATTACATCAGACTAATGGTAAGCCACGAGAAAGCATTTAGCCCCAGTTTTTTTCCCCAAGCTCCTTGTTTCATGTAAAACACCAGCAGGCCCAGATCCTTGTGACTGAACAACTCCTTACCCAGAAGATCCACGATGATGGAGTTCCCCAAAAGCAGTGAAAAGCCCATCAATACCCATGGGAGAAACGGGGCTTGGAAAATGAGCAGACCAAAGAAGTTCATGCGGACGTAGGGGTTCCTGCGGCTCCAGACGTACACCAGCATTATCGTGAACGCCTGGCCCAAGAACACCAGGTTTACAAACAGGCCAAAAAGCTGAGGGGTGGTTAAAGGAAACAGTTCACCAAGTCGTTGTTCTCAAGTCAAGCACAGAAAGAATTCATCAGCTTGATCTGTAATCCCACGTTTTCCATACAATTCTCCCTTCTACATTCCCAGGTTCAAGTACGTTGGATCTATGGTCAAATTCAACACTTACATCAGGATTCAGCGCCCACAGCATGAATAATCTCTTTAAAATAGAGTTTATTGTGAAATCACTGAAGCAATAGCATTGCTTAGGTAACCTGGGCACAATTATGCACTTGAGCAGCGCCATCCTCTGAGGATCTCATTTCTGTAATTGTGCTGAACAGCAGAAGGTAAAAGACCAGCCCAGTAATTAACAGCATTAAATGTTAATTAAATTAAATGACAGCCAATAAGCATTAAAAAACACTTTAAGAAGTACTACTGTTCCGCAAGCTACAAGACAAACATGCTGTCATCTGAGAACTAAGAGAAATTAACAGCGTGGTAGATTTCCTGAAGTAGCTTGGAATAAAACCAGGAAGGATACAGTCATTAAAAGTCCTCCAAAAAGGAACATAAATACAAAATCTGCCGTCCGACCTCGGAAAGAGCCTTCTTCAAGCATTCGGCAGTAACGGTATCTGAAGTCACAGGTCAGGAAAATTTGATAGCAAGTGAATTTAAAGAGAGAAGGTTTCAATTATGCAAAACACGCACCTAAGCTCAGGCATCAACTCAGTCCGTTAGTTGGCTCAGTCTGGGCACCTCAGCAGCGAGATCAGACCCAGAAGTAAAATGTTACAGGGGAAAAAATTCCCAGTTTCAGAGCCAACTCGCTGCAAAACCCATGAAGGATCAGGCTTGTACAACAAAGCCTTGACGCTACAGAAATAAATGTCAGGCCTCTTGGCTAGTTACAGAGATGTTGCTGATGTCCATGACACGGGTGATGTCAGCAGTGCTGAGCTCCCAGCAATTCCACGGTGGAGCAGAACTGAGCCTTTGGCTACCCGCACACACAGTGACACACCTACACTCCGGAGCTGTGCTTTCTAAGGAGAGGACACAAACCCGATGAAGGATACAAAAAGATCATGTTAAATAAAAAATTAAAGCCAACTGGTCCAAAGAATAAGTAGTTTGTGATTAACCTCCATACCTGGAAACAAGACAGAAACAAGGCATTTAGACGTGACATCTCATTTTTACATCCTAAATAAAAAGAAAAGTAACGGTGCAACTGAAACATTCATTACAGTAAATGAGATTAAGGCTCGGGCTCCCATCCACCGATCCCTCTTCATTAGCGTTTTTAGTTTTTAACGTACGCCTCTGACAGTAGAAGCCAGTGCGGTTTGTGAGCCTCCATCTCCCAGCAGATGGCCCCGACCAACGGCCACCTTTAACCCCCTGCCCCACCCTCCCCCCCCCCCCCTCAGGGGAACGCTCACCTGAAAGTGCTTAAATATGAGCTCGGGGTTGAAATACAGCTGGAAGGGCGTGATCAGCTCCAGCTGCTGCAAGGGAAGAGCAGAGAGAGGCGCAGTGAGCGCCCCGGGAAGCTGACACGGGCCCCACAGAGCCCCACGGCCCCCACAGAGCCCCCCCACTCCCCTCACAGCCCCCTCAGGGCCCCCTCACAGCCCCCCCCACCCCTCAGGGCCCCCTCACGACCCCCACATCCCTCTCAGGGCCCCCACATCCCCCTCAGAGACCCCCCCAGCCCCCACGCACCACGGCGGCGGTGGTGAGCACGCAGGCCGTGGTGTAGGCCCGTGTGACGGGCGGCACCTGCAGGTACTCCTGCCGGAACGTCTGGTACGCCATCTTGGCGCCCCCCGCCCCGCCGCCGCCACTTCCGCTTCCGGCCCCGCCCCTTCCCCCCTCCCCTCCCCCTTCCGCCCCAACCTCCTCGCGCCGCGCTCCCATTGGCCGAGCCCCGAGCCCGCCCGCCCCGTCCCCGCCTTTCCCGCCCAGGAGAGCCGCAGCGGGCGGGGATTGGGCGGCGCGGCCGGGTGCTGCTCGCTGATTGGCGGAGCCGAGCGAGGCGGGAAGCGGCGCCTGAGGCGTCCCTCAGAGCCCCCTCAGCGCCCGTCAGAGCCGCCCGCGGCCCCTCAGGCTCCCCTCAGAGCCCCCCGGCGCCATGTCGGTCAGCCCCATGGCCTACGAGGCGCAGTTCTTCGGGTTCACGCCGCAGACCTGCATGCTGCGCATCTACCTGGCGTTCCAGGACTACCTGCTGGAGATGATGGCGGTGGTGGAGGGCGTGGTGCTGAAGAAGCTGGAGGCCTCGCCGGGCGGCAGGGTGAGCCGGCTGGACGTCAGGAAGAGCACGGAGAAGTTCCTGCGCTTCATGAAGGAGCACTTCGACCAGCTCTTCGGCAAGATGGAGGAGGTGCTGCTGCAGCTGGTGCTCAGCATCCCCCCGCACGTGCTGCTGCCCGAGGACAGGGTGCACCGGCAGTACCCCTACAGCCGGGAGCAGTTCCAGGCGCTCCAGGACGAGGCCTCTCACCTGCAGCAGCGGTGCAGGGCCGAGGCGGCCGCCGGGCAGGCGCTGCGAGCCGAGCTGCAGGAGCAGAAGGCCGTCCAGGCCGAGCTGGAGAGGATCCTGCAGTGGTTCGAGGGGCTGGAGAACACCTGCCGGGAGCACGGGACCAGCAACGTCAGGGAGAGCTTCACCTTCCTGACACAGAACTCGAAGAAGCTGCAGGATGTGCTGAGAGAGGTCAAGGAGAAAAGCAAGAAGATAAAGAGGGGAGACGAGTGACTGGGATGGACGCTCCGAAAAGGAGGCAAAAAACGTGCAGACAGCTCGCCTGTAACGATAGCGGCTTAGCTTCCTGCAAGCATTGCCCCGATGCCTTCGCTCCTCTGATCCTGCCAGCACCTGGACTGAAAGCTGCTGTGCTTCTGCTGACCTCTGTCAGTGTGTGCTGACTTGGCAAGTACGGGAGTAGGGAGCGGAACAAAGCCTTGGTTTTCTGCCGAGTGTAGCTCTGAAAGTAGTGACTGAAAATGAATTTTTGGTGGGATGACTTGACAGAGGGTATCTTTGCGGCCTTAATGTTAACTTTGAACACAATGTAGCATTTGTTTATTTTAATATTTACTAAAAAAATAAATAAATACAGCCATAAGAATGCCTAAGCGTGATTTGCAGCTGACAGCCGTTCAGGTCAAGATCTGATGTGAAAGATGAAGGGCATGGAGCTGGGACAGCCAAAGGACAGGCCCCGGGCACATTGGGCTCTGGCAGCACCAACCCCGCGCCCCTCTGCAGCCGCCTTTCCCTTCCTGCTCCCTACAACGATGTCAGAATTTTTTTTTTTTTTTAATTTCCACATTTTAACAAAAGCTTTCTGCATCCCAAACAAGTCATCTTACCTGCTGCTATCCTGAGGTAACAGTGGCTGGGCTCCTGGGCATGCACGCACACCAACCCTTCCTCCTGGTGTAAATATCTTGAGGTGGAAACACCGGCAGCAAGGTCCCTGGGGGACTCACATGCATGGGACGGGGAAATTCTTTGCAGCGAGGTGCAAAGGGGGGAAAAAAAATGAGGAAAAAGATCCCTCCTTGTCCCCATCCTGCAGCAGGGCTGAAGGGACAAACAGGACAAGGAGGAGCTGTCCGCAGGATGTGCCCTCACACCCTGCTGTGACCAGGGCGAGCCCCCAACTCTGCCAAGCGTTCTCCTGGGTTTTAGCCAGCCTGGGACAAGCGAGAGCAGCTCTGCTCCCAAACAGCCCTGAGAAAGTCCCACTGCCAGAACAAAATCAAGACCCACAGCAGACAGGACAGATGGGGTGAGGGGGTCTCCCTCTCCGCGTGGCCGCACTGCTCACCCTCCCTGGCTTCCTCCTGAAGGCAGTAAAAGAAATGGGGCGCAGAGAATGCGCGTTCGGATCGTGTTAGCGGCCAAGCATCCGATTCACTCGAGTGAAGAAACTCGGTCAGAGCTCAGTGCCGGAGGCTCCTGGCGCTTGCTGCTGCGCTGCGGGGCCTCCCTGGGAATTGCTTTAGAAAAGGAGATGATGAGCAGCTTTCCCCTGCTCTGCTGTACTCTAGACGAAGAAAAAAATCCTTAAAATACGTGGGAACAAAGGGAAGGCTTTCACTTGTAAGCTCTTTTTTCCCTATGGTTAAACAACAGGGAAGAGGAGTGAGGTTAAGCATGGGCGCTGGGACATTCAAAAATTGGGATACGCATTGGGCAAAGGCCACCTGGTTAGTCAATACTAGGGGATCTGCCAACCGAGCTGGACCTGCCCAATCAAACCTGTTACGTACTGTAGATGGGGATAAAGTTCCTCTAGTGCATGTAAAAAATATGCTGGGTAAAACAGTCTGGGCTAATCCAAGCAACCCCTGATTTTATTTTTTTAATTAGGGCTGCATCTAGAAGGTGGTGCTGGCTACGTCCCTGGTTGCACGTAAGGGTTTTGTGAAGTTTCCATAATAACCAGCGGGTTTTGCTTGCCGAGGAGCAGCGGGGACGTGTCCTGGCCGGGAGGTTTTGGTCTCCCCGCTCCTGTCACCAGCCGTGGCTTGGCGCGAGGGGACAGGGAGCGGGGTCTGCAGCGTGCAGCCTGAGCGAGGAGCCCCTGCAGGTGAGGCACGACGCATTTTCTGTCACAGTTCATCCTGTGCAGCTCGCTGGGACCTGGCTGCGAGGGCGTCAGGAAGGCAAACGCAGCCCAAGGCATCACGGCACACGGACAAAACTTCATCAAACCCGTGCAGGTCAGCTCACTACACCCCACTTGTGACTCGCTTCCTTTTACATTCAGGCTCATGAGGTGCTGCCAAGTTACAGACCGATCAATTAACGTGTTTGCAATTAGCCGTTGGGTCTCTCCAGGCAGAATGGTACCGGCAGAGCCCTGCTCTCCTGCAGAGCACGTGGCAGGAGGCGCTGGAAGCGAACACCTGAGGCAAAACAACTCCAGCCAGGGAGGGGACGAGGCCGGAGAGGAGCGGCAGGAGGCTGGGGGCAGCTCTAACGCCCGCGCGCTGCCCCCTCAGGAACCACGCGCACACCGAGCCTCCTTTCTACGGCCTTTATTGTCAGTTTCTTCTTGGTTCTAGAGTACAAAAGCATGCAAAAAATAGCCTCTCTATTCATGGTACATATTTACAGTGTGACGGCCACGCGCCATCGGGGTGCCGGGTGCAGGTACCTCATGCTGGGGTCAGAGCGGAGCACAAACAGAGCCAAGGAGTTAACACCGAGGGGAAGGAGAGACTCAAACACCAACAGACCAGGCGTAGGAACCAGGTGCACAGCAGCGAGGTTATGGCACAGAGGATCAGA
Source organism: Anas acuta (assembly GCF_963932015.1). Lineage (NCBI taxonomy): Eukaryota > Metazoa > Chordata > Aves > Anseriformes > Anatidae > Anas > Anas acuta. The sequence goes on from NC_088997.1 coordinate 7,840,532, forward strand.
ATTACATCCCGAAAGGTCCCAGTTTGTCTTTTTGCTTGAATTTACAGAGTTTTTTGGAACACTTGGTGTGCTACCAACGTCTGCGGTCACTGCCTGAGGGCCCGGGCGTCTCAGCAAACACCACAGCACGCACGCCCTGGTAAGGGGGGGAAGTTTGGTACCCAGAGCAGGTTAAATATACACAGGGAATAATCTGTTACCAGCCTCCAGACCCCTGCTAGACGTGGCAGGGCCCCACACCACCGCCTGCAGCCCTCCTTCCTTGGTGGGCACCTTCTCGTTCACCCAGCTCCTGCCCTTCCTCTGCCAGCACCGCCCCACAACGCTGAGATCACCTCTCCCGAAGCAGGACCCCCTGTTACTGCAGCAGGACCCCCTGTTACTGCAGCAGGACCCCCTGGTAATGCAGCAGGACAGCCACACCGAGCAGAACGATGGTGAAAACAGCAAAGACATGGACTCTGCTCCTGGAAATCCCCGGCGGAGGTGCTGAGCACCACAAATAATCCATTTAACTCGCACAGCCAGGCTGCCCAGCACGTACCACAGGGACATGCATGGAGAAGATACACAAACTGCCACGGTTTCCATGGCCAAAAAAAAACAACCCCAACCTCTCTCTGCATCGAGGACAGTGCCACAACCCCCGGTGATGCCCCAGGCAGGTCCCATCCCCGGCTGGACCCGCAGCAGCGCCCTGCACAGCTTCCTCAGCGCCAGCTTCCCACTGAGCTCTCCTCTCTCAAACCCCAGCATGTCTCTAATCCGCAGCATGGATTAGGACACACTGCTGATGCCACCAGCGTGGGACACACCTGGCCTGACCCACCCTCTGCGTTACAACAACGGGAACACGGCAGAGACGTCTGTGGCACTTGGCTGTCCAGAAAACCCAGCTGCCGTGCGGGTTGCTTCTTGTATCTCAAGGCACTGAAAAAAAAAAAGACAGCACACGCGTGGTGCTGCGGGTCATTTTGTTTCCCTCGTGCCTGGAGGTGGCTGCAGGCCTCGGGCTGCCCAGGCTGTGCCACAGCCAGCGCCCCTGAGCCCTGCCAACACCCCAAAAAACCCTCCCAGGGGCTAGCTACGAGCCCAGGTTCTCTGCTCCCCGGCTCCAGCCATGCTCCTGCTGCAGGGCTGATCGCACACATGCACCACGGTTCCCCACGCTGCTTTCTCGGGGCTGTCACTGCAATCCCCTGGCTCAGGCAGCTCCCGAAGTGCCGCGAGTTGTCACCCGAGCATCCGCCACAGTGTGTCGTTAAACAGCCGACAAGCTCATCAAGCAAATGTGGCAGTGACAGTGACGTATTCTTGCCCAAAACGTTAGAGACACGCTGCAGCATTCCTTCACACAGCAGGTATTCAAACGGGATTCCTAAAAGAGATCAAAAAGGTGTGCACTTGCTCCAGAAGAGAAATCTCCCTCGCAGGGTCTCGATGCGGGCCCAGCAATGCTGCCCGGGGCCGGGTGTGCCCTTAGGAAGAGGAGCCCTCTGCACACCCCAGCTGCTCAGAGCAGTCAGGAGCTGGGTCTCACGGGCACAGCACAAACGTTGGATGTGGAGAGGAACAAAAGGATTGTTTGCTTTTTTAAAGCATCAGCGAGTGCCTCCAGCAGCTCCTCACACTGCTCACAGGAGCCCTGCCACGCCGAATCCTATCCCTTGCTCACAGAGAGCCCAAACATTCAGACACCCCTATTCAAATGTTCAGGCACCCAGCTAATGCTGCTCCTGCCTGCCCTGTGCAGCTCTCAGGCTGCCGCCCGCAACGCGCCTTCTGGAGGTACAAAGGGAAAACCCCCACGGCTGGCAGATTTGCTGGAGAAGCAAGGGTCTGACAAAAACTCAGCTGGTTAATTCATTTCATTTCCTGTGGGAATGCCTCCAGAATGAGGCATTTTCACCAAAAAGGGCAATGATAATCACAAAAACACACCCGTTCTCCCCCATCATCCTCCAAAACTAAAGCAGTTACTGCCACAACAGGACACAGCCGAACTGTAATCGATGGCTTGGTTGGTCTCACTGAGGCTGAGAACAGCCTCCTGCAGCCTCACCCCATTACCGCACCCCGTGGGCATTTTTAGAGTAACCCCAACAACCAGCTGGGTCAGCAAAGCTCTCCCCCTTCCCGAATTATTCTTACTGTCTGTTAAAAACAATAAATAAAACCACACTTGCAGCCTTGGAGCTCTTTGAGCAGCACCGAAGTATTTCTTACACCTCAGCAGACCCACGTTGGGGAGAGAACTCCCTTTGCTCCTGGGGCCGTGCTCCTGCCTCTGGGGCCAGTCCCCAGGGACCTGGTTAGAGATCCCATTTCTCTGCAGCCCGCAGAAACAAGCAGCGTGGTCCTGCTGTGCACCTGGGGCCAAGCTGGTGGCACCCTCAGGATTTATCCCCAGTGCAGACCCCCTTTGCCCCCAGACTGGGACGGCCACACACACTCACTCCAGGTGCAGTGTCCCCTCCACGAAGGCAGCTCAGGCCGTCCTGACTCGTCCCTCCTGCGTTTCAGAGCCCCCGGTGCCCTCTCAGACCTGCCGAGGCTCCATCCCAGTCTTCCTTCCCTCTCCACAGGTGCTTAAGTCTTCCTTAGGAGCCAACGTGGCTCAAGCACGTGCTCAAGCGCTCCGATGTGTGGGGACGTCGTGCGGCGCTCAGCGGGAGCAGAGCCACAGCCCCCGGAGGATGCTGAGCGTAGGAGCATGCAGAGGTGCACGTCCAGGCTTCACTTAGTGCCTGGATGCGATGAATCCAGCCCCAGAGCAGCAAAACCTACAGGATCTAATCCTGCTGCTTGATTCTAAAATTGAAGGTCTCCTTGATGAAATGCCTTACCTACAGTGCTACTTCCCAAACCACGGGGCTCGGCCGATATTTACAGGCAGGACGTGGGGCAGAGCCCAGGCTGGTGACAGCTCCTGGGCTCCCTGCTGGCACTGCGAGGCTGCTGGGGACGAGTCGAGGGGAGGGTGGGAAGGTGGCAGGCTGGGGACAGCAAGCAGAAGGCACTGGGAGCGAAGCTCAGCTGCAACGATGTTGGGAAACAGACAGCAAACAGAATGGGAAAACTGCTATACACTGCTAATCCTTGTACACATATCCCCTGGCACAAAAAAATAGGGAACTAAAAGTCCCAAGCCCTCACAGTTCACCTAAAAAAAAGGTCTGTAAGATGATTATGCAGGAACCAAAGTTAATCGTGTCCTTTAAGTACAAGAAGAATTCAGTCCCATTGGCTTTCCAGGGCACGTTCAGACCCTCTAAAGCTCCAGGAAAAATATTGACGTGTCTCTTGATGGATGGATGTCACTGGCTTTTACTCTTGGAGTGCAAGAGTGAAATTCCTGATTATGCACAGTCTGTGTAGTCAGCAGCCCCTGCAGTGACTGCATTTGCCCTTTGAGTGCCATCTCTCACCTGTTATCAAAATGTAGAGATGAAGCTTCTAATCCCAAGGTTAGAAGCAAACTATGGATAAAACAGCAGCATCAGCACGTGCATAACAATCAGTCCTAAAATAAAATTAAAAACTAAAGCCTTAAGAAACAAGACCAAGTTTTGAATTGATCTCATTTGCGTTCTGTAGCTTCCCTTACTCTAAAACCCCTCCACCAACGTTTTCCATCCTAGAGAGCTCTCCCAGTGTGGGCCGTTTATCAGGAAATCAGTTTAAAAGCATCAGGTACGCAATTTTAAAGGAGCTAGGAGATGAGTGAGAAAGGAATTCTCCCCTAAATGACACGAACGCCAAACCTGCCACTTTTCAGCATTCAGTACATGCACACACACAGGCCTGCAGCTGATGGAGTGACCTCGCGGCTCTTTGGGAAGAGCCATTTCATCAGCAGATGTCCCCAGCGCACGAAGCCTTTATGTGTAAAAGCACATCCCGGTGCTCCAGATCTCTACAGCACCCAGAGGCTCCTTGCACGTTCCAGGGAAGATCACGTTAGTTCTCGTCCTTTACAATGCTGCCCTGAACGAAGCGATCAGTGTTGTCAGGATTTACACCGTGCAAAAATTCAGGGATGAAAGGGGAAGGAAAAAAGAAAGGAAAGGAAGAAAAAAAAAGAAAGGCAGAGAGATCGGCAGTGCAAACTCCAAAAGGAAGATCTCATCTTCGTTCAACTGCTGTCAACAGATATTCTGCCACTAACTCCAACAGGAGCAGGACCGTGTCCTGGTACACACAAGTGTTTTACCTGTGCATTAACTACAACAGTCGCCCTCTGATGTAAGACCTGACATCGGTGTCATTTTTTTTTCCTGATCTTTGAAATAGAGAATGCAAAAAAAGCAAGAAAAAGGTCTCCAGGGCGAACAACCCCAGAGACAACGTTTGGTTTGTGGCGTTACAAATAAAACCACATTCATTCGTCAAGACACCCATCTACAAAGCTGACACGTGAAGCACAAGTGAAGAGCAAGGCACACACGGAGGAGCGCACGGACACCTCGCGGGAGGAACGCAGCTGCCCACGAGGCCGAGCCAGCCCTCTGCCAGCTGAGCTACCCCAGGATCCACTCTTTTCTTTATTGCTGCTCTTTTCCTCCTGTTGGCTTTGCTAGGTTGGTTGGTCAGGTTGGTTTTTTTGCTTTGCAGGCCCCAGACTTGGCGATGAGGGCGGATGCGTGCTAGACAACACCGTGATGGGCACAACAGCAGCAGCACGGGAGCGAGCAGCCTGCGGCGCCACGTGGCTTCAGGACGTCGCTTCATCTTCACACACGTCAGGCAGCTCCGGGTCCCTGCCTCCTTCTCTGCTCCCTTGTTTTCTGCATGAACAGCACAGAAACAGAGAGGTTAGAGGCACGCATCACTGGAAAAAAACTAAAAAATGAAGCTGGCTGTGTTTTTTCCACCCGGCTCAGCATTAATACTAGGAGGGAATAGCAATGAGCCAGCCTGGTGTGCTGGTACCGTGCAACCAGCTCAGCAATACTGCAGCTTGATGCACTGCAGTGCTACAGGACTTTGCACTTCCCTTGCTTGGTCTCCATGCCCTGGGGACAGAGCTTTATACTTCCCTGGATAGGCCCGTGCCAGTTTTGTAAAAGAAAGAAACCAACGAAAGCCTCTGACAGCCCTGGGACAGAGCTGTCCCCAAACTCAGGGTGTGCAGCATTTCCCTGCCGGGAGGCCGAGTAATGCCCTGTCTGCAGTGTTTCTAAATGGTTTGCTGTAGCTCGCGTTGAAGGCTACTTTGCTATTTATCAGAGTTAATTGGATGGACTGCTAATAGAAGGGTCTATGTAACTGGTCTGAAAAATGATCTTATAAGAAGCCCTGGCTGAGGCTGGGTGGCTGGTCACGCAGAATGAGTGGTTTTGGTCAGCCCAGAGCTGTCACAGGGAGAAGCTGCAGAGCAGCTCCACTGAACCACCAGATTCAGCCTGAGCCCGAACTCCAAGGTTCAGCCTCAGCCTTTCCAAAATCCTTCTGTTACTGCTCCTTGTACGTGGGTCTGAGCAGTCCTGCTTAAACCCAACTGTTTTCTGCTTCTCTCGCGCCTCCCTCCCAAAAGGAGGAGGAGACACCAAAGAACAAGAAATGGCAATAATAAAAAGTATACATAAGCATTAGTGTCACACACACACAGAGCTACTGCAGTAAAATTGCTCCTACAGGAAGGAAGGATGGAGCCAAACGCTCTCACTACTGCACAAATCACACAGGCTGAGGGGAGGACACATATTTCTACAGCACCTAGGGGAAACACAAACACTGAATTACCTTAAAGATGGATGCAAATATATAGACGTGTTTAAGAGGAATCTGTCCCTGAGAGCAAAACAATGAGACAAAGGAAGAAAGTGATCATGAAGATGATGGCAGCAGGCAAACGAGCTTGTATTTCTGCACCTAACGAGCCCAGGAAGCAGAGTGAAACAGAGGATGGAGCAGCAGTCATGTTCACTCGCAGCCCACAGGAGAGATGAGGATGGGCACTGGCAGCACTGGAACAAATCCGCTGCAGCTCCCACCACCGCTGAACGCTCCTGGTGTCTTTGCCAGAGCAAAACCCCGTGCCTCAGTCCTCAGTCAGACCCCAATAACACCTACCTGCACCGCGGGGCACAGCTCTTCCACAAGGTGCAGTTGTCTCTTTAGAGTGAAAACTGATGTGGCTTTTGGTTGGGTTTGACTGTTCTGACAGAATCCACGCGTCACCTACCTGAAACCTTCTGGGGGCTACAGAGCCTGACACCGGGCACCAGCTGCTGTCTTAAGTGGAGACGCCTGACAAATTCAAACACAGCCTGTGGCCATTTCCTTGTTAAAGCTGATGCTGAAAGCCTGGCTGGCCTAGTGGGATCTTTGCAGTGTGTTTTTGACCTGCCCTGTGTCAGCAAGCCCCAGGACCTTCTCAGCACAAAGCCCCCACGATGAAGGTACCTCTGTGCCGCTTTGGGAGAAGTTACTCCTGGCCTGAGACCTGGATCAGCTGTCAGCCACATTTTAACCACTTTTCCCTCCTCTCTTGTTCCTACCCTATGTGGTCACAAAGTCCCTATAGGTAGTGATGACTCTCTCACCCTTTTGGGGAAGCCTGAAAGCAGGACAGGCTTTTAAATAGAGCTTGATCACCCATGCAACCACCCTTCATCAATAGCAGTAGCAGCCATAACGGGAAAGTGAATTGGGTCTGTCAAAACACTGCAATTAATTTGATAGGTAGTAGTTGCAATAAATAAGCACAATAAAATGTAGTGAGGCCAGCGCTGACTCAATTAGGAGAAATCTGGAGCAGGCAGAAGAAATATGGCAAACACTAACAGAAACCTAGAACTCAGCTCTGGACACCAAACAGCTGGCTTAAAAAATACCTCTGTATTCTGCACCTGGGGAAATTAATAAACGACAGGTATCTTCCACAGACACTGGGCAGAACCTGGCCCTGCTCTGCAGATCTGCAAGGCACGATGAATGGACGTGCCTTTTGGGAGTGCCCTGTGCCTTTTGGGAGATGCTGCACACCAGGCAGGGGTGGGGGTGGCTGCCCCATCCCGGTGCTGCCCGGACACCCGGCCCCAGCCAGCCCTAAAGTGAGAGCTGGCAGCCTGCACACAGCCGGTAGGTGTGCAGGGGTGCTCCTGGGGGAGAGGCAGATCTTGTAAAAGAGCTTTTGAAAGGGGGCAGCTTCCTTTTAGTTCCCTTCTGGCTCTCTGGTCTATATGCCTGCCACTCCACCAGCTGCCTTTTAGCTTTGCAGTGCTGCTAAACACAGCTGTGAACAACACCCAGCAGAGCACTGCGTCCTCCAGCTCTGAGGAGAGCTGAAAAAGCTTCCTCTCCTGACAGTAATTATTCAAAAACTATTTCAAATCTCTGATGTCTTAATGGTGTCCTCTAAGGAAACAAAGGCCGTGACAAACGTGGAAGACCTCCTTCACTGCTGAGACTTCTGCCCATGCAACTTCTGCGTGAAGCATTTCCAAGAACGGAGCCTGGCACACGCCTCATGGGTAGTGCAGAGATCAGGCAGAAACTAAGGAAAATTCAACCAAGGGATTTACTGTTTGCTTCCTCCTCTCTGAGTCCTCAAGAGTGAGGCGTTCAATGGGCTCCTTTTTCTTCCTATCTTCTTAAAAGTTAGATCCATTTTAAGGAACACACATATTAGGCATCAGGCACCAGAAAGCAGACTCAGCTGTCACAGGATTTCCTGCAAAATGTATTCTCAATACGGGCACAGCTGCAAGACACTTGATGTGCCAGTGAGCAGGGCTCAGACAATTTCACATGCAGCCTAATTAAATAAATTGAATGTGAAATTGGAGAGATTTTCTAATTACCTTTGTTTTTTCTTACACAGAAATACAAAGAAGTCATTTTCTACCTGTAGGTGGAAGGAGCTGCAATATTACAAGAGCTGATTCACCTCTCTAGAGACTGCGTCCCTGGGGAGGAGAAGCCCTGTGGTGGAGATACTGGGAACTCAGAAAGCAGCTGGGTGGAACTCCGTGTGGACAGGAGAGCAGCATGGCTGTGATGCTGCCATTCTTCTCGGGGTGGGGTTCAACTAAACCAGGATGCCAAATGCGGTGATATCAAAGCAACCAGGAGAAACTGCACCTTCTGCTTGGCCTTCCCCGCCAGTGATGGATAGCAAAGACCTGCAGCATCCAGCACGGCTTTGGCACGCTGCAGCCATCCAGCTGAGTGCGGTGTTTCTGATAAACGTGTGGGTCCCGGTCAGAAACAGCAGGGTTCTAGAGGGGGTTCAGAACCTGTCCTGCTATGTGCGTGGAAACAGTGCCTGACATGCAGTAACTGCAGAGCCTACACGCTACAGCAATATTATCTGCTCCTGCTTGGTCCTGGAAATGTAGAGCCATCCAGATTTACAGTGCTGTGCTCGTTGAAATAAGTTATTTGTAACATTTGCACTGATATTAGATTTGATATGAATAGTAGGGGTGATTTAACTACACAACAAGCCACTCTGAATTAAGAACTTGATGGCATGGGGAACGACCTCAGCATCTAGCTCGGTCTGCCCCCGTGGAAGTAACACTAATCACGAGAAATCACCGAACAATGAACATTCCCATTTAGACCCAATTCACTTTAAATCAATTTCACTAGGTTCAACAAACCTATTTATATCTAATTCACCTTAATTAGATTGAGCCAGTCTAGGATTTTTCAAGGTTTGAAATAATAATCCACATTCCTTAAAAAAACCATCCCTGCTGTAGCATTTAATAACCGACACTATTTGTTGAAGAGCCCCAGCCAAGGCCTTGCTGTTAAACAGAAGGGTTTGGAGATGGGCTCTCAAAGCTCCAGTTGTGCGTGAATTAATTTAGGTTCAAGTCAATTGTTACTGACAAAAACTGGCTCTGGTTGCATGAGGCTGAGAATTAGGTACAGGGGTTAGTGCAGCAGAGAACTGGAACATTCAGAGTGTGCATTATTATTATTATTATTTTTTTTTTTTTTTAATAAATTTTTTTTCAGAGCAGCTCTAAGCATTTAGCCAGCCTGGCACAACCGCAGACCAGTGCCTAACCTGATGTGTTCTGGTAAACCAAGGGCACTTGACACAGCAGCACAACAGGGGAAATTAGATATGGTTTTCAGAAGCCTTTTGGAACTGTCCTGCACAAGGAGACTGAAACCAAACAATGAGTAGAGACAGGGAAAGACGCTGGTTTTGCGTGAGCTGAAAGGAATTGAACTGTTATCCTCAGAAAGAATACAAAAGACAAAATGGAGGCATACAGCTTGTTTTGAAGGTCAAAAAAGAGTTTTAAAAGTGATTAGACCTTGATAATGTAGCTAACCAAAATCTTCACAGCTACATTTGATCAAATGAGCTTGTTTGGAGCAGATGGTGAAGTGCCCTTCTCTCTCCAGGCAGGAACCAGCCATAGCGTGGCAGGGCTAAGTTTTCCCAACAGCTTTCAAGCACCTCAGATGAAGGTGGAAGGAAACAAGTCTCTTTTGGAAAGAGACTCAAGTTTCTAGACCAGACAGCCTTGAATTATCAATTCAGGCATCAGTTTGAAAAGAAATCCTGCCTAGTTCTGAACTAGAGCTGGCCTGGATAGGGGTTGGCATACAACATGTTTTTCTTCGAACTTAGTAAACGTTTCTTCATCTCAGAGCAATGCAATGCACAGACCAGGGATGACAGTGAAGATATGGCCAGGGACTGGTGTCAAATTAGCGATAACTACGCTGGAAGGCAATGAGCCACAGGAAATAAAGAGAGGACAAATCCCTTATGCTAAGCTTGCAAAGGAGCTGTCAGTGTGGTGCTTTTCATACATGCCCCACAGCAGCAGGCAAGGTATGGGGTGGTGCTTTAACTACTGAACTGGTGTGTGTATTAACTGCTCCTGGAGACTAAGGGCAAAGCCTTTACTGGAGTCTTCAATACACAGCTGGGCCCTTAAATCCCTACACACCAGGGAGAGAGACTCAGATAGATCTGCATTGCCTAAGGTACAGCGAGGCACTTAATACATCCTCATGGGAGCTGGGCACGGTGCTGGGATGATTTGGAGTGGAAAAGAATTGTTGTGGGACAACACAGCCTTGTTAAGTGCAGTTAACAGATTCTTACAGATTCTACAGGGTGAGAACACAAAAATAATTGTCCCAGGTCAGGTTGTCGCTCATTGGACTGGTGGCCCAGAATCCTAACTCTGAATATGATGGAGAAAGAGCAAGAACTGAGTAAAAGACAGCAAAATCCTTCCCCTCCTGAGCTTCTGGACCATTGAGTTTAAAACTTGTTGATGAATCTAACAGACATCAGTCTACTCCCTTTTTAATTTCAATACAGACATTAATATCCAATGTCCCGTTGCAATGTGTCCCACCATTTCGTAACTGGCTGTGTGAAAAAACACATTTCCTCAAAGAAAGAAGCAAGGTGAAAGTGTTCTCCACTGTCTGCCCATGCGTCCCCAGGGTGTCTCTGCCAGTCCAGACACCCAGACTCAGGCCCCAGACACACCACATCATCTCATTTCTAGCTTATAAAACACAAGCTGCTCGTCTGGTGCCTTTTCTATTATCCGTAAAAAGGAGAAGAATTAAACCATCCAGAATATATCCAGACTAGACTCTAACCTTATTTTAGTTCTCCAGTCTCTGACTGATCTTTGATCACAGCGCTTAGGCCAAACACATAGATGTAGAACTACATCTATGAAGAGGGCCTTTAGCCTGATTTACTGCATTGTATTTTAACCGTAGAGGACTCAAAGCAGAATTTATCCTCAGTATTTGATTCAGGAGTAAGTTTTGTCCTTAAATGTTATGGAAAAATATTAGTAAATGGCTTCCCTTGTCCTCCCCACGCACCTTTAACCTGCATTTGTGGCAGAGCCAGGCAAGGCTTTATATACATACATTAGCAAGTTCCCTGGAGCAGACATGGACCTCTCCTCCCGTCTGGTCTGGACCTCGAACGGATTTCCAAAGGAACGTTTTCGTAGCATGGCCTTCACTAGGATCTTTGAGGAAGAAGAACAGAGCAGTGAGAGCAGCAGCACTGACATATCACCCCCTTGAAGTTAGTTCAGAAGAGTCTAACAACAACTGCCTTAATAATTCAACAGACATTTATCAGCGTTACAGCTAGGGCATGAACCAGAGAAACCCACAGAACGCCTACTTCCCAGGAGTGTCCACATCATCCCCTTTAGCAGGGAGCTCAGACCCCTGGGCACAAACCATTGCTGGCAAGAGTTGAAGCAGCTGCTGCTGCTGCCTGACATTCCTGATGGTCCAAGCCTGGAAGGAGGCAGCACCAGAGCTCTCCTGGGGTGGCACTGCAAGGTGAGTCCTGCCAGCTGCCACGTGTTCCAACACACAGGGTCTGCTGCCGGGGGGAAAGGATGGTTTTCATTGGGTTTTCACTGCCCCAGCAGGTTACCTTCATGCCATAACACCAGAGCTGTGAAAATGGGTGCTCATTGTGCTCAACACCTTTCTCCCTATCCCAAGGAACTCCAGGTTTCCCCACAAACGCACCTTAACCACAGGCAGCTCCCCCGACCAGACCCCCAGCTGGTTACCCACAAACTGCCAGAAGAGCCTTAAGCACCCACGGATGGTGCCCAGGGCTGGCAGGTAAGGGCCAGCTCCATACTCTGTCAGTAGATGTCTTCTCCCTACTTCTCTGGCCAGCTCACCTCCAGGTTTGGAGCCTGTGTTTGGAGGCTCCAAATGAGCTGTCTTGAATCCTCTAGATAATGAAACAAACCACACCTGGGATAATTCTGGTGTTCTGGGATGTCTGGTTCCAGACACGTTGGGTGTGTGACCCTGTAGCTCTTAAGAGAGCAGACAGGCAGGCTGAAAACACGACTGCTCACACGGTCAGGCCCCTGCAGTATTCAAAGACCCAGAAAGCTCACAGGGAGTTGAAACTCAAATTTTCTCATGCCAGTAGCACACGTGTACCCTCCAAAACTCCTTCACCAGCTGAGAGCTTCAGCAAGGCATCGTACTCTAGACTTACACAGAGGAAGCGGTTGTGGTTTATACATACCACAGCTGGCAAACTCGGGATGGTCTTCACTGAGTTTTTCACCTCCTCCTCCGTCACCTCCACCACGGTACAGTGCTCTTCTTCCAGCGGCAGGGGCTCCTCCCCACTCTTGGTTAGCCAGGGATGCACCTACATGGGGAGGGACACAGACAGTTCTGAGTCTTCCCTCCAGAGCAGAGAGTGACGATGTCGGTAAGGAGAGGGTAAAGGACACAGCACTGCCGACAGGGGCAGTTTGCCTGTTGGTTGTGCTCCATTTTCCACTCAGAGTGATGCATCCCAGCTCCCTTGGAAATTGCTGTAAGGTGGTGCTGGCCAGACAGCACCCCCTGAAGCACAGCATTGTCACATCCAGTGCCACTGTGCCAGCATCCTCTGCAGCAAGTCTGAAATGCTTTGAAAACGGGAGCTATCCAGAACCTTTTCATCTTTCTCTCTCATGTGTACACATTTCATCTAGGTCTGTGTGTGCTCCCTACCTGGGGTAACCAGAACCATTTATGCATCTGCACAAAAAACGATTGCAGTGCCTAAAATGGAGCACCCAGGTCTGGATGCTGCTGCCGTGCTCGCCTGCCTACATGAGTAGTAACGTGGCCAGCACGTAGACCTCAACGCACCCGCACCAAGGAGGCAGGGAAGTTCCCCCCCAGCTCTCCCTGTCCCCCCAGCGCTGCCCGACGGCACTCACTGCCTGGTGCCCTTCATGTGAGTTGCATGCAGGTGTCCAGCACCTTCTCCAAGGGCTCAGCACTGAGCTTCTCTGTGGTGCTTAAGTTGTGTTTTCCAAAGATCATTAATTGTGCTCATAACAACTCTCTTCGAAGGCACAACATCGCATTCAGCCTTAAGCAAAACCTCTGCACTAAGCCCATATGCCCAGCCGTATGATCGATGTTCCTCATATGAACAATTTGCTTGATTTATTTGGATGTTGAACAGCAGAGCAGTCAGGGTATCTGTCCCCGCCTAACTCCCTACAGAATCCTACCATCGCCTTCTGGCTTTTGCTGTGTTTATTTTCAATGTGGACATCAGAAATTTATCAACTAGAAATGATTATACATGAGGAGCAACACGGGGCTAATGCCCAGCTACACCAACATGTTTGCAGTCCCGTCAGTATTTTCTGTTACATGTAAGCAAGGTGAAAGAGAGAGAGGAGGAGGAGAAGAGTGTGAAAACGGGAAAAGGAGAAGGGAAGAAACTTGGGGATGAGGAGGAAGATGAAGAGGAGGCTTGGAGCAGCTGTTTGAAAACATCTGATGGTTCGTGGAGCCAAGACTGGAGCCCTGATGCCAGGTGGCTTGGCTGTGTGCTACTTCACAGCAAAGAAACTCCTTGGGGTTGGTCTGTGAATATGAACATGGAGGGAGCCTGTCATCTTGTCTGCACGGCAGCAGCTGCATGCAGCCTCTCCTGTACTCTCTGGCTTGAACCCCACCAGCCAGGGCCTTCAGTGATGGCAGCAGTTTGGCAACTGTGCTGCTGAAGGTTGGTGGCCAGCTCATGGCCAGGTGGCACAGCTACATCACTGGGCCTGAGCCACCAAGCTGCAGGAATAACCTCTCCCAGCTGGCCTGATCTGTAAACAAGGAAGCAACCAGAAAATATTCCTCTATCAAAAAATTGACCGAGTATGCAAACTGGCTGATTTTTTTTTTTAAAGTTCCTTCCCAAGACACATCACATGATTTTTTTTTTCACCTGGACTCACGTAGCACTTCAGCCCTTTTACCTTCTCCATGCTCTCCTGAAAAGCTCCCCTCACTCCAAAGCCTCCTCTGCCACAAAACTGCTTGGCCATCGTCCTACATGGGGGAATGGCACAGAACAGCTGCCCTCTTTCTACTGCCTCTCATGGGATGATTTCCTTGGTGGTGAACATGAGAAAAGCAGTGCTCGAGGCACTGAGCCCAGAGCCCAGCCTGGCACTACGGACACGTGCTCTTTCAGCATCAAACACAAGTCCTCAAACACACCAAGCGCCTTCCCTGCACAGCTGGGATAAGATGCAGCACTCTGCTCCGTTCTTCTCCCCGAGGGTTTTTATGGGGTTTTGGTTCCACGTGAAGAACCTGCAAGGGCTGCCAAGTAAAATTACTTCATGCAGCTCCAAATCACTTCCCATCAGCTCTGGCTGCGGCCTCCTGGGCACAGACAGAAGGGATGTCAGCTTTCTGCTCAAAGTTCAACCTTCCTACCCTCATCTTTAGAGGCAGACGTGCTGGTGCTGGCCTGAGACAGAGCAGAAGGGTTGTGTGCCCAGCAGGGGATGCTGAAGGATTCCTGCAAAAATCTCACGGTGTTGAGCAGGTCCAAGGCTGCGCTGAGGGGTGACAGGAGGACAGAAAGCACGTGCAAAGGCAGAATGAACCAAACCCTGCAGTGCTCTACCCAGGCCTATTCATCCTCTGCGCTAATAAGCTTCCTCCGAGTAATGCTGATGGAAACAAACATGTGTGTGTGTGTGCCTTGAGGCTGCTGCCACGAGTAACAGTGCAGGAGGGCACTGCCAGCCCCTTAGCACTGGTCTAATGCTCACAGCGAGGCCTCTGCTGCTTGCAGTTCCCATGACAATGCTAATTCTCCTGGGGATTTGCTGAAGATCATGCAGCTTTTGAGTAATTTTAATTTAAATAAGTAAACAAGAGGGCTTTTGTCAATATTCCCCAAGCAAGCAGCAGTGACAGAACAGTGACACGCCGCAGAACGAGCGCGCTGCCTTTTCAAGGCAGTTTGCCAGAAAGAGCTCCCAAAACAAACACCAGGAGTGGCCCTGGCTCATTAAGAGGTGCCAAAGGAACAAAAAATCAGCTGAAACAAAAGGCTGCAATATTGATGTCCAATTTACCTTAATTTCAGGGACTGTTATCCTCGTTTCTGGATTTTTATCCAGCATGCGTAGGATCAGATCCTTGAGCTCGTCGCTTATCTGTGCTCTGAGAAAAGAAAACAGCAAACGTACAGTTATAAGAGAACTTTAAACGCTCAGGGTACGCACAGCCCTTCCTGCAGTTACTTGTTAGACAATCTGCTCTGATCAGAAGGTATTTTCTCTGCAAACTGGCCCGGGAAAAGAAGGTCTAGGTGGCTTGGTTCCTTCTTCGGCATGATGAAGGGTTTTGGTCTCCTGTTCTGTCTGCTAACACGGCTGCAGGCTCTCAAAGGGCAGGGCAAGGGATCAGGCAAATGGATCTAAGGACATTTTTAAAGACAGCACATTACTGGGGAATTTCAGAGGACAGATTCTGTGAAAACAAAGTGCTGTGGAAGGCAGAGCTGGAGCTGGGTTCCGTGATACCGGGGAGGGCGGAACCCAATGTGCAGAACCATGAGCTGTAACGTGCTGGGACTGGAATATCAGATGGGGACCTTTCTGCCCAGCTAAGCGTGCAGGTTGTTGGTGAAATTGCTTCCACGAACACTGGTGGCAGCCAGTTTGTAACTCAGTAGTTCCTACCTTATAGCTCAGCCTTGGGATATCAAAATAGGGAATGAACAGATGTGACGAAGAGAGAGAAATGCATCTGAGTTTTTAGGACCATTTCTAAGACTAAATGCCGACTGCCTGAACCCAGAAGCCACCCGTATTCTCCTAAAGCCCTTGGCCCTGCTGGCTCTCCTGCAGCCTTTCTTATCCAAAGACTTCGCTGACTCCTGCTGTCAGTGATGCAGGCGACGTCCTTAAACGCACTCGGTCTGTATGATCAAAGTGCTGCTGACATAAAGTGCCAGCGTACGACAGGAGTGCGTTAGGTGCTGAAGGTCTGTGTCACAAATGACTTTCAGGGAGATGGGATCTGGCAGCACGAAATGCCATTCCCCAGCAGGGCTGCGTTTCCGTGCTGCCATCAGATTCAAAACACCGCTGAGAACCTGGTGCTGAGCCCACCTCCTCCCTGCCTTCCCCAAGAAGAAGAAAGAATAAACTACCATAAACCTAAACGAGGGATATTTTAGGGAAACAGAGCTGCTGTTCAATAGTTTATGAATGCTTTATGTGCACTTGGGCTATGGGATCCTTAACAAACAATCCCAAGGGAACGCTGCTTGTTCGGGGGAAAAGAGCAGAAGGTGGGTACAATACAGCCCAGACAAGCAGAATGGCAGCATGAGCCCCCAGAGACTTGAGGCTGCACCTCAAGTGACATTTTAGGTGGGAATGGGAAGGATTGTGCTGCTCGAGATGAGATCCAGGCACAGAGGAGCAGCCACGGAGGGCGGCAGTGCCTGCAGCAGGTCGGACCAAACAGGCTCCGCACGGAGACAGCAGCACAACGGTGTTTGTGAAACACAGCAGCAGACCTGTGCCAGAACAGCAACAGCTTAACAGCAGGGCAAGGCTGTTAAAATGATATCATCATCTAACGAGTTTGGTTACCAGACTGATTTCTACGCAACAGGACTGATGCCACAAGGAAAAGCCCCGTGAACAAGATCACTGAGTCCCAGGTGGGTTCCAGGTCGGTACCGGGCTGCCTTACCCTGCTTCTGTTTTCCTTCTCTCCATTTTGCCAGGGTGCACGTTGTACCCGACAGCATTTTTCCCTTGAAAAGCCTGTGTTATCTGGAATTTGTCAGAATTTGTCCTGTAACAGCTCTCAGGAAGATGCCAGGCACCACAGAGCTCAGCACCTAGCTGGGAGGGCTGCCAACCCCATACAACATTTTACAGGGTGCCCACGGACACCGAGGGCAGAGAACATTGCCCTGAACTTCAGCTCCTCACCAGCAGGAACGAGGCACAGCTTCTGGCTCTCTCAGTACATGCCTGGACAGAAACTTCTCCAGCTTGCTGTTAGTGGTGCCAGGATCATCGGGGTGTGAGCTGTAGCTAACCCCACTCACCCTGTGTCCTGCCGAGGGCTGACAGAAGTGAATGAGAACTGTGGAGCAATAAATATTTATCCCCGTGTCTCTAAGGGAAGGGACGGGACGACAGCGCGGGTACAGTCAGCTTCATCTCTGTCCTGCGGGTTGTCAGGAAACAGGCAATGAATTTCCACGGGCCGTCTGCACAAAGGAACGTGGCTTTCGTAGCCATGGTGAAATAAATCGCAACCAAAATATTCCCAACCGTAACGAGGTGCTAGTTCCACGGGAGGTCAGGCTGGATTCAGGCCAGTGCATTCCAGCCCTGTGCGCCTCCGCGTCGCTGCCTTTATCTAACAAATAGACGCGGCTCAGACAGGCGACAACACCCAGCAACTCTGCTACCCAGCAGCCTAACGGGGGTGGAGTTTGGTTTTAGACGGAGAGCAGGTCGCCGAGAAATCCAAATAAATCACACGGCTGGAGAAAACGTCTGAATGAAGAAAGTGCTCCTAGCACAGCCCCGTTAGCCCATTAAACGTTAATAGCTTGCTGCACAGACAGATGGGCACGGTCGCTTGTGAGCTGGCTGCGAACCCGAACACACGACGCTGAGGACGGGCACCCCGCCAGCACCCCAGCAAGCAGAGAGAGGGCTGCCAGAGAAACAAACTTTTTTTTTTTTTTTGGTGCTAGTGCTGTTAAGACAAAGGGCAGCCCTGGCTGCAGACCAACCGGTGGGAGCCCAGCGATGCGGCACAGCTCACCTTCGTGCCCTCGGTGCCTCGGTGCCTGGTTTCCTGCAAAATCTCCCCAACAGCACCAGGCTGCCAGAATTGCTCCGTACCAATGACTGGGCTCGTGTTTGCCAAGATACAAGTGGCCACAGGTCCTTTGGGGCAGAGGGGTACTGCCCATTGCTCACCGTGCCCCTATCTGCCTGAGTGGAGACGGCTCCCCCGAGCTACCCGCAGCGCCTGTGCCTCACAGTCAGCGCGGAGGTAATTAACACAGACCTGGGCTGTGAGTCAGCCAGACAGAGCAGATGGCTAAAATAGGCCAGCCTACATGGCCATTTCCCTCTGCACGCTCAGAAGGGAGCCTGGGATTGCTGAGGCAGAGACCCAGCCCCTCACTGTAGGTGTCTAAAAATTCAGTGAGCATCTTGCAAATCATTCACGTAACAGTTATGATAACAGTGGTTATTTGCACATTATCTGGGGCTGTCTGGAAATATCCCTCCCTCCCTCTCTAATACCAGATGTGCCTTTCATTAGGGTCTTAATTCCTTCATGCTTGTTTTAAATTAAGTAATTTTATCTCTGTTTTTTTATTAGAATGAACTCTTAGGTCAAGAAGGGTCAAATGTTCTTTGCCTGACTACTGTGCTGACTTGGGAAGGAAGACAAGAACTCCAGCGTTGGCTGCTTCATCTGATAGCGAGCAGCAGAAGCAAATTAATCACTATCAGAGTGCCCAGCGATGGAGGAAATGCCGAGGAGCAGCCAAAGCATTTAGAGGAAGGTTTGGTGTCCCAGCGGCATGGACTGAGCACACACCAAGCGTAGCCACCTCCTGCCAGGCTCACCTGACAAGACCCCAAACGCTCTCCCCTCGCTGCCTGTAATGCTGTAGGGCTTTGACAGCAGCGGTGGCACAGAACTCATGTGAAGGACCCAGGAGAACACAAAGAACCTCACCTGCCTTCGTCTGCCCCTCTGCGGTGACCCACCGGTCACCTGCTTCATGCTGCACAGTGAGCAAGGCTGAAGTTTATTTTACAGCACCTGAGGAAAGTTTACTTACTCTTCTGGAAACTCCACAGGCTTGTTCTTGATCCTGTTATGAAGACCTAGAATATATTCATCAATAAAAGGGCACTGCAAAACAAACAAAAGATTTTCCTGTTGTCACAGGTCTTGGCACCACTTCAGTGTTTGTCGTTCAAGCAGCACAAGTGCACTCTGTGTGCGCTACCTGGACTTCACACAGAGATGGAAATAAGTAAAACCTCTCCTTGCACAAATTGATTTCTTCGTTTTTAAAAAAAAAAGAAAAAAACAAACAAACAATGCAGAAGAACAGCAGAGGGACCTAACAGATCCAGAACCCAACTGTGACACCCCTCAGCTCATAGGTAAGTAATATAATCACAAGATTATATCAGAATATAAAAACAATGTTTGCACCTCAGGATTTGGCCCAAGATTACACACATTTTGGCCCACATTACAGACACAGCTCAGAGACCGTTTTCCACCCTGGCTTAGTTCAGCAGTACCACACCAGCAATGGAGATAGTTCTGCTTCTGCTGCCTTCTCCAGGCACTTTTACCCCTGAGCTGAAGGCTTTATGCCCGTGTGCTGTGATCCTTGCTGGGACAGGAGGTTCAGCAACACACCTGCATACGGGCACCACACACACCTGCCTTGCTGCTCGTCCTGGGAGCGAGTGGGTGGGATTGGGAGCTTGTGACCACCAGCAAGGGGAAGGCCATGACAGGACACGCAATTTGCCAAAGCCAAACTGGGCTCCATCTGGCCCAACACAGCTCTGGCAGACAAAGCTTCCTGTAATCTGTTTTGTTGAAGTTCTCTGCAGTGGCTTGGGATTAAATTTATGCCTCCCTCCAAGCTTTTTCTGGCTTGTTTCTGAACACAGGCAATCCAGACAGCCCCCCACAAGCCGCTGTTTGTGCTACCAGTGCTGCTCTGGGCTTGTAGCAAGAACAACTGCTGAGTTAAGGGGGCTAGAAACCCTTTCTCACAGGCAGGGCGATTTGGGATAACTGGAGCTTGCAGAAAGTAGGGCTTTGCTCCTAACATTTGCCTTTATTTGGAAAGGAATGAGTCAAAAGACAGGCGAGCAGGCACTGCCAGGCAGGGCCAAGAGCATCTGAGAGCCAGCTTACCTTCCCGTAAACAAAGCAGTACAGGGTGATCCCCATGGCCCATACATCAAGTGCCTGAAAGAGAGCAAGGGCAGGCAGTAAATTAGACGCAACCCAGAGATGATCTGAACGGGCTGGATTTTCCCACTGACTCACAGAAGATTATTTGTACACGTTTAACTTTTACTATGCTTAATTTTATCGCAGAGTCTCTCTGAAACTGGTCTCCTAAAGGCAGCTATAACCGTCCTGGGGGAAGGGAACTGTGCCAGGCCACACGCTGACACCCCTGTCCTCACCACAAGGGCAGCGACCAGCTAGCAGCCCGTTGTTCTTACAGGATAAAATGGTTCAAGGCTGAACCTCAATGAGGAGCTGAACCTCAATGAGGAGCTGAACCTCAAGCCTTCTTCTGAGAAAAAAAAAAATAAAAAAAAAGCCCCAAATCAAACCACTGGCCCCCATTCCCACACCTGCATCACAGCATTCACCGGTGCTCCTCACTTTCAGGGTACCACGACATGATGTTGGTGACCAGCTCCCCCCTTTGAATCTTGACTGTTTTGGTAAGGAACGGGGAGTTTTGGCCTTTCCTCTTTGGGCAGGGGAAGGGTCCTGCTGGACTCAAACCTGCCTCCTGTCTCAACAAGGGCCTGCAAAGTCCATCTACCCGCTGCACAGAACAACTGATGGGAGTTTTGCCTAACCTGAGCACAGAATTAGAGCTTTGATTTACTCAGTAACAACCTCAGTCTGCACCACAGTCCCCGGGTGGACAATACACAGAGGGTGCAGGCGTGGTGCTGCCCTCTGTGCTGTGTCTGAGGGGTCCTGGGCAACTCTGGCTGCGAGTAGAGACTTACCTTTCCACTGAAACTTTTGCCAGTGTCAGAAATGGCCTCTGGTGCCATGAAGGCTGGTGTCCCTGCTGTGCTGGAGAGCTGGGCGTCGTTCCCTTCAAACTGGTTACTGACTCCAAAATCCGCGATTTTGACGTGCCCGTCGTCTCCTAAGAGCAAGTTGGAAGGCTTGATGTCCCGGTGAATGATCTTCTGGTAGTGCACTAAAAAAAGAGACAGCAGAATGGGCTGCGGCAGGAAACACCCACAGGACACCTTGCCAGGGGGATGCAAATAGCAGTGCAGGCCCACACATCCCTGAAACGTGCTGCTGTGTAGGCACGTCGAATGGAGCACAGGTGCCATTTGCTCGAGTTATTCCTTTCTGGTGCGTCGCTGGGATGTTCACCAGAGCATAACGCTCAGAGGAATACATCTGTCACCAGCAATTGCACAAAAAGCCCACGTGTGAGCCCAGAAACAACCCAAGCAGTGCAGAGCAGTCAGAGAAGCGAATCGTTCAAACCTTGCAGATTTGTGTGGCTTCATTGGACCAGATGATGGGCCAGGCAGCCTGCAGTATTAAAGACTGATGGGCTCCAGGTAGAGAGGCTAATTTTCAATTCACTTAATTCAAAGCTGTGGTGCCGTAAAGCTAAGCAAAAGGAGCAGAACCACAGGCAAAATGAAACAGGCCCGGAGGAGATATTTAGGCAAAATGTGACAATGTGACAAATGAGGCTGGACAACTCAGAAACCACGGGGTGCTTCCAGGTCGAAAGACACTTCTGAGCATGGAGCAATCCTCAGCAGCTTGGTTCCAGCACACCAGAAAAGGCAGGTTCTCCCCAGCCATATATTGTAATGAGGTGAGCAAATAAGCTTAATTATTTTTTTTTTTTTTTGCATCATCCCAAATCTCCACTACTGCTCTCTGGCCCCTTTTCACCCAGACCCATGGCCAAACCTCTGCCCCAGAGCCCTTCCTAAGCACAGGCTGTTCCCACGTGTGCCTCTCGCTCTGTGGGGCTGCCTCAAAGCCTCCAGCTCTGTCCCAGCGCCAGGAGGTCAACTGCAGGCACCAGCAGAACTGCTTGTACATCCAAAATGAAATAAACCCCTGCAAAGAGCTTGGAGGCCGAGACACACTGAAAATGAAAAAAAAAATAATCCCTCTCCTTACAAGCTATCTGTGAAGCAATATTGCAGCTGCAATAAAGCCATCGGTGGCAAGATGCAGCGGGGAGTTGTAGGGAAGTGGCTGACTTCTCATGAACATGGAGAGAAAATTCACACCAAAAAACTCTTTCAGAACATGAAATGGCCCCAAAAGCAGAAGCACAGAGAACACAGGAGACTTTACAGAACAGGAAAAGAAATGCTCTGATCTTCACCACCTTTCCCAGACTTCTGCAAGGACCTCTTCAGAGTCTGAAGCACTGCTGAAAGGTGCCACCCCTGGCACATGACAAAAAGCCTCAAAGCCAGGCAGAGACCTAGGCTCACCTTCACATAACTCATGCTGGCAGCACACCGAGGCTGGATGGGTGAAGTTTTTGGGCCAGCAGCACAAACCCACAGGTTCAGTGGGATGCTCCGTCCCTAAGAGCTGAGCTCGAGCCGCAGCAGAAAAAAGCTGGCTGGAGAGCCTCAGCCAACAGCTCTGGTGGCTACAGCCTCTTCCAGATGTGCAGCAGCTCTGTGCTCGTGCCGTGAGGCAGTTAGCGTTGTACCAGCCCGGCTAGACAGTCAGGATAAACAGCGAACACCCTGTAACAGCAGCAATTACGAGCAGACATCTGCTGTGCAGCACGGCTGGTGGCAGGCTGACATTTCCTCATGGTAATTGAGGGAGAGCAAAAAAGGAGAAAACGAGGAGGGGGGAGAAGCGACGTTTCCCTTCAGGAAGCGGTGAGCTGCCTCTATGCAGGTGTCTGGGTGAAGGCTGCTGAGGAACACGCCTGGCACCGCAGAGCTGAGCTCCCCAACACCTCCAAATACACAGAGCACAAAAACGCACGGATCACAGAAGCTCACCCCTGGTCTGAACACGGAAGGATTCACACAAGGGAAGCAGCTACTCTGAAATTTGTATTGTTTCCTCCCCCCGGACTATTTAGCTCATACAACGCCCTCCCTGCCTTTGTGCAGCCCCGTGCACTCAGGAGCTGTGGGGTCCTGCCGGCTGCTCTGTGCTTGTTCAGTGCCCACCTCGGTCCAGGCACTGCAGCAACACGGACGTGGAGCGAAGAGCTGGGAACCCAACCTCTGCTACAACCACAGCCGAACACGAGGGGCAGTGACCATTTGTGCCTTCAGGACAGGACCTCCACGTGCTTGTCGTGAGCTTTAGGGACAGGGACAGTCTGGCCTTACAGGAGCAGAGCCCAGCCCAACGCACCCCGCGCTGCTTTGCCGTGAGGTGTGGGTGACAGCAACGCAGCTCTCGTGCCAGCTGGCCTGAAAAACTTGAGCTATCCCCAGAGCCTCGCTGCTGCCTGCATGCCTTGTGCAGGGGAAGAGCTGTGAAGAGAGAGGGACAGGAATTGGGCACCGAGCTCCAGCTGCTGTGAGTGAATGAGGCTGCATCACAGCTACTAACATGAACAACATCAGCTCACATCTGCCAGGAAATGGTTTGGTATGGAGCTGCTAACCTGATGAAGGCAACTTAAAATCCCTTTTCTGCTCTGAGGAAGCACAGTTCTTAAAGTCCCCGGCAGCTTACAGCAGGGCTGGGAGGAGGCAGAGCAGCCACGCCGTGGGACATCCCTGCGGGGACACAGGCACTGCTGCCACGCGATGTGAGAGGAGCCAGAGGTCCTTATTAAACCGGTGAGATCCGTGTTTCCAGTCCAGCATGCAGAGGAAACGGTGCTGTTATCCCTGCAGAACTGCAGAAGGAGAGCTATGCACCTCAGAAATAAAACCCAAGCACTAACAGTGCCCTCCAGACTGCCAGGAACAGCACAGGAGGGACAACGCTGCGAGGAGCTCACAGCTCGCTGAGCCACCCTCGGGCAGCTGAAAGCCACAGACAGTCAAAACCGAGTGAGAAGCAACCCCCAGCACACACCAACCCTCTCGTTTCACCAGCCCGAGGTGTCTGGGAGCAACTTTCCACTGCTGCAGATCAAGAGCAGCAGGGCTGAAAGGCAGCCTCATTAAAACCACTGCTGAGTGTCACTGGAGGGCAGGACAGAGACCCCAGGAGCACACTGCTTGTCCCGGTCCTCAGCACTAAGGGCTTGTTTGGACATCGCTGCAAGCAAGCAGGAGCTGGGCTGCATCGGGCTCAGTGCGGAAGAAAAAGCAATTTCAACATCTACATAAAAACCCCAAATGTGCTTCAGAGGAACGTAACTTCCATTATCAGCTTTGCTGCTATCTGTACTGCTGCACCTCAACCTGTTCCATGAGAGCTTGGGGATTTCTTTTTATTTCTTTTTTTTTAAATCAGCCCAGGACCTCCCCTTAGTGCCCTCCTTGGGTGCTGTGTAAGGAGCATCCCGTTGCTGCTCCCCACCACGCCACATACCATGCACAAGGGGGGCACCGACAGCCAAAACACAGAGGTTCCCATGTACAGGTCCTTGTCTGCATCCTTCCCAAAGCTGAAATCGATGCAGAACTGCTGAAAGCAGAGCTGGCGAAAGCAGAGAGCTTCGCTGAAGTCGCTTCGACACACTGCTGAAACCGTCCCTGTCGTTGCTGTTGTCTGGAAATGATTTTGCCCTTAAAAGCAGAGGCCAGCAGCTCGCTGTGCCGACTTCCCTAGGCCCCAGGCTGCCCTGCACTGGCTGTGCTGACAGACCCAGTTCAGGGAAATCAATACTGCTCCATAATGAAAACGAAGCCGTGTAAGATATTACCGAGCCCTCAGGCCAGAGGCTGATTCTGGAGCACTCTGATAAATCTGGTTTTATTAGAGCCATCCTTCACTTCTGTGGAAAGGTAACAGTATTGCAGGCCTATCTGCATCTGGAGAGCTATCCCATGGATTTGTAGGGCATCTCCTAGGCAAAGACCCCAAAGTGCACCAGAAATACCTTTCTGCTGAGCCTCACAGAGCAGGCACGACAGGGGAGGGCGCATGTGCTACACTTCCACCACGACTTGTGTTAGCGAGGCTGCCCACAACCCAAAGCTGGACTTGGTCAAACCCTAAAGGCCAAGGGGGAGCTCAAAGGTAACAGAAATCACCCCTAAAAGTCAAGCCTGGAAAGCAGAAGCAGTAAAAAAGCAGCCGGGGCTTCCTGAGAAGGCATCTGTGACCTGTGGCTGGTCCCAGCGTGGATCCTCTGCAAGCCTCTCCAGTTGCACCTGCATCACTCAAAGCCTTCCAACAGCTCCAGCCAGCCTCACCCACTTCTCCCTTATTTATATCAGCCCCACACACACGGTATCTCACCTCGGTCCTGTACCACAAGGAGGAATTCCTTCAAGAGGCTGCTGCAGCGGCCTGGCTGTGCTCTGCCATCAGAGGGCTCCAAGCCTGCAAGCACTCCGGGTGCTGAACCTCTGGGAGTGAATCTGTGCTTCCAGGCTACACAACATGCCCTCGTAGGGCACGCTTTTGGCACGTGCTGAATGTCATCTCCATGAAAAGCCAGCGGGTGATGTGGGAACGGTGGTAAAGGCAAGCACAGGCTCTGAACTGGGTGGGCAGCCCTGCAGCACCACTGCTGCTCACTCCCCTTGGTGGGACACGCCAGCTTTTTTTGCAGCATGCAAGAAATTCTCCTTGTTTCCAGACACCACAGGCAATTCAGAGATGGAACAGGCTGTCCTCTTCATTCAGAAGCCAATACCTGGGACCTGCCTGCCTATAAACAGCCAGAGAAGACCAGGGGGAAGCAGAGACAGCAGTGCTGGGAGAAGAGAAACAAGAGATTGTCCCCTGGCCCTTTTCAAAAAGGTGCCTTTCACTGCATTTCCTTCTGCAAACCTCAGGGCTCCAGCACATTAATACTAAGTTGCTAAAAGCCCATTTTAAAATTATATATATAAAACTTTGCAATGCACTGACACATCCTGCAATTTACTGAGGCTGATGCTGAATTATACTTGATTAGAAACAGAATCCTGTTCCCATCCAAGGGCAAAAGCAACCCATATGGTGCTACTGCAGAATCTGCTTAGTATTACGCTCACATCACTCCTGTAGCAAAGAAATGATTTAACACCCTCCCAAGGAAGCTGCTGCAGGATCCAGAGTCTAAACCAGAGGCTGCTCTTCGAGGCGAGCCTCCCTGCTTGTCTGCAGAGCTCCGCACAGAGCCAGGGGAATGGATGCAGGGGGCTGTTTCCTTCCCCCACTCTGCCCATTTCAGGGGTCCTGTTTGGGGGTGAAGGTGGGGATCCTGGGCCTGATTTTCCCTATTCACCACTTTGCCACTGGCCTCTTGCTGCATCCGTCAAACCTCTGTCACTTCAATGTGTTGCTGGCCAAGGCCTTTCAGCAGAGCCTGCTGAACGAGTCCCACTGCCCTGCTGGTTTGAGGGAGGGATCCTCAGCCCTCCCAGCTGGGACAGCGTGTTATGGGGTCACTCCGGCTGCCTTGACACCTCTCCTCTAACCACATCAGCATGTTTGTATCTAGACAGAGCTGCCCTGTCCATGACAAAACACAAACCCGTCCCCCTCCTGGTGCTGTCACTCACAACACCCAGCTCCCTGCAGCTCAGCAGCTGCCCCTCAACACGCTGGGTGTGAAGGGGGCACCAACCTGTGCAGGCACCACGCAGGGACGGGGAGGGAGCAGGTCCCCAGCTTCCCCCCAGGAAGGAGGCACAGCTGGATTAAGGAGCTCGCTGGGAGGTCACAGGAGAGCACAGCAGGCTGGGAACCCACCTGAGCTCCATCACGGGTTGGTGATGGAACAAATCTCTGCTGGGCCTTGCCAACACAAGGCCTGAGGAGCTCACCCCTGCCAAGAGCCAAACAGCCCAAACCCATCTACAGCACTGCCTCCTGATAGCCCCTACCTCTGGTTCACGTTGCAGTCAATATCCTTCAGAAGCCAGAAGCCTGTGTTTACTTGGCTGTTGATTTATTTGCTTAACTTTCCTTTTAAGATAATGGAAATTAGACTCACAGATTGATGACTGAGTAGATTAAGTCTTATCTCAGGACAGGTGGCTTTGATCAGCGTGTCAGGCGTCTCGTTATTGCTCCAGGCTTAGCACACTGGGACCGGAGCTTCCCAGGCATTTGTACGGGTGTGCAGCAGAGAACTGATCCTGGAAAGGTAACTTCCTGATGCCTCCAGCTGTGTATGCAACCCTCCCTTGAACCCATACAAGCATTCCTCTGCACACAGGACCAGAACTGCTACCCTTAGCATCCCTAGGCACAGTAGCAGCAAGGAAATTGTGCTTTTTCTACAGAACGTGGGAGAAAATATTTTTTTCTTTCCCTCAGCCACGCTGACAGCAATTGCTTCAGCTCCTCATGAGCCAGACGGAGTAATTAGCTTGCAGCTAAATAGCAGAAGGGATGGCCTCTGTGCTTCATCTTGACTATGCGAGTCAGCAGGGTTTTCCCCTGGGTCAAGCTTGCGTGCTTGCTCTGCGCTAAGTGGCTGCTCCTGGTTACTGTCAGGGCTGGGCTCAGACCTTCCGTTTGCTTATTCTTATGCCTTACTAAACAAAAGGCTCTTACTAAACAAAACTACTCCTGTCCCAGTCCTGAACCCAAACTGGGATACCCCTGGCACACCCCTCATCACTTCTCCCCCGTACCTCTCCTGCAGCTCAGCGTCCACCTCCCACCGCTGGAGCAGAGTTTCAGGTGTCTGCTCCTCCTGTTGAACCAACTGTCAGCTCACAACAAGAAAAACATTTCTTGCCAGCAGCCAGCAGCCTAACAACAGCAGAAAACCCTCCCATTACACGCTTCACCTGTACTGGTCTCCACTGGTCACTTGCCAGAGCACAGCGGCACCACGCCAAACACGCCGGCACTTCAGCAAACTCACTGTGGGGTTCTTAAATATCCATCACCCTGAGTCAGCCCAGAAGGAAACTTCACTGCCTTCAAGAAGTCCAGCCTGTATTTGGCTATCACCACAGCCAAGGTATCAGGAGCAAAGCAGTAAGCAGAGCACAGCAGGACACCTGTCCTTCTCTGGAGAAACTGCAGGATTTAATGGGGGTAGGGAGACATTAAATCCTACAGCTAGCATTTTCAGCCACATTTACTGTAGAAAACAACTCTGAAATACCGTCATGCTGCCATTAATAAGGCCTGGGGGGCTCAGGATCGCTAGCTTTTCCTAATGGATGCTCAAGGGCTGGCAGGATGCTTGGCTTTGCAACATTGGTTAAAGAGATAAAGACTCCGCAGCCTCCAAAAGACACCCCTGATGCAAGATGTGATGGAGGTCTGTAAAACCAGGGGGGCATGGGCAGGGTGAGATTCCTTCTGTTCACTCCTGGTACCGGCTGAAACCTGCAGGAGCAGACTCAGCCCCAGGAAGGGGCTGCTTCCCGCAGCGTGTAAGCAGGTAGCAGATGCTGGAGATTTACACAAGCTTAAAAAGGGACCGAACACATTAGTGGAAAAAAAAAAAAAACAAACATCACAGGCTGTTAGATAAAAAAACAATCTCTGGCTGAGGAAATGCCCGAGCCACGGGTGCTGGGAGCCCAGCTGTAGCTGAGCACAGGGCTGGGTGCAAGGCACCTCGGCTGACCCCGTACAGCTGCCCGGCCCTGCAGAGCTCCCCGCTCACCGTCCAGCCTTTGGGATCAACTCCTGCCGTGGCTGTGACTCCTCCAGGGACTCCTCCCCTCCCAGCACATCCATTCCTGCTGAGTGTCATTGGGAACGCGAAATTTGCCTTTCCAGGAGGGAGACTGAAGCTTAAAGAACCCCAGACAAGCACTGCGAGAGGCAAGTTACAAGAGGGAAGGGAGGCAACTGCACGGAGCCCCAATTCAGAGCCACTTAGGCACCCGCTGTACTTAACGACACGGGTAATCCAGCAAAACTTTTCTACCCAAAACACTTAAGTACGTTCTTAAATTACCACTCCAGGGGCACTTACAACACACTGCCTCCACGCTTCACGAGGGTGCCTTCAGCACCATTGGTACTGGGGAAGTCTTGCAAGCAGGAGGAGGAGCACTTTCCTTTTTGGCCCCATCACTAGGACGTGAATTAAAGCGTGCACGTGCCTAAATGACTCCTGAAGCAGTCTGCACAGAGCACAGGTTTAGGACATGCACAAAACCACAGCAGGTGAACTGGCAACGTTACCACACTTCAGCTTAAAATATTGTCCCAGCAGCTTAGGGACCGGAGGAAGGGACGCTGACCTGGGCACACCTCCCCTCCTCTCACACCTTGATGGTTCAATGTGGCTGAGACCGTGTTTACAAGCAGAGAGCACTTCCTAGCATGAAACTTACTACAAATAGAAGCCCCGCTGACAAAGCAAGGTGGCCCTGTGCCATCCCAGGCTGAGGGGCTTTCCCAAGAAGCCTGGCTCTGCTTGGGGCGTCCCTCCCTGCCTCTCAGGAGCCTACAACCCACAGACTTCCCACCTGCTCTCATCACACTGACCAGTCTCCTCCAGATGCTTCTCCCCAGGGCTGCTGAACCAACAGGCAAGCATCACGAGCAGCCTGCTCCCTGCAGACAGGCAGTGACTGTGCACCACCCCCTGCAGTTGTGAAGTCCAGCGCACATTTCCCACCTGCCTGGCCTCTGCAGCCACTTTCTTGCACCGCACACAGCCTGGATTAATGCAGGCTCCGACAGGAAGCCACTTTGCAGCTGCTAATTTAATAAAAACCCAGCCAGCAAGGCTGCATTTGCTGCTGTGACGCCTGCGAGCTTCTAGCAGCTGCATGGTTATCGACTCCCCCAAATTACCTAACAATTATGGATGCTTACATTAAAATTACCTTGCAATCTCTAGATTGCCTGGCAACACTTCTCCTTCAGCGTGCACAAACGGTGCACTTTCCCCCTGTAATTACACAGTAATTGCCGTGCATTTACCCACCAGTTCTGAGACAACACCATTTTTAACTTTCATTTGCTAATAAAGTAAGTGCTTACTCAATAGCCCCAAATGAAGCATCCCATTGTTCCCGTTGCTGTGAGCGCTTGGGCATCCTATAATTTATTGCCCAGATCCATCCTCCCTGCCTAAGGAAACACAAACTTTTTTTTTTGGCTTGTCTTCTAAACTAAACTTTCTTCTGGTGCCTAGTGCAGCACCAGCAGCATCCAGCACAGCAGAGCCTGGATCTCCCTGCCGAGGCACACAGGTTGTGCTATAGCGTGAATACTGATGAGAATCAAAAAGCTGCAGTCCTTGCCCTTCAAACTCTACTGCAAAGCAGTCCTGAGCTCCCCATTCCCATTCATATATGCATTTGCACTGACTTCCAGGGGTGACCTGACTGTTTATGGCAGCTTTCAGCACATGGAAGCTTCTGGCCTGTCACAGGAGAGCAGTGACTGCATTCCCAGCCACCTCGTGGTGAGGTCAGACAAGCCAGGTGAGGTGGTGCTGCAACTCGGTGTGGGGATGGAGCAGCGCACTGCAAACCGCCCTCCTCTGCTTTGGCAAGGTCCGTCATGCTCGTCTTGCTCCCTGCAGGTGTTTGAAACCTGCTGAACACTTTAATGAAAGCCTTGGGAAAGCGAGGGGCTGGCTCCTACTCTGGGGAGCTGCTGAGCTTGCAGGGGCCACCTGAGATTTGGCAGAACGAAGGCAGACATGGCCCAAGGCACGACAGCAGCACCAACTGTTCCTTTCATGTTCAACGCAGCCGCATGCTGGCTCTTTGAAAGCATATTTGAAATAATTCCCCTTCGTTTGTGAGAGAAACAAGCATTTACGGAGGTTGAGCCAGCTGAAGAACCTCTCACCTCGAAGTACAGCGGGATGCAGCACAGCTCTCCGGCTCACAGGCGGCTGGCCTTTCACGCTTCACAGGCTGCTCACTGACTGGGGATGACACCTGCTTGATTAAACGGCCTCGGCCCGCCCTGCTGGCTGCCCTGACTTCAGATTTGCCTCCAGAATCATGCAAGTAAGCCAGATATTTTAAGTGTCGCCATGCCTGAGAGATGCCAAGCTGACCTAGGTCAGCCTCAGGGAGCTGGGCACAGCACAATTACCCCACAATTACCCCTGCTGTCGGGTCAGTGCAGCCATAACCTGTGCATGGTGTAGAGAAGCTGCTGGAGGAGAGCTGAGGATGCAGCCCCCTAAAGCAGGGGCCCACCCATCCCAAAACCCACCCCAACACCCACCCCAACACCCAGTCTCCTGCCAGGGTCAGTAGCCAGGGGAAGAGCTTTATGAAGACAGATGCAGCACGTACAGTACCCGCGTTGCCAGTGGCAAACTGCCTGCATTCTCCCATGGAACAGCCCTCGATTCTCCTTTCTCCTACAGAGCTGTCTCATCTTGTCTGAGCCCGTTCCGTTCTGGCACTTGCCGTCTCATCTAGCAATAAATGTCAGGGTTTAATTACCCGCTGTATGAAAGTAATTCCTTCTGTTTTCAACTTGCTGCCTAATTATTTTGTTTGCTACCCCTTGGTTCTTCCGTCAGAGAAGGTTCATTCCGTGTTCACCTCTTTCCTGACACAGAGGGTTTTATAAGCCTCTCCCGTACGTATCCTGTGATAATTTTCAAAACTGAAGTGCTTTAATCTCACCCCTCTGTACGGGATCATCCCGATCACCCCTTCTGTGCTATTCTCAGCTCTAGAGAGCGGTTTCTGAGACAGGCTGAGCACAACTGCACACAGCATTCACAGTATTCCCTGCTCGTGTCTAAGAGCTCTTACACATCCAAACAACTGCATAATGATATTTTCTGTTTTCTTCTTTATTTCATTCCCCAAAATTCCCCAAACCCAGTTAGCTCTGTTGACTGTCACTAAGTAATGGGCTGGCATTTTGAAGAGAACTCTCCCAAATGAAGACCGAGTGAGAACAGCTCATTTGGAGCCCGTCACGATGTACATATTTTTAGTGCTGTTTCTCCCCCTCAGACATTACCCTGCATTCAGCAGCATGGATTTGTATCTGCCATTTTACCGTACCAGCACTCAGTACCAAGGCATTCTCCTGCCAGTCAGCTCTAACGATGACTATCCTCAAGGAGGTATCGTCACCAGCCTCCCATATTGCACTCCATCCTATTTCTGGTCGTTAGGAACATATTGAACTGCCCAGGCCACGTTATGGATTCCAGTTTAACTGCACTAGTGACCTCTCTCCACCGTGTACCTACTTTCCTGATCATCTGACTAGTTATTAATCCAGAAGAGGTCAGCCAGCCAAGACGACTTAGTTTCTCCTGATTGGATCTGTTAACAGAAGCTCATAAAGCTGCTTGGTTGTTCACGTGTGTTGTAGTGACAGGATCACCTTATTTACATTTGTGCTGACTCCTCTGGAAAGCTAACAGATCTGTGAGGCAAGAGTTCCCTCTGAAAAAGCTCTATTGGCTCTTCCTCCTCCTACTCAGCCATCCAACCACGGCCAATTCTTTAGTCCATCAATGTTCAGAGAAATCAGTCAATGGTGAGATCACCAAACACTGTGG
This sequence comes from Anas acuta, assembly GCF_963932015.1. Taxonomy (NCBI): domain Eukaryota; kingdom Metazoa; phylum Chordata; class Aves; order Anseriformes; family Anatidae; genus Anas; species Anas acuta. Next base: position 7,872,684 of record NC_088997.1, read on the forward strand.
AAAGCCAGGAGCTACAACAAAGACAGGAGAATCAAAAAATGCCGAGTGCTGTTCACCAGCACCACAACGTGCCCAGCGGGTACACGAGCTGTGGCTGCAGCCCAGACAACTCGTGGGTACACCTCTCACATGAGGCTGTGCTGCATGGGGACCTTCTTCTGGAAGAGAAGGTTTAGGCGAGTGTGGGTGACCAGCGGAGGATCAGAGCTGAACCTTCTGACTTGCACACAATGCCGGTACTGAGGCTCAGAAGGAGTGGGAATGTGCAGTGCAATGTTTAGGAGCAGCAAGGAGTAACGCCAGCAGTCAGACCACAACGCACCACGCTCTGTGACCCTCAACCCCATGGGTGCTACGGACGTGTCCTGCACCCATAACTGCCCAGCTCTGCTGCACGTGTTGCTTTCAGAGGCCTATTTATAGAAAAGAAAGCACCCGGCAACTTAATGGGCATCCTCCCACTGCAGGCACAGGTCACAAGAGAAGCCCAGACATGAAACCCTACTGATTTTCCAACCCTAATGATTCTACGAAACCTGCAGCACAAGGTTTGCAGCTCAGCAGTGAGCAAAAGGCACCATCCAGCAGCCTCGCAGCCCTTGCTGCAGAGTGTGAGGGGTTACACGGACACAGCAGCTCTGTCAGGGTGCACGAGGGAAGCACCAGCCAGCTCTCACTGCTGCTGCTGGGACTGCTGCCCCTGCCAAGCTGGAGACAGCGATTTGTCCAGGCTGAAGCTCCTGACTCTGTCCACGTCACTACAAATGCCTCCTTCCTAGCTCTGCCATTGCTTTCAAAGTCTATCTCCAAAAAGAGATAAGAAAAAAGCAAGGCACTGTTTTCCCAAAGTCCTTTCCAAGGAGTGCCTGCTCCTGGCATCGGCGTTACAGCCTGACAAACCCGAGCTGAGCACGGCCACCAGCTGGCACCTGCAGTCAGAGGGGACCCTGCTGGCTCGTTTGCCAGCCCCCTGGTGCTGAGGGGTTTCTCCCCAGCCTAGGAGGAGGCTGTGAAGGGCCATCAGTGGTGGAGGTACTCACAGTACTCGATGCCCAGGACGATGTCTCGGAAGTAGAGCCGGGCCTGGTCCTCGCTGAAGGGCTGCTCGCTGGGCACCTCCATCACAGGCCTGTTGGGAGGAGGGAGGGCAGTAAGTCCTTTGCAAAACGGCAGCAACACTCACTGCTGGGGTTTTAGGCTCATTCTGCATCATTTCGGCCCCAGCAGTGAGGGATGGGCTCCCAGCAGGTCCAGGATCAAGGTCCAGGAGAGGTCCCTCCGCTTCAGACCCTCAGGGAGCTCCGAGGGCTCCTGGGACTCAGAGAGGCTGTGGGGTTTTCCCACGCACTGCCCTGTGAGGTGTGAGCCACGAGGTCCTCACTAACACCAGGATTAACTGCAGGTCAGCAGCTTCTCCCCTTCCCTTTGGGTGTCCCCGCATCAGCATCTTGTGCCCCCCAGCAGACGAGCAGCAGGAGCTCAGGGCTTTGCTGTGCCGCGGGGTTAATTCTGCTCAGCAGCTTGACCCCGAACCTTGAATTTAGACACACGCCCACTGAGCAGGCTAGATTTAAGTGAGTGCTCCTCAGACACCGTCCCTGCACGTCAAACCCTGGCCAAGAAGAACCCATCATCAAAACCCAGCTCTGGGGCTCTTCCCCTCAGCGAGCAGCAGCAGAACCTGCAGGCAGCGTTCCCCTCTGCCCCCCTGCTGCCTTTGGCAGACGACCATCTCCCATTCACTTTTCTCTAACCACTGCCTTCCCTCCCTCCTCCTGCACATTTTTCTGCTGATGATGTGAGTGAGGACTGGCAGAGCTGCTAATGGGGTCTAATTGCCTTCTGCTAGGGGCGGGCAGGCTGTGCGCGGCCAGGCAGCACGTTCCCTGGCCCCGGCTGATCACAGGAGGTTTTTTCTCCCCCTCTCCTCCCGGAGAGTCAGCAGCCCGGTCACCAGGGAGACTGGGAGCCTCTCACCAGCAACCTGCCGGAGCTGGCGGCGTGCAGGAGGCTCGTTCACAGGGCTAGAGAGAGAAACAAGCCCTTGGGGGATCTCCCCCACCCTACGCTCAGCTCTCCCAACCTTGCTGTGAGCGCAGAGCCGCAGACCCAGCCCAGGTGCAGCAAGAGGTGGTGAGGAGACTCCCGCTGCCATATCCCTGCTCCTGCTATGGAAATGTGCCACCAAAACAGCCTCGTGTGATACATTCGTGCTGGGGGCAAAGTGAGGCAGGGGGCAAGCGAACGGTGATGGAACTTCTGAGCCCTACATCAGAGGAAGCTACGACGGGGCTGCTACCCCAGTGCTGCATGCCCTAAAAAAGCTTTTCTCCCAGGCATCTAGTAGGGGTGTGGCACCACGTTTATGTTGTGGAGCAAAGCCTGACAGCAGGGCATTTCCTCCCAGCCCATTACATCCCACTGCATCCCCCCCAGCTGGAAGGGTGCGAAGGCAACTGCAGCTGGAGCTCTGCTCTCACCTGCCTGCAGCCAGCGCTGTGCCCCACTGTGCACATGGAAATCCCCATTTCACCCAGGAAGCTCACAGTGAACACCAGAAATTTTAACAAAAGCGTTCCCAGGAGGACTACTTACCCTTTCCTTAGGAGGTCAAACACTGCAAGGAAGGAAATCAAACCATGAATGAATCGCAGAAGAGAGGACCAGGCTTATTCATATTTTAGCACCTATAAAAACACATCCCTTCCCCTACCTGCTAAATCAATTTATCTCCCTCACCTTTCTTTCTTCCCACATGACAAGGACACCAGGGGATGCAAAATGAAAATATTCATCTCTTCAAAGACAAATCTCCCCACCTCCTGCCAGGGAGGCAGCGGGTGCTAATTTACCAACCACACTTCTGCTGTTCCCGGTGTCAGCCCTGGCTGGTTTGAGCCCTGCCTCGTTCAGTACCTCCGGGGAGGGTGTTTGGTGTGAGATTTCTGCTAAATTGCTGATACCAAAGGAGATGCTGTAAGAACACGTTGCTCCATTTCAGCTGTGTCACTCAGCAGCACAGCTACACCGCTATCAGAGAGGTAAATGCTCCCTGGCAGGGGCAATTGCAGAGGGTTTATTGGCATCAGTTGAGGCTTGTAGGGCGTGTGGGTTTGTGTGTCTGAGCAGGGGTTAAATGGGGACTTGCCCCGGCCCTGGGGGTTTTTCTGGTCCTGTGGCAGCAGTTACTGGGGTTTTACCAAGTATTGGTAGCAATGCTAGGATATGAAGCAACTTGCAGAAAACCAAGGAAGATGTTTGAGGTCTCCTAGCCCCAGGCTGGGCCCCTTGGCTCCCTCAGAAGGGAAACGTTCCTCTGCAGCCCCTGCCCCGCTCAGCTCCCAAAAAGCTGGGGTACAAAACCACAGGGAGCATGACAGCAGTGGTTAGGGGAACACTGCCTTGGGAGCCAGCTGCAGGCTGGCTGAGGAAGCTCTGCCCCCTTCTACAAACTGAAGCAGACATTTAGTGTCACCCAGCTCCTGCCCTGCAGAAGCCAAACACATCCAGCACCACACTAGGCCCACGGGGCTCTGACAGCAGGGAAGGCTGGCCCTTCAGAGGCAAATGGCTTCACTTGCTAGGCAGAGATGCCTTGCATAGGCAGCTTAAAAAGCATCCCATAATTATCTCACGAGAAGCAGCCTTTAAGCCTGTCTCATCAGGGAATGCTACCAGTGAGCAGAGATTTAACCAGGGCGGACGTCTTCATCTCAGCAGCTCTGCACCCTAGATCCTCCCAGGCCTGTCCCTGGGGGTTTTGCCCAAATTGGGGCACCCCCATGGTTTTAGGGAGAGGAAGACAGGATGGAGGGCACCTTCCCACCCCTGGCATAAATGCAGAGTCAGCTGCGACCTTCCATCGGGACACCCAAGGTAAGGATTAGGCTAAGAAGGTTTCAAGGCTCATCAGGAGGTGAGCGTGTCTGCAGGGGGCACAGGGAACATCCTGAGACAGCTTTCTTCAGTTACCACCAATATCCACAGCGTTCAGGAGTTCAGAGAGATGGAGCTCAGACTGAGAGAACAAGAAGCTCTCCTGCACCTTTCCCTTCTCTCCTGGCTCTGGCATACACAGAGGGGAGGGCAGAGCTGCGGTCACACCTTTGTAGTGCCATTATGTTCAGGGGACGCGTGCAGCTCTGTAGCTCTGCCAGTTCAGCTGCCCTTACAGGTGTTTTACTGTTCAGAAGAAATACCTCTGCTCAAGTTGGTACAAGTTTCCTCCTGGTACTGACCCCGAGTCCCAGCACGAGTTACTTGCACCACTAGGTCTAAAGCCCGGACGGTTCTGTTAGCGTGTAAGGACTCACGTACCCATGTACAAGTTGTCCTCTGCAGGATCATCAAGGACCTGCAATTGATAACAGAGAGAGAAGGGGAGAGGGGAGTAAGAAAACAGCAGGGAAAGAGTTGTTTTTAATCAAACAACATTTTACTGCTCCCTGTGTGCTGTGCTGAGCTGCAGAGCATTAAGAAAGACTTGTGCTGATATTTAGAGATTCCTGAGAGGGGGGCAGGGTGTTGGAGGACACGAATTTTCCTGTCACCAGGAAAAAAAAGGGTTTCCACCAATATTTGTAGAAACTGCTTATCCTGGTCTGAGTTCAGCCATTATCAGAAACAGAAATGAAGCGTGGCATGTGTGCACCTTCCCAGGCCTGTCTGCTCAGAGCTTGCTGCTGTTTCCACCAGCGCACCCAGCTGCCTTCACTCAGCACAGCACCAAAGTGTGTCAGTTTGTCGTACACGACTCTGTGATCTTACTCAAAATCACCAACCTAGCTGTTGAACGCCTGTTTTAAAACAATTTTGGCTGCAGTAGGAGCAGTTGGAGAAGTGTCCTCCTGCCACAAGACAAACCAGATCTGTTTCAGTGTGGCGTAGGCTGCAGCAGTGGCTCACCTCTATCAGCTTAACGATGTTGACGTGGTCCAGTTTCTTTAATATGGCTATTTCCTGATAGACTCTGTCCAGCGGTGCCATCGGCTTTGGCTGCTCTCCAGTGGATGCTTTAGACCCTCTAGGAGGAGGCCGACCTGCGGATGTGAGAACAGTCAGGAAGTCACTTGGCATGCAGGAGAGAGAAGCCGCTGCTCCCCTGAAGGATTCCCCAGCTGTGGGGGAAGATCTCATCACCTTATTACCACCCCAAAGCAGTGCAGTCCCCACCCTGAAGAGGGATTGCCAAGCCACACTGAGACCAGCTCCTGCTGGCTGCCCAGCCTGCTCTGTCTGCCACCGGGGCTGGGTGCTAAGGGGGCAGAAGAGCCCCTGGGAGGAGGGGGCCTGCCCTGCCCTGCCCTGCCCAGCTCCCAGCACTTTGTCAGGCTTCAGAGATGGCGAAGGGGGACGAGCCAGCACTTCAAAGACTCTGAAAATCAAAGCCAGGAACCTAATTACTGAGTGCTTTGAATTTATCCATGCCTGGCTTTTCACTACTGCACTTTAAGCAGCCCCCAGCTCCTTGGGGAGCTTTCGTCCCGCAGCCCTGGCAGGCAGCACTGCGAGGCAGAGGTGTGCCTGGCTGGGGACAGCAGGCCTCCAAGGGTGAGATACCCACGTGGAAATCCGTACTGCTTCAGGAGCTTCTTCTTGGAGAGGACTTTCATAGCCTGGAGGAAGAGGAAAAAGCAGTGTTAAAACCAGCTGGGAGCCCCAGCGCTCAGTGCTGTGAGACCAGGGCTGGCTCAGCTCTGCCCTCGGCTCAGGGCAGGAGGCTCCTGGTTAGAGACGGCCACCACGGGCACACCCTGCCACAGGCCTTCCTAAAGGCACTGCTGCTCACTTCGTTTGTCTTTTTCCCATGGAAAAAATAACTGGGCTTGATTTATTTTAAATTGGACCCAAGAAAATGAGCCTGATTTCTACACTCTCGGCCACAGCTTAAGGGAAGGGGTGAGCTCCTCTAGCAGAGCTTTACAGAACTGGCTTTTGGATGGTGCGATGGCCGTGCTGCAGGTCAGAGCAGCTCCGTCCCCTCAGAGGGGTGATTACTCCCGTTAATTAAGCATCCAAACCTCTCATTCCCAGCGGGGTGAGCCCTGTGAGATACAATTAGCTAAGGACTCCCACGGGACACGGTCAAATTCCAAGGACTTGTGCACGAATGCCATGGGGGCAGGCTGCCCACGCTGCCTGTATTTAATGCACGCAGCAAGGGCAGGTCAGCGAGACGTTCTGGGGAGCTCCCTGGAGCTGCTCTTGCTGCCCTGGCCACCGGGGTCTTGTCTGCCCTCTGGCAACGGAGTTCAGAGAAACAAGAACCCGAAGACGCAGTTTGCTGCAGGAAGCTCCGGGCTGCACCACGCTGTGGGGAATCCAGCCCCAGGAGCTGAACCAACGCCCGGCTTTGGCTGCATCAGCCCTGGGGCAGGCTCTGGGAAGGGGGGAAGGAAGCATAAGGGACAGAGAGGGACACTAACGATGACACAAATTGCTTTTGTGGCCAGAAACGGAGGGCACAAGAGCTCTGGACGTGCTCACACCACCTCCAAAGCCTGGGTAGCTGCCACCACGTGAGCAGGGCTGGCTCGGAGGAGGACCTGTCCCCTGCACTTCCAGACAGAAACAAACCTGGTCGTGCTGCAGGCCAGAGGCACTGAACTGTCAGAGGAGCAGAGATGAGCGCACACGGCAGAGGAGCTTCACTAATTACAGCAGGAGCTGGTGGGATGAGGCTTCCCCGCTAATTGTGGCTGCACGGAAGGGGCAGGCACGGGGCTGCTCGGCAAACCGCCCCTCTGGGCTCCCAGCCTCAAAGTGCCAGCGACATTTCCACTCGCAGGCAGAGCTAATTACTCAGCTGATGCCTTCCTGATCAAGAATCAGCTCAGAGCCAGGCCGAGGGATGTTCCCTTCGCACTGGTAAGCATTGCTTTGGCTTCCTCAGGAAAACAGGGAGCCTCAGAGACTTCCCTACACGTGCCCTGTGCCCACTTTCCATCTGAGTGCCACACGGACACAGCCCATGGCACTGCCCTCCGAGAGGCAGCAGGAACCCTGTGCCCTTCTCTACGTGCCTTTATTAGCTCAGGCTCCTGCTCTCCCTCCTAGCACCCCGCAGCTTGAAGCTCACAAGAGAGATGCTGTGTGGGTAAAGAAAAGCCTAAACCAGACAGCCTCAGCTGCCAGGCCCCCAAAATCTGGCTCCCCCTTTAACCCTGGGTGATCCAGCTCCTTGCTACTGGAGGGCACGGGCTGTGAGAGTGAGCCAGAAATGATTTCCCTGGCAGGTATGTGAGAGGGTGAGGAAGGCAGGAGCTGTGCCTTCCCGTCCTCCCCGTCCCAGCTCTCCGGGGACTGGCAGGGTTCAAGGCTTGCTTCTGGCCACTCTTCCTCGGCAGTAGCACTTCGTTCAGCTCTCTGGGCTCATCAGCCTGGGAGGAACACGTCCCCAGCATCACCACTCGGTAGGAAAGAGCCTTCGATGCAAAGGTTGGGAGGTGGAGGCAGGAAGAGCACACGACCACATAAATCTTGTTTCTTAGGAAACCGGATTAAAAGAGGAAAAAAATGGAAACTCCCTGACAACCTCCCATGCTATTGCTTTTGTCCAGAACCAGTGTAACAAATGTCCATCATAACCACTCTGCTCTGCAAGCTGATTTAGAGATTGGAAAGAGGAAGGAGCCATGACCTGAGGCATGGCAGAATCAAATTCCATCAGCACAATGACTCCGAACTCCCTCTCCGCCTGGACACATTTGCCTTTGCTTTTTATTTGCTGCTCTTTCGCAGAGCTTGGCTTTTTTTTTTTTTTTGGCCTTTTTTCCCCTACTCACTGTCAAAGCATCTCCTGCAAACTGTGACACCGAAACCTTTCCAGCTGTGACGAGCTCCTTGGCAGAGCCTTGCAGGTGCTGCTGTGACTCCTTCGCACTCCCCAGCAGCCAGAATCCAGTGCCGTGGTGGGGGCTCTGCTCCAGGAGCCAGCTCTGCCACTCAGGGGTCTCCTCCTCAAAGGGGGCAGCGGTCACATACCCAGTGCTGGCTGCTCCATTTCCCCAGCTGTGTTCCCTGCATCCGCTGGTGTAAATCAGCAGCTTCCCAGCAGCTCCTGGAAGCACTTTCTCATGGTTAACGGAAGGTCAGACAGCCCACAGGATAAATGCAGCCCATCTATGTTTTTCCCAGATGTGGCAATGGGAGTTTTTCCTAGTTCTAGGCCAGACCCAAAACACATTAAAGCAAGAGAAATCTTTCCACTCACTTCGTCAGGAGCTAAATTCAATCCGTGATACCTCCAAGTTCTGCATTTAAGCAAAGAACTAGCAAAGGGCCCTGCACCTCAGCACAGATCGGGTTGTCACGCTCTGAATTACACCCCAGAATCATTTATTCAGCTTTAAAGTTTGGCTCCTTTTTATCTCAGCACGCTTGCTTGGAAAATAAAGCAGGCAGCAGCGTCCTGGCCTCGTGCCACGTGAATCAACCAGTGGGGCTGCTGACCAAATGCCAGCCGAGGCCTGATCTCCTCTCGTTAGCTGTTACTGCCTTCCAGCACTGCCCCAGCTGAAAGATGGGCACACACACGAAATTCAGGCGTCAGCATCGCAGCCTGTCCCCTGCAGGGCAGCCGTCTGCCCTCTCCCCTCCCTTTTGCTTACGTGCACAGCAACGAAATGCAGGTGGCTGCAGGTCCCTGCTGCAGGCTGCCCCAGCCCCTGCCTCGACCCCACAAGAAGAGGGTTGGGGTGGATCACCGGGCACATCCCTGCGGTGCTGGGCTGGGCAGCGAGGCTGAGACAGAAGCATCCTGACACAGGAGGCACTGCGGCTGCAGTAGCTTTGGAGTGTGTGTCGAGATTAGAAGAAGAAATGGAGATTAAGCAGGGATTAACTAACACACGTCAGGCTAGTCTGGACGCAGGCTTTCACTTTTGGCTTTGATTTGAGCAGCTCCATCTACATCCCCGGCGTTAACCAGCATCCAAACCACGGGGAGAGGCAGCACCCACGCTCCCCTCCTGCAGTGGGAGGGCTGCCCTGCCCCTCTCAGCAGCACTGCGACTCCCACCACCAAAAGTCGATGCCAAAACGCACAGGTCACGATTTTCGAAGAAAAAAAGGTGATCACAGCAATAAAGGGGATGTGATGTGCTGCTCTGTGCTGCTGACCCTGGGCAGGCTGAGGGCGCAGACAGAAGCAGGGCAAAGCTGTGTCGCTCCAGGCACCAGAGGGAGCAGTGGGAGGGCAGCAGAGGAAGGGAGCTGGTGGAAACAGCAGCGCTCCAGGGCGCTGGGTGAGTCAGCCTGGAAGGCACCGGGGATGGAAAGAATCACAGAGCCATACAACTGCGCTTCCTCTGCTGGGCCAGCTTCAGGGCACCCCTTCCAGATTTTTGTCTCATCTCTTCCATCCCTCGTTTCACGGTGTTCCTCCTGCAGTGTCACGCCTGATGCTAGCACAGAAGGGCTACAGACAGGCACGCAACTGCCCCCCAGGAGCAGTGGGGAGGCATCCTGCAAGGGGGTAAGACCCCGCAGAGCCAGGCACTGCTCAGCATCGTTCTGCTGAACCCTCCGGTGTCCTCAGGAGACAGGCGAGCTCACTGCGGGCTGAGCCTCTGACACACAGCAGGTGCTGCACCCCACCGCCCACACACACCTCTGCTTCCAGGTGACCTGCTTCACAGCCAGAAATGTCAGCACAGCTCAGCAGCACGCTTCTGCAGCCTGCCTCCGAGGTCCCTGCGTGTTGCATAACGCAGCCCACCCCGTTTTCCTCTCACCACGCGTGCGTGCAGGCAGGTGCGCAGCCAGCAGCACATTGCTCGGTGCCTCACGGGGAGGTTTGGTGCCTTGCGTGCTACCCAGATGAGAAATGCATCTGCTAAAGGCAGCACAAGGGGGATGCAGCTCCCAGGGGTGCAACAGGGAATGAGGAGCAGCGGCGGCAGCAGCAGTGAGCAAAGCAGAGAGACACTCACGTAGTACTTGTCATCGTTCTCGTTGTAGGCCAGCTTTACGACACCGTAGGAGCCCTAGAAATAAACACAAGTGGCACCGTCAGCTCAGCACCTTGCCTCCTTGCTGCTCGAGGCTGGCACAGCACCACCTGGCACGTTGTGGCAGCCCTGGTGGCACCACGGGCACTTGCTGAGGATCAGTAATGCCCGGAGGACGAGGGGTGTGCTAGCTCATCGCCTCCTGCCCGTCTCAAGTCAAAAACAGGGAGGGAGGAGATCGAATCATTTCAGCTGATGATTTCTGGTGCAAGTTTGGAAACTTTGCCTGGACAGCTTTCCGGCACAAGTCCATTTTCAGCAGGAGACTGTGGCAAGGTCTCACCCCGACAGCTGCCCGTAGGATAAAGCAGTGGCACAACCACCACAGCCCTCACAACACCTCTCCTGACTTCACGGAGCGCTGGGACGAAGGTCCAGGCCCCACGGGAGGTGGACAAACCGCCCAGCTGATCCAGGCCAGCAGGTCCAGCAGGGCCCTGCTAACCTCGGGGTGCAGGGAAGGGGGCAGGAGCACGCCTGCTGCTGGGGGAACACCTCGCACTCCTTCAGTCAGGCTGAAGGAGTCTGGGGTCTTCAGGGGTCTGAGCTGCTCACCAGCCCGAACCTCCAAATAACTTTGGAGGAATCTCTTCTGAGCCCTTCTGCGTCTTTGAAGCAGGGACTACAACTAAACCAGCAGCTCGTTCACAGAATTAAAAACTTAAACCAGTCCTGGCGAGGACCAAACACCTGCCCTGATTTTTTTTATTTTTGTTTTCCCCCTTGTTGGGCTGTATTTATGCATCACAAGCACTTAGTGTCACATTCGGTAAGCAAATCCCTTGGAAGAAAGCCAACTTAACCACCTCCAGAGGGAAGGAAAACAAATGCAGGTTCAGAGGAAGTGGTTCCACTTCGACCTTGAACAAAACTTGCTGGAACCAACAAGGCAAACAGACAAACATAAAAGCCCCAAAGAAAACAAACGCGGGTTTCCGAAGGCCCAGCCCCAGGTAAGATCCCTGGGGCTGGCGCAGACTTCCCACCCGTACCTATGTGTGCATGCAGGTCCCCGCGAGAAGCAGGCTCCAGGCACGTACCTTGCCGATTTCACTCTGCAGCTTGTACTGGTTTAACTGCATGCAGTCCTGCGGATCAAAAGGAGAAGAAAATTAGGGTATCGGTAAAAGAAAATGACAGAGTTGGATTCGGTACCAAGCAGAGGCAGCGTGCTGAACAATGGAAGACTGAGGCTCACTCCAACCGTTCCCCATTCCGCTACCAGCACGGCTGAGGACAGAGCTGCCAAGGCTGAGCTCCAGCTGCTGGGAGCAGCACCTCCGGCAGCACCTCAGCCCCAAGGCACCAGTGCTGCGCCAAGCTCAGCCCCACAAACCCTGGCCCTTTACAGTCCCCGACCACATCCGACAGCAGCTTTTATACCACGGGGACAGAGACCCGGCACAGCCTGGCTGCACACGGAGGGCCCAGGTGAATCGGGGGCTGCTCTTTGAGGGAAAAACGCAGTCACGCTCCTCTGCAACGCAACTCAAGAACAACAGATTGCCCTCAGCCGACAGTACTGAAATAAAAGCACCCCAAAGCAGGCCTGGTCTCGGTTTGCAAGGCACCAAGCTCCACAGCTCCAGGAGCTGACGGGTGGTGGATGCAGGCTGATGGCCTTGGCAGGGCTGTAATTAATGCACTGCCAAAAATTGATGCACGTGCTAAATCCACGGCTCCCTTTAGCACTGCACTACCTAAAGGAAGATGCTTTTTTGTCCACCGAGGTAGCGAGAGCTCTGCAGCTTTGTTGCGCCTGGGGCTGACCCCTCCGTCCTCATTAAGTACAAGACAGAAATCAGGCTTTGTGCTGGTGCTGGGTGAGCCCTTGCAGCTCTCTGCTGCACGACGCTGCGGCAGCTGAGACATGAATGAGTTAATAAGCACCACCAGCAGGGAGATCAGCCATGGGCTAATCCCTACGCTGAAGACAAGGTGCCAACCACCTCCTGCGCCACAGAGCTCAGCCCACCGGGTGCTGAGGAGTCAGCCCAGGCCAGGAGCTTGCTCTGTGTCTGCTCGGCTCCATCTATTTCCTTCAAGAATCTCCTCCTGCTACCCGCTTGTCGGCAGCCGGGGTGTGCCTTGGCACCGTTTAGCTGAGCCCACGGGGCTGTATTCTGTGGATACAACCAAAGCCCTGACACACACGTTGGTAATAAAGGCTCAATTTCCCCTGCCTTCCCTGGCTCTGAAGGTCAGGCTGCCCTTTCAGCAGCTCGTAGCGGAAGGAGATGTTGAGGAACAGAATTATTTACGGCACCGCCACACTGCTGTGGGTTTGTCGGCCTCGCAGAAAAACAAGAAAAGAAACCATGTGAAATCCATCGCGCCCTGGCAGAGCTCCTCCTAAAATTCAGGTGAGATCCCATTCTGCTGGAGCCCAAGCACCTGTATTTCCACAAGCCTGCCCCACACAGGGCACACAGCAGCACGGAGCCCACAGCCGGGGCACCGGGCACTGAGGAGCGGGGCCCAGGGGGTGCAGAGGTGTCGCCCTTCATCCCCCGGAGCACCACCAAGCCCCGTCCCTCAGGAGAGGGGAAATCAGGTGCTGCAGGCTCACCCTTTTGCAAACGTTTCGCCAAGACGTGGGGACGCTGCAGAGGTTTTTGCCTTGGTCCTGAGTTACCCCAGAACTCAGCAAGGGGACAGCCCTAAGTGCCACGGAGGGAAGGAAGGGGAGAGTTTCCGAGCGGTGTGCGGGGTGTGTGCTGCTTTGGGCCACGCTGCCCCAGTGTGTTTAGAAACCACAGCTCTCTGGGACTGCCAAGCATTAAAGCAGGCTGGCAACCCACTCCTAGCCCCCACGCCTGGCACCTTGTGCACAGACCGGTTGCTCAGACCTTTTGTAAGCCTCAAGATACCCCTGGAGCCTACAGCAGCAGCATCGGGACAGCAGCAGAGGTGCCAGGCACCCCCAGCACACCTCAGACGGGGCAGATGGCCCAGCCCCGTGCCCTCCACCACCACCACCCCGCTCTGTTGTGGGTGCAGCAGGCAGCAATTGGGGCATTTCCCCCCCGCGAAGCACAAAGCACTTCCAGAGCAAGCCATCATCACAGTGAAGGAGAATGAAGAACCGGGGAAATGATGACTTTCTAAGCTTGCAAGCAGCGCCTTGTCAGGAATACAGGCAGTGATTTAAATCTTCATCTTGTTTCCAGCGAAGGAAGTTTTTTTTCCACCGCCCTGACAGGGAGAAAGAGCCAGCAGTGAGTAATGGAGCCACAGCAGTGCATTAACTCCACCGCTAGCAAAGCTTATAAAATCTTTCCAAAGGCAAAACCCAATCCATCAGAACTTGAAGCAGCAAGAGGGGAGACCAGCAGAAGACAAGGCGCAAAGCACAACGCCACCGAGACGTGAGGAGCAGGAATTTTAGGGGCCTGCAGCACCCCGGGTAGGGACACACAGGGGACAGCTGCCCCAGGCAGCAAATTCACCTCTTGGCCTGGGGCTGTGCTTGGTGCTGGGATGATTTTCACCTTCTAAGCAGGAGCAGTTTCTGGTGACGGCTCCCAGCCTGCTTGCCCCGTGCTCAGCCTCATCCAAGGGCAGGCTGCTGGCAGGGCACGGCTCTGCAGCACGGCCCCGAGCTCTGCAGCAATCCCCACTGGACTCACAGCTGCTGCCAGGCTCTGGGCACTTGGAGCTCCACTCAGCAAAACCCAAACCACATTACAGCTGCTTTTTACCTTTTTTTTCCTTCCTTCTTGCAGGAAGCCCATAGCTGACAGCTCTGGTGACTCCTGCCACGTGTCACTGCGGACTGGCAGCGTTGTTACTGGTGTTTGGGCTCCTGCAGGGAGCAGGACAGCTGTATGATGCCTTCATCAGACACCAACTCCTACCTCTGGGCCAAGTGCTCCTAGAGAGAACATTGTACGGCCCTGCTGATTGCATCACGGCCCTGTAACTGCACCCGCTGACAGCTACAAAAAGAGTGAACAAAATTAAATTTTAATGAAGGCTGTGGGTGAATTAGTGCGCGGTGCCCACCTCGGCGTGCAGGAATTGTTCCACCTTAAAAGCAAGGTGCCCCCTTCGTTAGCGTCCAAGGTATTGCTCAGGAGAAGGAGGGGAGGTCAAAGCTACAGAGAAGACAAAAATCAATGACAAAGTCACAAAGCAAGGTAAAGGCCAGAGTTTGGGCCTAATCCATGAATCCGCTGTTGCCAGCGCTGTGACAAACCCCAAGAAAGAGAACTGAGCCTTCGCTGCTCAAGTGTGGGGGGGGGGAGTGGGAAGGAAGAGGCAGGGCTAATGCCCTAAGGAAGGCATCTTCAGAAATGGTTAGGCTGGCTGCACATACAGGTACCGGGAAAAAGTCTGTCCTTAAAGGAAGCCGAATTCGAGTCGCCGTGTTCCATCAAGACACGCTTTAGAGAGAAACATGGGAAGGAAAACTGGGAACTACGAGCCGCTAATGATGACAATACGGCTTTAAAATCATCCCGGCTGGAGGGGGAAGTGAAAGCAGTCCTAAAACCAGACCAGGTGAAAACACAAGCCAGACGGGGGCACTGGGGGCAGCAACCAAGACAAATCAGAAAGCTGCTAAGGGACAGAGCAGGATGCACGGGGAGCCCGGCATCCATGGAGGTGGGACAGGCAGGTTTGAAACGTGCCCCAAAAGAAACGCAGGGGCTGTGCAGGCAGCACGATGCCAAAGCTCAGCACCAGGCTGGGCTCAGCCTCCTGGCAGCTGAGCCTCCCCAGCCCCTGTGAGCCCAGCGGGACAGAGGCAGCCCCGCCGCAGCTCTGCCTTCGGGCTTTCTCCTCCTCTCCACCCTACACCCTTAAGACCGAGCTTTAGGTAAATTGGAAATGTAACTTTTAAATAAAGGTTAATTAGTCCTAGGAAAAGCAATTAGCAGCGTCCGGGGGGGATTCTCCTTTGAAGGAAGGTTCCCCGAGTGCCTTCATCTTTTTGAGAGAACCGCAGCTTGAGCCCCGCAGCCAGACCTCTGCGAGAAACGAGGCCGGGGACTCTTGGGGCTGCACAGGGAGGCCAGCCGTGCCGAAACCCTGGCCCCACGGCTGCCCCAGCCTCTCGAGGGGTCATCTGGGTGCCCAGCAAGGAAATCACAACCTGGTGGAGAAAACCTGGCTGCTCCCGGGACTTGAGGGAAGGCCTGGGTGAGTCAGCCAAGCAGGCAGCAGGCCCACGAAAAAAAAATGTGGAAAGGCAAGGGAAGGAAGGATGGGGCAGTGATTTATGTTCTGTGCCTCTGGGGCGAGTTGTGGACTTGGAGTGTAGGAAAATTCCCTTTTTGTGCTCTGCGCTCCTGCTTGAGGACACGGGGCTACCGGCACAGCGGGGAGCTGCAGGAGGAGCTGCTGAGCCCCGGCACAGACACCGCCGGGCTGCCAGGGCTGGGAGAACCATGCCAGGCTGCCAGGATGGATCCAGGGGAGAGAAGGAAACGTGTGAGAGAGAGGACAGAGAGCTCAGCAGAAACTGGAGGAGGATAAAGCAACTGACAGTGTAGGCAGGTCTGGGGAGAAAGTCTGAAAAAAGACATTTCTAGCTCTGGCTGGCTGCTCACCAAATGGAAGTTCTCTCAGCTGCCTCAGAAGGTTGGTTTGGGATGGCCAAATAAAATAGCAGCACTGCACCTTCCAACACACGCTCCCAGCAGGCAGAATCCGCTCCAGGTGGGCCATGCTCTGTCAGACGGGGTGATGGGGTCGTAGGGGGACCTTCAAGATCCCGTAGGGCTGTATGATCTCGTTTGCAGGCTCTCTCCTTTTCCTGGGACACAGGAGGGCCGGGCTCATCCGAGCCGTGAAGCCAAAGGTGCGTTTTGCAGCCCCGTGGAAAGGCTGCGATGCTCTTCTGCCACGCTGCCAGCAGCACACCTGGGCAGAGGCAGCACGGGCCGGCGACCTAAATTCTGGGCCCTGTGCTTGAGCTGTGCAGAGAGATGTGCCTTTAATAGCTTCAGCCGACTGACTGTGCCACAGCTAAAGGCAGAGCTGCTCCCTCGGTGGAGCGAAACACGGAGGAGAAAAGCAAGGAAAAATCCTGCCGGCCTCACAGGCACTCCCCGCAGGAGCAGGGGGCTGGGGGGACCTTCAGGGGATGAGCCACGGAGCCTACGAGGGGAGGGAACCAAGCAGGGAAGCTGCCTCACACCCCATGCTGTGAAAATTGCAGCTCCATTTTCAGAGAGCTGGGGCAGATTGGGTTAATTAACGCACAGCCCCGCTGCCGGGACAGCAGGATGAGTTCTGTCCCTTGCCGAGTTCCTACGGCAGCTGCAGGCTCGTCGGCAGCGGCTGCAAGAAATGAGCAGCTGCCAACACCTCGTCCCGGGGCAATTAGCTAATTGGTGGCTCTGCTCGGCGGAGCGTGAGCTGTCTGTACCAGGCAACAAGCCCTGGGCCTGCTTCAAGCCCACCAGCCCCGACACGAGCAGCCCCCTGAGGTTGGGGCTGGCAGCAGGGGACGGGGACAGAGCCCACTTTGGCTCCAGAAGCTGGGAGCCACCGGGAAGGCTGCTCTGAGTGCAAGGACAAAGTAGGCACCCAAAGGGCCCTGTGCAGCTGGGAGATGGACTGGGGTACCAACGGGGTGCTTGCCTCGAGCCAGGTGAGCAAAGGGGTCACCGGCAGGGAGGGCAGCGGCAATGTGGGGACAGGCGAGGTGTCAGCGACCTGCCAGCCGCCCTCCTCACTGGGGGTCTGCGCAGCAAAACCATCAAGGGATGGCACAGTCACGGTGTGCTTAGCAGCAGCTGCTGTTGTTACTCACCGCAGGGTTATTTTATTCCCCATAGGGCAGAAAGCCCCAGCGCTTTGTCCCCAGTGGCTCTCACAAGCTCTGCTCCATCTCCTGGCTCTGCTTGTTCCTCCCAGCTCATGAGCGAGGCTCCGCTCACGGCTCGCAACCAAGGCACCAAATAAATGCATGGAGCAACCTAAAATCTGCTCCTTGTTTCTCTTCCGAATTCCTGCTGCATCTCGGCCAGCCGTGCAGCTCGTGTTTGGACTGCCAGGGCCCCCCCAGCCCCAGAACAGGCACCGAGCTCTCAGCAGCACCTGGCGGGTGGCACAGCGGCTGCTGGAGCTGGGCTGCACGCAGGCTGGGTGCTGCTCTTGCAGGCACAAATTTCATGCTTATTTTTCACTAGTGAGTGGTCAGCCTCAGACTTCTGAACCTTCTAACTAAGTGTGCATCTTCCCAGTCCTCTTGCTGTTTCTCACAGGGCACAGATCCCAGCCCCACAAGCTGCTCCTGAGGGCCCTGCTGGGGGAGCGAGTGCCACCTCGCACCGCTCTTGCCCAGCCTCCCCTCCGCCCGCTGCTACAGCGCTCCCCGTTGGCAGGAGTGATGGCTTCTGACAAGCACGGCACTGCTGAGCATCTCCCCTGCACTGGAGCGAGGCTCCAAATAGTCACAGCAAAGTGACCTTTAAAAGCAGAGCTGCCTGACTGCTGGGGGATGCAGGCTCCGCACCCGCATTTCTAACCGAGCATCCCCGTCCCAAGGCAGCAATGATTGCTCCCTGAGATGTGAATGCTGTGCAAGGAGATGGAGAATTTTCAATTTCCTTTCATCCTGGAGCGTGCTAGACTCGCCCTGGACTGCAGATACTTGGAAGCAGATCTCGGACAAGCCCCGCTGCCAGCACAGCCAAGCACCGCAGCAGGGGAGCTCCAGCACAGCGCTCACGGCCGCTCCCAGGAGCTGGCTCCTCGCCCTCCCGTCCCTTTTATTAAAGCTCAGGGCTGTCGTCAGAGGAGCTGCAATCTCTGCAGCTCATCTCAGGCAGAAATCCACTCCCCAGCCATCACCCACCTCCCAGCTACCGTGACTTGCAAACGTTCCCAGGGGACAGTGGCCGATTTGCTGGTGCACAGCACTGTCCTCTCAGATGCACGGGGAAAACACCTGCCTGCAGGAAGGAAGCACTAAGCCACCTGTGTTAGGCTCCAGGTTTCAATTCCAGTGATTTTGGCTGCTGAGGACACAGGGCAGGACCCACAGTGGGATTTAGGCATCACAGGGGGGGCATCGCAGCACCCACGAGCACTGCAGTGGTGTGGCAGCACCCTAGAGCAACGCTGGCCACCAGGCTGCCCATTCCCTATGTAAAAAATCCTCCCAACTGGTACGACTTCACATTTTTGCTTCAAGTAATGCCCATTTTCTCCAGTTCTATCACCCCTGAGTTCCCAAGGAAGCCGTGCTGAAGTTTCAGTTCCATCTGCAGGACAGGGCCAGGAGGGGCCGCAGCCAGCACAGCAACCCCTCAGAAGGACGGGGCCACGGCCCGCAGCTGCCTCTGCTCTTACAAAGCCATGCGAACGCTTCCAGACAAGAGCAAATCCTGACAGGAGCAGGAAACACCAGTGCATTTAAGCTCTTTATAAAATTAAATCAGGCACTCAATAATGGCAAAACATAATAGGAGATACATAATCTCCAGAAGCTTAAATCCATAAAATACCAGCGGCAAAGCTGCCTTGACTGATAAACCCCCAAAGGGCGCGCGCTGCAGGGACACAAAGCAAATCCGTTTGGCCACAGCCCTTTCTCTGAGCAGCCTCCCGGGGCTCCTGCACACTACTGCTACACAGCAGGGGGCCCGGCCCCCTCACACCGGGGGTCCCAGCCCCACGAGGGCTGAAGAAGCCACGTGTGAGGTGTGGGGATGGATGTAAAGGTGTCCAGTGATTTCAAGCGAGCATAATCCCTGCTTTCAGGGATTTTTTCCCCTTAGAATAAAGGCTGCTCTCAGATTTCCTGCTTCAAAAGACTACAGGCTGCCGTGAGCAGTTACAGCTTCCCCCAGCAGCAGTTAGGGGCAGAACACGCAACGTGCCTACCTCGGCATCCGAGATGGAGACGCGGTTGGACTCGATCGTTGGTCTCCTCATTATCCGCGGTGACGGCCCCGTGGCGTAAGCACCGAAACCCGGGGAGTTGCTTGATGCCATATAACCTCCCGATGATCTTTCCTGGAGAGACAGCTTCCTGCTGGAGAGGACAGGTCTGGCCAGAGGTCTCTTGGAACCGTGCCTCCAGTGAGCATCGTCCGGCCGTTGGGAGGGCAGGAACTCCTTCGCGCCCACGTCAGCGCTGACTCCGTTTCTCTGGATGTCTTTCATGTTTTCAGCGAAGACCGTGTCGTTTTCTTCGCTGTTGTCCTCACCGTTTTGGTTACTTCTATCCGGGCTAACGGCCACAGCGATGGCTGCGACGCGCTCTGCCAGCTCCAGCTGCGTGTCCGGGCAGTGCGTGCCCGTGCCCCTGGTCGGGGAGTCCCCCATCGCCGGGCCTGGCTCAGGCAGCGCTGCGCAGAGCGGTGACGGCAGCGCTCACCGGCAGCATGCGGCACGAGGAGCAGCTCCACAGGGCACCTGGAAGGAAGCACAGAGAGGTAACGGTGCTAATGGTGCTCAGCAGACACAGCCGAGGCAGCCCCCGGCTCCTTCCCCCAGCGGGGCAGGCGAGGTGTGAGCGGTGTCACCCAGGAGAGGCAGGGCCGAGCACTGCGCTGCCTGCAGGAATTTCCACGAGCGATAAGGCTGAGATTTTATCTGTGTGACACACAGACAGAGAGAACTTCTGCAGCTCCAGCGGGGCAGCCCGCGTTTACAGTAAGGGGAAGTGCGGCTTCTCCCCAGCCAAGGGGAAAGGGTCAGCCTGATGGCCTCTTCAGTTCTTACTTACAGGGGACAAGAGCTGCTGGTACGTGGCCAAAGGCAGCACGCAGCACACCCAGTCCACAGCCATGTAGGGCTCCCCAGCAGGCTCCGTTGCCCTGCATGGCCCCACGGTGTCACAGAGCTGCCTGGAAGCCAAGCCACGGCCACCGACTCGCTCCCCAGCAGCCAGTTCCCCTGTGCAGCTTCCTACCAGCCAAGGTGGGATTTAAAAGCGGGTCTGTGGGTCTGGGGTCTGCTCTGGCCCCCGTGGCTGCAGCCTATGTGCAAACACCCTGCAGTTTCAGTGCTCACCGTACATAAAAGCTGCACGGAGCTGCAGCTCACCAGAGCTTTGTGCTCGTCAGCACGTGGGCTCTGTCCTGGCCTTTGGAAGAGGCCTGCAACCTCTGGTTTGTGTCCATAAATACCCACACAGGGCAGGGAACACTCACAGGGCCCTGCTTTCACGCTGGCCACGCTCAGTTTACTCAGGGAAGGGGAGGCCAGGCGAGTTCAGGAGGCTGCAGGCAGCCACCAGGCTGGGAACACCGGTGGGCTCCCCAGGCAGGGGCAGGGAGCAGAGGTCGAGCCCAGCCTGGAGCTGCCCAGCGACGCTCGGGTGAACATCTCCCGCTGGGTGCTGCTGCAGGGAACGACCTCTGAGTGCCCTGCAGACACACAGCAGCCAAACTCCAGCAAATCTTCCATAGCAATACAGAAACTGGAGGACAATTTGGATGACAGGCATAACCCTGGGTTGCATGCCAACCACGCCATGCACCGAGTGCCACAGGGAGGAAAAATCCACCCCCGACACGTTCTTTCTTCCCCACAGGCCCGCTGCTCACCTCCCTCCTCCCCGTCTCCATCCCGGAATAATCTTCCCCCCTTCTCCTGTCTTTTCTGCAGCATGTTTGAAACAAATTGACAGGAACGTCAGTCACTCGGAGCAGTAATGAAACGGTGAAATCAGCTTTAAAAGCTTCTATTAAAACTATATTTAAACCCTTCAATCCCCGAGCACAAATCCTTTCAGAGCAGGAGGCGGGCAGCGGGGGGTGGCAGCAGCAGCAGGGGAAGGGGCGCTGGGCTCCAGCAGCCCCCAACCCCACAGAAACACCAGCGTGCCAGCCCCTTTGCAAGACCTCCCCTCTCCTCTCCAGCCTACCCCCACTCCAGGTTCCCCCACAGCCCCCGTTCCCAGCCCCATGCCCCCTAACTTGTCCTTATCACCAGGCTGCTCCAGAGCCAGCTGCAGCCCCGAGCTGGCTCAGCACCGATCCCGTCCTTCAAAACGCACCCGTGTGAAACCTGCCGTGCTCTGCTGCCAGCTCTGCACTTGGAGAACTTCTGGCCTGACGCAGGGCCA
Organism: Anas acuta; assembly: GCF_963932015.1. Lineage (NCBI taxonomy): Eukaryota > Metazoa > Chordata > Aves > Anseriformes > Anatidae > Anas > Anas acuta. The sequence continues at coordinate 7,893,726 of NC_088997.1, forward strand.
GCAGGTCAGGGCAAATGGCCAGCCTGCAGCTGCCCCACTGCCTCCCAAGCCGCCTTCCTTGTGCTCCACCTGCAGGGCTGGGCTGTGTCGCCCCCATCCCTTCTGGTCACTCCCCAGGCAAACATCTGTAACTGGGGACCAGGGAAGCACCAAGCGAGGGTGCAGTGCACAGCTCACCTGCTGGCCTCCCAAAGCTTCAGAGTGAATCCTCGGGTAATTCCCAGCTTCACACCAACCCCATAACCAGTCCACCAGCTCAAACCAAACAGATCCATCCAGCATCGCAGCACGACACAGCACTGCTGGAAGTATTCTGCAAGAAATCCAGCAAGACTTCGAGAGAGCAATTGTTCATCTGTACAGTTGGGCTTGGTTCGGATCCTACTGGTTTGAAGGATTCCTTTTCACAGCTAAATCCTCCAGCAGGCTATCAGAAAAGAACGGGTTGTGAGCGAGCAGATCAGTCACACCCAGAGCAGCCTCGCCGAGCAGGATGCCCTGGACAAAAGGCAATCACTTCTCCCAAACAGCGACCTGCTGCCGCAGAGCTGGGCACCGTGCTCCAGACAGGAACTGAAGCTGCAAACAAGCTTATATGAGCAGAATTAATTCACTTACACATACCTTATTTACTGGGTCTCCCTCCAGCTATTCCTCTCCTGCAGGCAGACAGCCGCCTCGCCGGTGTTTTCCGCAGTGTATTTATCAAGCGGCTGCACGTTTCCCTCATAGGCACCGAGCAGAGCACGGCAGAAACCACGCTTTTAGAGGGAATCTGATTCTGGAGAAATGTCTCTGTATTGTACGTGGGAGCAGGAGATGAGCAAACGTAATTAATTTTGCTGCTCCATAACGTATTTCCAAGCACTGTCTGAAAAAGGAGAGGTGGTAGAGCTGGTTTGCTGCTTGGTGTTTCCATTTGGCTAACGGGAAACGTTCTCACAGGAGGGATGGGAAGGTTACAGGGCCCTGGGATCGGCATCTGCAGCTTCATTTCCTGATTTTGCTACAGGCTGCCCAGGAAAATGACTTGAGAGCTTCACGTGCCACAGTTCCCAGGCTCAGAGGAACAACGCCGCGCTCAGCCCGCCCTGTCCCGCTTCCCCTTTCTGTCCCTGAGCACACACTCGCCCCGTGCAGTAGAAGAGAGCACCGGGATCCAGACCTGCAGTTTGCAGGGGAAGCAGCCAGGCAGCAATCCTGCCCCTGCTCAGAGCCAGAGACCCCCTCAGGTGCCCGCAGTGCCCTCCCCAACAGCCTGGGGACCGGAGGCACAGCGTGGGGCACGTCACCCCGCAGCACTGCTTGGAGGCCGACCCCATTTGGTGCCTCTTGACTATGCAAGACCCAGAGGCAAAAGAGAGGTCCCAAAGAGCACGGAGGGCTGTGTCTGCTCCTTTGGTATGCAGCAGCAAGGTCAGGGGGCAGGGCAAGTTTTTCAGCCAGCCACGTACTGGGATGACCTGCAGACGGGATGCCACCTCCAGCACCAGCACCCTTCAGGGCTGTCCCCCAGCCCTAGGCATGCCCAGCCCTCCCCTGCCTCACCTGCTGCTTGGTTAGGTTTCCTCCCGATGTTCAGCACAGCACGGATTAATTATCTGCTCTGCTGCTGTCAGCCAGCACCAGAAACTCCCTTTAAGGAGAGAAGCGGCGAGTCTGAGGCTGGGCAGCCAAGCCCTGAAGTGCTCCTCAGATGACATTTTTGAAATATTAGGTCAGCGAGTCCCTTTCAGAGCCCGGGCTGTCTCTCCACACCAAACACCGCAGCCTACGGCTATTTCCATCCCAGAGTGTCTCCTGAGCTCCCCTTTCTGCAGCCGGGTCTGCAGGACTTTGGGCACTCCTGACACAAGGGAGATGCACGTGCATCACCCCAATGCCAACAACCTCGTACATGCACCCAAATCCCAACCAACCTGCCCAGACATCTGCAGGATGTAGGAGCTGATGGGGGATTTGTCTCTCATGCACCAGGACAACAGCAGAGCTGCCACGAGCCCCATGTGAGACACCAAGAACCAGGGGGGTTGTTTCTTGTACCTGCAAAGCCAAAAAGAGAGCACGACCCTGCAGAGATATCAGGGCAGCCGGACAGCAGAGCAGCCCACGTACCTGGCAAAAGGGTAACCTGCTTCAGGTACAGGCCCCTGACTAAAACCAGGAGAAATTCCCACAAACCAAACACTAAATGGGAGCGCAGTGTTTGTGCTTTACGCACACGCCATCCATGTGCTTTTCAAGGCCCTCGTTGCAGAGCCCAGCCATGTCTTGCTGAGAATCACTCCATCCTGCTCTGATCATTCACGGCTTTTTTCCTCTCCCCAGTCCTTGGCAGTGAGCCTGGCTGTTGTGCCACAGCTGAAAATTAGATCATAAAAGAGAGGCCCTTTGATTGCTCCTGTGAAGCTCCTAGCACAGCTTTAAAAGCAACCACTGAATGACAAGAAACGGCATTTCTGCGATTCCAGCTCGTGTGAGACACTTGAAAAGCAGGGCTCAGGCTCCTGCCCCTGCCCCATTTCCTGAATGACAACAAACATCTCCCGGCCGCTTTTCTTTACCTGGGAAATGTGCCATTTCTGCCTCCTTTTGCTTAGTGTCTACGTGCCTTAGCAAGGCAGGGAGGTTGAAAAGGCATTTTAGGGCTAGTCCAGTCCCCGAGCCACAAAGGACAAGCACCCTGAGGACACATTATTCCATCCTTGTCCTCCTCTTCCTTACTGTCCCCTGGGTGACGAAGCCAGCTCTGTGCTTTCCCGGTCCTGGGGCAAGGCATGCATGCAGAGGTGAGACGGCGGGGTTGAGCTCAGCAGCGGGCTCCTGATATCATCATATAAAAAAAAAAGATTAAGTCTTTACACCATGGAGGGTGTTATTCCAACTCTGGAGTAACTGCTGGCACACTGAGCTGTGTTTTGGAGCTGCCTGGATGCTGAACCAAACCCTCCAGCCCACGGCAGGAGCGCTAACAAGCACCCTGCGCACGGCGCGCTGAGCTCAGGGAGCTTCACAAAAGCTTCCCCGACCACATTCTACCTCCTCGCCCCACGTTCTAATTATACGATTCAATACATTTGCATAATCAGATGCAATTAGACTAATTGCACATGTAAGCAATAATCAACCAAAAATTACTCCGAAGGAAAAAGTTTCTGCTTCAGGAAATTCCCGTGGCAAGGCCGCCCTGAGGACTGGCGGCTCCACCTGGCAGTGATGCTCAGCACATGGACACAGCCACTGAGCGCCCCGGGTAAGGGGGTAAAACACCAGCCCTTCACTCCACGGGGTGCCTTTGGGGTGTGTTAGTTTGCAAGTTACAGCCCAAAAGGCACAAGGGGAATGGCCAGTGGGAGGCACGGAGCCCACACAGCATCACTGCGAGCAAAATGTGTGCAAGAAATGATTCCCCTCACCCCTACCATACCTGGGAGCCGGCACAGCCCCAGCACAGCCCAGCAGCACCTCTGCTGCTGACCTCAGATTAAAACAAATCCCGCTTGCCCTTGGGACAAGAGACAAAAGCCTTGCAGGGTGAGGCCCGGCCGCTGTATGGGACTGACATTAGCCCCAGACACTGCAGACGGGAGGATGGAGGAGGTTGGTGTGAGATGAGAGCACTGAGCCTGGTCGTGCTGCCTGACCATGCCACGTGGGATCTTTTGCCCTACCTCCACGAGACCCTATGGGCAGTAATAGGGAGGAGTTGGGCTTGGTGACAGGCACACAGCTGAAGAACACGTACATCACTCACGGTTTGGTATCCGAAGAGTAAGAAAGGAGAGCCTGGCTTCAAAGCTGCTCGTTCTTGCTCCTGTCTGGCACTATCCCGACTGACCTGGACCTCAGAACCTGCACCCCAAACCTCCTCTTCCAAAAGCCATCAGGAGTGCAGGAAATACCCCAAACACGACTTATAGCTTGCACAGGCAAAGCTGAGCCCCATAACCCCTAGGAAAAAAGCCTTCTGGCCAGCACCACTAAAAGCTCATCCTGCTACAGCCTGAGCACCGTGTCCTCGCAGCACGGGGGCTGCCTGCAGGGTCGGGGCACGATCTGTACACCAAGGGAGAGGTTCCAGAGGCAAAGCTGAGCAGGGAGGAGGAGAAGTGGCCCGGTTACTGGCACCTGCTGAGCTGAGAGGCAGCGCGAGTCCCTGGAGAGGGGGCAGCCGTGGCAGGGAGCACAGCTTGCTGGGGGTGGCACTGAAACAGCCGGCAAGGGGGTGCTTCAAAAAACATCCGAGAACGTCAGAGTACACGAAGTTTGTGAGGGCTGGATTGTTTTAAGGGTATTAATGAGCAGGGCAGCAGCCAGACCCAATCGATTCACAAGCAAAATAACCACCTCAGAGTCAGGAGTCTAATATTTAGGGTCTTCATTGCTTTTCAAATGTCTGTGCCATGTGAAGGTAAATGGCAGAGCAAAAAGCTGCCTGATGGAAAGGGATTTGTCTCAGATGAGCCACCTGCTGCCGCATCCGTAATGATACCTGGGAACTGGCACAGAGAAGGCGCAGCGATGAGCAAACTGAAACCAAGAACTCAAGGGGAGCCGAAAGGCGTGCCGGTCCTCGCCTCCACGGGCACATCTAACCCCGTCACCTCCTGCAGCACGGAGAGAAAGGGAGGAGGAGAATAAGGGAGAGACAGAACGGAAGGCACAAGGCACGGTGCTGAGCGAGGCAGCACACCAACAGCTCCGCAGGGGCAGACAACAGCGGGCATCCGCCCCCTGCTTCTAGCATGAGGTCTGGATTTCACTCCTGAGGAGCTGAGCTGTCAGGAAGGGCTTCGGGAACTGGGGGGCCTCCAGCCAGGCAACCAGCTCCCTTGCTCTAAAAAGGGACCCTGAAGAATGGCAAGCCAGCATAGGCTGAGGTCTGGGACCGTTCCCTGCTGGGGCTGTGTGCTGGCCAGCACGAGCAGGAGCCCACGGCGCTGTGCAGGAGGTGTTGGTTTGCACAGGTGAAAGCACAGAGCAGGAGCCACAGGCACCACACACTGCGCCTGGCTGTGCCCACCTTCTGCTGACCGTCAGGAAGAGCCTTCCTGCTCCCCTTCCAAGGCAAATTTGTTCAAGGATTTTACTGTTGCACAGTGAACAGCATTTGTTTTTCTTTTTAAATGGAGTTTTCTGTATCGCAGCTTGTGCCCGTTGCCTCCTGTCTATTCCTTGGGCGCTGCAGAGGTGAATCTGGCTCTGGCCTCTTTCCTGTCTCCTCCCGTCAGGCTCGTACACACAAAGCCTTCCCAAGGCACACGGAGCTCCCAGACTCCAGCCCCAAAGCAGAAGCGATCCCTGTCCCCTGGGCTGTGCACCAGGGCAGCAGGTTCCCCCGAAATAAAGATTTCCCCTGCCAAGGGGAAAGGCACGGGTCCTCCTGCCAGGCCTGAGGTTGCTTTTCCCAGTGAGCTGTCAAATCTGGCTAAATTTCCTTTTGGAGAAGGGATGTGTAAACAGGTGGTTGTGCAAGCAAAGTAACCAAGGTAGCTCGTTTGCCTCCGGGCTTTTCTCTCACCTCAATGGAGACCAAGGAAGAGGAGCACAGGTCCTTCAGAGTGCCGGTGGGGCTGGGGCTTCTCCTGCCTGCTGCCAGCAGTCCCCACACCTGCTGGCACCTCAGGTCTGAGCGTTCCTCCTCTGCCCGAATGGACTGAAAAGCTGCAGAGGGAAGCAGCAGGGAGGCAAACACGCCGCCCTCCTCCTGCAGGTACGAGTTTACAGAAGTCTTGGTCAGGAAACAGGTTGCGTGGCATTGCTGTCAGCTCTCCGCATCGCGCCTGCTCGGGTTACAGGCAGAGGGGTTCCCAACACTGCTCCCAGCTCACCTGCACGCTGCTGAAGTAAAGAAACAGGGAGGAGGGAAGCAGCAACCCATGGTCGTGCAGACACACTTTTTTTCCAACAGCAGTGTCTCTGCACGCTGGCACCGAGCCTGCACGCTTCCAGGCTGCTGCTTTCCTCCCCTCTCCAATTTATTTGCCTCACCAGCATTTTTTCTCAGGCTCCTGCCTTGCCTCCTCCCCAGCAGCCCCGTCCCGTCCCAGCTGCTGGTTTCCTCTGCTCCTGAGGTGCTGGCAGAGCTCAGATCCCCGGTGCTGCACAATATGGGAGGGTTTAATGGGATGAAAGCAAATCGCTGCGGAACAAGGCTGGGGTAGTTTAGGAACAGCAAAGTGGGACTGGGGAAGATGTACACAAACACAGCTCGGCAGCACAAACCTTCGGCAGCCTCAGATCTCCCAGCACAGACAGCTGCTGAAGTCAGTGCTGTCTGAGGAGCATCCACACTAAACGGAACAAGCCGCCAGACAGAACAAGCTCACATTTAGACATGTTGGGCTTAGAGGTTTATCTCCCTCCCAGATAAGGAAAAAGCTTTCAGCTGCCTGTGAGAGATGCGGAGGTATTGCAGGGGCTATATCTAAGTCGCTCAGTTCCGTGAAAGGCCGCAGTGAGAAGTCTCTCCAGCATTTTAAAAACATTAATTTCCAGCGGTTGCAGGATTGCCAGTCTCCGATAAAAACATCCAGCACAGAGCACAGCAGGCTTCCTGCTTCCCAGCGGTTCAAATATGAGTGCAGCTTTCCATTCAAGGTGATCTCTGCAAAGAGTTTTAATCAGGGAAATAATCCCAGCACCCATCTCTAAGCGCCCACGTGCTGAAGGTCTGCAGTGTGCCCCCAGACGAGAGGTGAGTCGGGGGAGAGCTACACGGAGCGAGACAAAAGCAGCGGCAGCTATAAGACAAATGGACTTCAAATTCAAACCCAGAGCTCAAATTATTTGCTGGATTTCCACATGAGTAACTCCTACCTTTTGATAATCCTCACATCTTGAGAAACCCCAGCACGGCCTCAGTGAACCTGCATGAGGCCAAGGGCAGAAGCGGGGAGGCTCCCTGCAAACAGGCTCCAGGGATGAGAGAGAGCGGACAGCCACTGGCTGTCCCCCTGGCTTGGAGATCTGAAGGGTAGCAGGTTTCCCAACTCCTTTGAAGCCTTAAGCTTTAGCTCTCTAAGCCAAAATGCACTTTCAAAGCCCCAAGGTCAATGACTGGAGATTATCCAGCGAGGCACTAGGCAAAAGCTGCGGCACAAAGCTGTTCTCCTCAGCCCCTGTAATGCTATTGCAGAAGTTCGGGCGCTTGTCAGAGCAGAAAAAGGCCTCGCAGCCTACCCGAGACATTCTCCAGGTGCAGCTTTACCTGGAAAAACACGTGAAAACACCACCCTGGGGCTCCCGCTTTGCACTCCTGTGTTTCTGGCTCTGTACAGCAAGCCCAAGAGCAACAGGCAGCCACGGCTGGGGTGCCGGCAGCCCTGGGACCCCACGGCAGTGTCCCCATTTTCTGTGGCTCAGGACAAGCACCACAAGCTGTACCCGACCCGCCAGACACTTTCTGAGGCATCTGCAGAGATGTGAGCCATCTCTCAGCTGTGTCAGCTCCACAGAGCTGCAACAGAGAAGAAAAAAAGGCACATTTGGGGCCAGCAGGTGCCAGAGGAGGAACAAACCCGCTGGTACAAAGACCTTCCTTTGCTGAGGGAGGTGTGCTTTGGATGGCAGCACAGGATGCCAGCCTGCTGCACCCCCTGGGCTGCCACAGCTCTACCTTGTTCTCCTGAGAGCTCAGCAGCCTGGATGTCTGAGCTGATCCCGCCTGTAAATCACATCAAAGCCTGCGGCTGAGCTCAGGGCAGCCCGAGACACTCGGGGCTCTGAGGAGGCTGCCCTGCAGACAGCCTGCCGCCCCTCTGCTCCCGGGGGAAGGCTGCAGACAGCCAGCAGCCTGCAGCCCTTCCCCGCCAGCACAGCCCGTCCTTGGGGGAACAGGGTACAGAAGTCAGCCAGCACCCCCTGCTCCACCCTGCCCCGAACCAAGAGGTGGGGGAACCCTTTCACCTCCTGCTGGCAGCTGGAGGGTGGAGAAGAGCCCCGCTCCCGGCTCTGAGAAGCACGCTGAGCTACCAAGGAGCTGCCAGAGCCCAAAAAGCAGGGACAGAGCTGACAGCGATGGCAGAACGCAGGGAGCTGCCCCTTTGCAGAGTTAAAACCTCCTTCCTGGTCTCCAGCTGGGGCTGTAACACTTCTGATGCACGCAGCAGGCAAAGCTAAAGAACACCACCCTAAAAACCCCACGAGCAAACAGACCCCAGGCCCCTTGTCCAGAGCACTGCAGACAGTGCCACTTTGAACCACAACCCGAATTTCGCAGTTTGCCTCCAAAAATTACCGAGGCAGGGGAACACAAATCCAGGTTAAGAGGGAGGGAGGGAGGGAAACGACCACGGTCTGTGCAGTTTAACAGCAAGCAGAGACGTGGAAACCTGGCATGTGGGTTGCAAACGCACTCTGAGCACTGCTTGTGCAGTGTGGCCTGCACCATGCCCGGCAGGAGAGCAGAGAAAAGGAAAAGAAAACCTAAAGCCAATGGACTCGGACACCAGCAACAATACCTGCTCCAGCAGCCGTCCCAGGAGACATCCCCGCGGCGCAGGTCGGCGTGTCGCTGGGAGATGAGTTACACAGCGCTAGCTACTCAGATATCCTCCTGGTTGCCAGGGGGAGAGAAATCAAAGAACAAAACTGGTAACAGCGCGGAGAAAAGGGAAAGCATGCGTTTAAAAGCCTCGCTGGCTCCTCGCCAGGGTGCTCAGCACCTTCCAGGACGCGTCTCGGAGCAATTAGTCTGGGTGCAGGCACCGAGTTTCGGTGCACGCTGCTCGTCTCTGCGCTGCAGATGTCGGCTCCGCTCCAGCAGAACACTTAAGCACACACTTGAACTTCAACTACAGGCCCAGGCCGTCAGGAGGGACAGCGTTCCCGTGCTGAAGTGTGAACAGCACTGAAAAATGCAGCCTCAAAAATGAGGAACTAAATTCACGTGAGCAGCTGGGTGACCACATGCCACACGTGTGGGACAGGAGCTGTCCCAGGGCTCCCGTCCCACAATAGTGCTGGCCTCCCCACTTGCACCCCCAGCTGCTCCTGAGGCCAAAGGAGCACTGGAAATAATTCTCACTACATCCATCCCCTAAGGGGTCCCACCTCTGCCCAGCTTTCTTCCCTCCACCCGCACAAGCTGCTCAAGCAAGATGTGCCCTGTGGCCGGAGCCACCGTGAGCCCCGCGCCCTGGGGATGTGCAGATGCTCCAGCAGTGCTGGGACACAGCTCCTGCTCGGTTCCTCTCCCACCACCCCGCTCAGCCCCAAACCTGCGGTCCCTGCAAGGGAAACAACCTCACCTGGAAGGTTTCTGACCAGTAACACCAGCAAATCACTAACATTTGCCTCTGGTATTATTATTATTACATATCGTGGATATAATCACCTACCGCTTTGAGGTTCAGCAGCAGTTTTGCAAATTAGGTAGGCTGTAAAACAGAACACAAAGACACTTCTTTTGAAATTAATAAAAGCCAAACAAACTGGGAAGCTTATTGAGGAAGCGATAACTTCCTCTGTACCTGAACTCTCCAAGACGGGCTGCTGGGCAGGTCAGCCACGCTTGTGGCCCAGGAGATCTAACTTAGTCACAGAGACCTTAAAACCCACAAGCCTGTGAATTACTCCCAGTACCTGCCACAGGACACTCAAAAACTATTTGTGGCTTTCCTTTCACCAGTTCTGTCTAACAATAAACCCCCATTCCTCTGCTTCCTGCTTTTGGAACCGAGGCCCAGCACATTTCCCCGGGCAGTTCCCATTTCCATGCTATCTGCACCTGCCCTGACCCACCTCCAGACGCTGCCCGGTCCCCTGGGGTGGGACAGCAGGAGAGGTCGGGGTGAAATGGTCTCGGTGAGATGGCTCTGCACAGGTCGCTGAGAGAAGCCCCAAATTCTCATTTCTGACTTCTGGTTCCTTTATTTGCCTCTGTACCCTTCCTCTAACTGGACACGCCGTTGGAGTAGGTCTAATGCCAGCGTCATTTGTTACGCCCCCATATCACTTTGCTTGCTGATGTATAATCCACTGCCAGGTTTATCTAAAGCCATTTGTCATTGTTCCCCCGGGTTCTCAGGTATCCTATCCACTTGTTGGAACACGTGCACGTTTCTGAACAAGCAGGTTTCAAGTCAACCTCTTCAATAGCCTTGTAATGGAAAAAGGCAGTTACAAATACAAGTTGAGAACAGCAGAGTTTATTTGCACAGCAATCTGCAGAGCGGTTCAGGGGCCAGCTCCCATCCAAACAAGCTTTCAGGTGCTGCTGGTGGCACAGGGGAATAGGCTCAGACTTGTACTTACAATGGGGACTCGCTCAAGTGCCCTGAGAACAAAGCCTGAGAAGTCTGACTGGAGGCATGAGCTCACGCTGCCTGGCTGGGAAACCAAGACCCGAATTCGAGCACTGCTACAAAACTCGGGCTCAGTTCCTGGGATGCACCTTGCTTGGCAGAGAGCTCTTTCAGCTTCTGTCTCACAAACCGTCCCATCACGTTCTTTCCCATGGCCTTGATGTAATTGTATTATCTTTTCTCCCACAATCACTCTTTTTTTAGATAACTTTATAAAAATATCAAAGGGAGGGGTGGAAATTTTAAGCTCATCGCTACCCCTGCCATTCTGGAAGCACCCACAAGGAGAAGCACTTCATTCTCAAGTGAGTAAGGCGTGAGTCAGCTGATGAATAAGCACATCAGCTCTCCAAGTCTCACTCAATTCATGACCAAATAAAATCGTTTCATTACCTAAATCACTTGTCCACCTCGTATGGTAATGCCGCAGCACTCTGAGGTCCTGCAGGGGCTCCCATTTCCGAGCAGGTAATTGCTGCTGATCTCGTCACGCTGCAGCAGGCAGCGCACTGCCAGGAAACCCTGCGCCGGGGAGTCAAGGAAAGCCAGGTCGTGAGCTCGCATTTTAAAGAGCTCTGAAAGTCCACTCCTGAGACACCTCCAACCTCAGCTAACGCCTGGGTTAAACGTGCACAGGCTGCTGGTATCAGCCCCTCGTTCAGCTCAGCACCCTGCAGCCCCAGCCCCAGCCCCTGGAGGCAGTGGGGCTCGGTGCGGGAAGGTGCTGAGGCTGCAGCCAGACTCTTCCAACAACCCTGTTGTTCTTGCACAGCTCTTATACAAAGCTGCAAAAGCATCGAGTTAAAATAGTGCCTGAACATCCCGCCAGTCCTGAGGAAACTCAGCACCTCCCAAAATTAATGTCACATCCTCACCAACACCCTGTGGGATTCATCACAGGCAGGGAAACAGAGCACTGGGGCACAGGTGCTGTGGAGATGTGAGCTTAAGATCAGAAGTGGGCCTAGCTCTCTCCCCAAAGGCCCTGGCACGGCTGGGCCACCACCAGGGAGTAAGCAAAGTGTGCAAAATGTGCCCCAACAGCCCGGGTGACCCATGCTGGCAGAAATTACTGGGCTGTCGGATCCGTTTCACAGTCCAGCCTTTCTACAGGGCTGCTCATTGCTCCATGTTCAATTAGCGCAGCACAAAAACCTTCAAAAAGTGGAATAACTTCACAGAAATAATTGAAATTGGTCTGTCAAACTAAAGGCCATGACCAAGGGCTTGGCACCACGCGGCTGCAGCTCTGCTGCCATTGAGGGACACACAAAATTCAGGTTCTGTGAAGCTTTCAGCAGACACCCGGATGAACGCAGCAGGGTTTTCACAGAACCGGCCAGCTCTGCCTTTAGACATAAAGGAATAGAAAAGAAGAGAGATTTCTCACAAGGGAGAGAGCTCACGGTTTGCCTGTGCCAGGCTAATGATGTTAGTGGCCCTCAGCCCCACCGGCTGTCCTCCGCAGAGCCGAGGCTGCTTCTCCTTCATCATTCCCTTTGGCACAGAGGAAACCTCGCAACAAGCTGGTGCTAAATCCAGCGGCATCCACCGTGAGGTCTGCCTGCTCCTGGCTGGGACAACCTCTCTGCCTGCCTGTCCCCCTCCGAGCCACTCTCCCGAGCACGGAGGAGGCAGCGAGACCTCGCCAGCAGCGCTCAGTGGCTGCCAGAGGGCTGCAGGCTGCCTCACCGCCTCTGTGCTGCCAGCACCTAGCTCTGGCTGTGCAGGCAAGCAGCCCAAAGGCAGCCAGATCCGCTCAACAGGCCAGCGGCTGCACCTGGGCAGAGGGAGGTAGGGAGAAAGGAGCTTACTTTTATCAGGACACCTCAATCCCTTTCCCTGGGAGCGCACTGCGGAGGTCCAAGGGCAGCCTCACCCCTGCAGTGCTCCCTCGGCTGCCTGCACCCGGCCGGGCCGCTGCCAGGGCCACCCTCACGCACAGCTGCTGCTCCTGCCTGGTGCTGAGCTCCGAGGGGACCAGGGAGAGGACATAATCTGTAGGAAACCACCCAGAACCAGCCTGGTTCTTGTGCCACACTGCCTTCAGGCCCCGTTACTACAAACATCTGCACCTTCGCTTGCAGTGCCTGGCTTCCCCGTGCTGCTGTTGCATTTTTCAGCAAGTCAAAGCCAGGCACAGCACTTGTGGCCTGCCCATGGGACACAAGTGACCGGTGAACCATTTACACTCTGTCCTTGCTCCTCTTTCCTGCTTCTCCACCACAGAGCTGCTAATTCCTGCTCTCCCCTCGCTATACCTCGACCTTTACACGTGAGGGCTTCAAGTCAGGCTGTCACCGACTCTGTCTTGGTACAGCACCGGTGCAGTGGGACTTGCCCTGCCATCCCTGTGATAGGAACCACAAATGGAACACAAAATCCTGCTTGCACAGGGTCTGGTTCAGAGCTGTGTGGAAAGCTGCCTCTCTTCAGCAGCACGCGGAGCAGAGCCATAACCAGCACGAGCAGAAGAGAGCAATTTGCACAGCTATTTGGGGAACACAACTGTGCAAAAGCACAACTCTCCAGCCAAGTGTCTTCGCAGCTTCCACCAGCCCAAAAAAGCACACACACGTGTACGTGTGCATCAATAGAGTGGCTCTGGCACAGGATGCACCCCAGTGCCATGGTGATGGCTGCTCCTGCAAAGCTGTAACAGAAGGGACAGAGCCAGAGCTTCTTCTTGTCCCTTTTAATGATGAGAGCCAGCAGCCCCTCCTGGCCTGAGGCTGGGTGGTTGAGGTGCACCTGGGAGGAGCGAGCCACCGGGGGACTCAAAGGCAGAAGGCTCCTGCCCACCATGCACAGGACATTGAAGGAGAAAATCAAACCCAAGCGCAGCCACAGCAAACCAGCTGAAGAGAACCAAGCCGAAGGCACCCCGACGCAGCTCCCAGCAGTTGCAGGGCTGATGGAGCCCCTCCAGTGCTGCTGGCTCTGGGAGGCTGCAGGGAAGCCTTGTGGTGGACAGGCAGATGGCCCCCACGGGGAAAGGGCTCCCCAGGAACCTTACTGACAGGTAAACGCCGGGTGGGAATGGCAACCTGACAGAGACAGCAGGCTGCTCTCCTCGCTGGGTGTCAATCACACGTTCCCCCAAACCCCCAAATTAGAATTAAATACAGCACTGCCGCCTCTGCACCAAAAATTATTCAGTCCGTAAAAAGCATTTTCCTACGTCTCCCTCTCTCATGACTCGCCGCAGGCCCCCTCATTCCTCTCCCCCCCAGAGGAGTGGTTGGGTTATGGAAACGTTCTGATGGCAGCAGTCTGCAAAGTTGTTTGCAGGGTGATTGAACGACCCCCTCGGCTGGATGCTGCAGGAAGGGGCCCACCTCAGGCTGTTAGAGCAACGGGAGGGGAAGGGGACTCTTCCCAACGCCACCGAGCACAGCACCAGCTCAGGTGCCTCATGAAACTGCTCAGAGCTGAGGAGGTTTCCCCGGCACACGCTGGGAACTGGGCAGGAGGGAGATGGTGCTGAAGCACCTCCTGCAATATCTAACGATGGCTCCAGGAGGACGTGGAGCTGGCTGCGTGGCACGCCCTGCGAGCCCATGGATTCAGAGCCATCTCTGAGGAGGAGGCAGGTCACTCACCTCCTTTTTTCCTGCTCTGCGCTTTTCCACTCCGCTCTGGAGGAGGAATCGGCGCTGGAGAGACAGGGAGCTGGAGCACTGCCAGCAGCCTGCCGCCTGGCAGTCACGTTGTACTCCTGACTGGCACCACCTCACCACACAGACGCGCTGATCTCTCCCCACAGCAAGGCCAGCAGTCCCACGGCCGGAGCTTGGCGGGCTGAGCATCACCAAGCATCTCGCTGTCCTGCCCCCGTGCAGATCTCACTCCCCTGCAGCCGGGGCCGCGCTGTCACATCCCACCTCTCAGAGCCCCCAGCTCCCAGATCCCACCGGCAGCACCTTCACCTGCAGCAAGGTTTAACCGAGACACGTCCTGGCCACACGCCTGGCTGGAGCACTGCTGAGAGCCTCAGAGCTGTGACACCAACCCCAAGGTTTCAAGTGGTTCTTAATCAGCTACAATAATAAATAATACATAGGCTTTCAAGTGTTTGCTCGTTTCTGAACGTCTCCCATAAATACCTGGCCAGCGAGGCACCCTTTGAACAGCGGCGCCGGTAGCGTTTCCCTGCTAACCCTGTGCTATTTACTTAAAATAGAAATTCAGGAGGAGAAACCTGGGTTGAAAGGCAACGGGATCGTTGAAGTATTTTAAGTAGTCAGACCTGCTCTGAACAACAAATACTTAATACAAGTGTTTACTCGTTTCTCCATTTCTCTTTATTTTAAAGAGAAATGTTTTATATCCCGGTTTTAATCCCTTCAGCCAGCCGGGCTGCTGCTGAGCAGCCTTGGTACCAAACACAGCTCGCTGGGCAGGCTTCATCCCGCCAGGGCAGAGGCTCAGTGCTGGGGCACGCAGTCTCATGGAAAGCAGCACCAAGATAAAAGCCTGGCCTCAAAACCCAGCCTGAAGTGGCCTTCACTGAAGTACAAGAGCTTTGTTTTCAATGTAGGTGGGATTTCTAGTGCAGGGTTTTGAAAGCAAGAGTTGTATTTAGAAAATAAATAAGAATCAGTGCAAATCTCACCCAAAAACCACAGCAGAGTTGCCAAGACCGTCGGAATAGCACCGTGCCCTCCAGGGCCTCCAGCACCTGCTGAAGAACAGGCTGGGGATGGTCGGTGCCGTTTGGCTCTTCGGGAGGATTAGAGGAGCTCCAGTCCTTCAGGGGGTGACCGCGCAGGCTGACCGGGCTCCTTTACAGCCCTGAGCCCTGGCCCCCAGCTGAACGCCCCAGCGTAGGGGACGTGCAGCCCTCCTGGGGACACTCCTTGTTGCCCCCAGCCTCGTGCTGGCCTCTGCAGCGCAGCGAGTGCCCTCTTCCTGGGCACACCCAGCAGCACCCACCCTTCCCATCAGGGCCGACCGAGCCTTTAAAGCTCCGCATTTAGAAGGAAGGTGCAAAAAACCTACCTCAATATTCCTGCTGGTACCTAATCCCTTCAACTCTCCCGGAGAGGTGCTTTTCATTTCCAAGGAAAAGTGAGTTAATGTTCTTGCCAGCGCTGTTAATCAGAGCAGCAAAGCCTCTTTTCATCGCGCAGGGCCCAGGTGACTGTTTCCAAGGGATTAGCTGTTACCACTTTTAGTTCAGTAAAGGGTTTATCTCCGCCACGTTCACAGAGGCCGGCTATGAAGACATTCGCCTGCCGAATTCCCACAGGCTGACACCTCTGAGCGGCCGTGGGGCGCAGAGCACAGCCGGGGAAGGCATGAAATAATTGGTAGGAGCAGGCAGTGCTCCCACCGGGCTGGGGCACCAGAAGGCAGACAGCTCTCGTGGAGGGATGCAGCCACCAGGAGAGATGGGGCAGGCACGGGCAGATTTTCAGAGGCCCTTCCAGGGCACGCAGCAAGCCTCTCAGACATCTGTCTGCTCGTGGCTGCAGCAGCTGCTGGCGGGGATGTCTGGGTGCCAAACCACATGTTCCAGAGACCCTCTGAAAATTGGAGGGGCCGAAACCACTTTTTTGGACTTTTGCCACCAGCTTTAACGTAGAGCACAATAAGACTGCTGAGCAGCGCGAGGCAGGGCAGTGCTAAAAGCAGCACCGCTGCGGCCACCTTGCAGTGAAGACAACCAGTGAACATCCAGGCTCTGCCCAAGCCAGCAGAAAGCAATCACGTTTGAAATCTAAATTTCTGTGCACTATTGTTCCCTCTGGCATTGATCAGGCATTTCAGTTCCTAACTAAATTTCCCTCTCTGCCTGCTCCATCCTCGTGAGCAATGACTCAGGTTTTCGTCTGTGCCAAGAAGAAACGCTGCAGCTTTGGGGCTGCCACCTAAACTTTTCTGCAGACTGAAGGGAAATTCATTTTTTCCTCTTGCTCATCAAGAAAGCAGGCTGGGGTGGGGCTGGAAGGGCTTGTAAAGCCCTGGACACCCAAGGATAAGAAATTCCACTGGAAGCTGCCTCCCCTGCTGCCCCCAGACTCACAGGAGGCTCTGCTGGCATCCTGTACCAGCTGCCCAAGGCTGCACAGGAGTGCCTGCAGCCCCAAGAGCTTTTTGGACAGCAGTGTCAAGTGGCTGAGTGAAGAAGCAGCAGAAAAGGGCTCGAAGGAGAATGCCTGAAGGTCCCGGCGAGCAGGACATCCATCACCAGATGTTTAGCAGAATAACAATGGCAGTTTTCACAAAGAGGGGGGGGTGGAACAAAGGAGAAATGAGACGGACGGGTGCAACCAATTTCCTGGTGTTTGGCATGCTCTAAAATTAGTGCTGTAATGGATCTCATCAGCCAGCATTTAGTTCCCATCCTAAAGACACGAATTCCAATAGGCAAGCTGCAGGGAGAGGAGCGCTTGCTTGGCTGAACAGCCAACCCTTAACACCAGCAGCGATGCAGACACGAATCCAGCAGCCCCACTCCTGCAGCCCCTCGCTGCGGGTTCCCCTACGAGCCAGCTCCATTTGCACACCTGCTTTGCTCGGCCACACTTTGCCCCCACCAGCCCGTGCAGCAGGGCTGCCCCAGAGGCTGGCTGCATTTCTACAACCTCCCAGGACAACCTGGGGAGCACAGATGTTCCTCATCCCGAGGGATCTCACTCCCCGAGGAACAAGCCCGGCTCACCTGGCACCCACCACCCGATGCAGCTCGGGAGCAGGCAGGGCACCAGCACTGCCCGGGTACCTGCAGGAAGGTCCCGAGCGCAGGCAGGAGCGCTGGCGTGACGCACCCACTGACCTTTCAGAGTTTCAGAACAAATCCCCGATGGTGGAGGAGAGCTGGCAGCTTCGCTCGGCTGCAAGGCGTCAGAGATATTTCAGGCAGCCAGATATTCCCATGCAGAAACCTAGAAAAAGTCACCTCCTCGCTCCCCCAGCTGCCTCTCCTTGCATTATTACTGACATGGATGTGACTCACTGGAGCTGGGTTTATATTAAACTCCTGAAACAGATTGTTTGGCTGTTATGTAAATCCAGTAAATGTTAAAATACTAGAATAAATCAGTCAAGCAGCTACTGTAGCCAGCTCTCCAGAGACATCTGAGAGAAAATTTCTTTTTTTAAAACAAGGGAGAGGTGGAAGAAGATGATAAAAAAATCACAGTAGCCTTTCAGGAGAGGCAGAGGCGAGCTGGTGGCTGCAGGCCCCCCGTCGGTGCTGCCACCAGTGCCCTGTTGAGGCTGGGGCTTTGGTAATAGGGAGCTCTAAAATCCAATAAACCCAAAACTGGACATGAAGGTGCCACTTCCCACTCCGCTGTGGGAAGAGGGCTCTGCTTTAGGGCTGCCCCTCTGCTGCAGAGCCAGGGACATCTGCCACAGGAGAGCAGCCCCCTGCTAGCGGTGACGTCCGCGCACAGGAACAGACTCTAAAATTTGCAAACACAAGTATTTCTACCAGAAACCTGATTCTGGGATTTCAGACTAGAGGCCAAGGCGTTAGTCACAAAAATTATCTGGCAAATAATCTGCGATGATAAGCAAAACCAGAGCGTATCACCATCTGCTCACAGAAATCTCCCGAGGCAGAAGCAAGGAACCTCCAAACTGAAGCTTCCCTTTGCGCCTCACTGCTGATAACCGAGCCATCGTGCTCCGAACGCTCCTATCCCTGCACTAGCCTCAAAAAGAAACAGGCAGAGCTTAGGATCCTGAATTTATTTGTAGCTAAAGGCACTTCAGTTGGGCTGCCACTTGAACAGGGCGCATAGTTTGGCCCAGGTACCTGCTTGATTTCAGAGGCTGGCCCAAGGGCTGCATTCCCCACAGGTACCGGGAGCAGAGGGGACCCACGGGTCCCATCGGGAGCCCCCGGTGTTAGCACAACGCCGGGCCCCTCACCTGGCTGAGCACATGCAGAGCACACGCAGAGCACACACAGAGCACGCTCCACTTCTGGCTGCTGCGGGGATGAGAGCACAGAGCGATGCAGTCACAGCACTGAAATGAAGCGGAAGCGATCTCGGAGCTCTGTTTAATTAAATATAGTCTGGGAAAGTCTCTGCTTTTGTTAAACACTACCTCAAAAGCACAGAGCGCTGAGTAATCCGCTAATGGGGAAAAACATACTCTTTAGCTACAAGGTGTTATTATTATAGGCTTAATATCAAAAGGGCTTGTTCGGCTTAGAACACGGGGCTGGAGAAAACGCTCGCAGGCTTGGCAAGACTCAGCGACACGACAGGGCTACGCTACAGACCCACAGGGGCATGGAGGTTCGTGGGGAGAGGGAGGTCATTCATTGCAACAAGCTCCTGTGGCACGAGGCAGCCTGTGACTGGCACTACAGAGTGTGTGAGCTGGGCACGGCTGGATGCATGGGGACAGATCCTCTGCACAGCCCAGAGCAAACCGGGGCATCCGTGGGACAGAGGTGGCAGGCGTGCCCTGTGCTGTCCCAGGCACCCATAGGGACAGCCCCACAGTCGGGTCAGTGAGACCAGCAGCAGGGGATGCCCTCAGCTGGGACCAGAAGTATTACAGGCAGGTGGCTGCACATCCAGGCACAGATGAAGCAAGCCCAGGCTGTCAGTGAAACACTCCCCTGGTGCCCCAAATACCAAGGGCACCTTCACCAGCACCCCACATCCCACACCCAACTCCTACCCTCGCTGCGTAGCCCCAGTTACTGTTTGTTCCCGTCCCCTTCTGCAGGATAGAGGTGATGGCACACAAACCCTTAGGGAAAAGGCTCTGGAGCAGCAGGCTAAGCAGCATCACTGCCCAGCCTGCCCTCGGCAGCACCCCCAGGAGGCTCCGTGCCACAGCAGCACAGCTCCCCCAGCACGCTCAGCACCCCGCGGGCACAGCCAGCCACAAGCAGGCAGCTGGCTCCCACCTGCAGCCCCCAAAGCACTCCCAGTCACACCAGTCCGGGACTGCTGAGAACCCACAGCATGTACGGCTGCTTTGGAGAGCACTCAGTGAAGAAGAATCTCTCACTCGAAGTTGAAAAACAAACCCCTTCCATCTTTTATTTGCTAATTAAACGCATTCATTGTAGTTAGAACTCATTTTTTTGTGCGTAATGTTTTGCCCATCTGGTTGATTAAAAAAAGAGCCCAGGCACCCGGCTTCATTAAGCTAATTGAGTGCATTCAGCTATTGGTTAATATTCTGAAGCACTTCACAATTATTCTCCCCAGTTATTAAATCTCCTCCGAGGGTTTTATTCCCCGTGCTACACTCTTTGTTAGCCAGCACCCAAGTGGAACTGCAGTCACCCAGCCCATGAGCGCACCTGAAGGTCCTGCTGGCTCCCTCAGATCCAGACCCCAGGCAGGATTCCTGCGCCCAGCTGAAGACTGGGGGATTATTTGCATTTTAGGGATTTTTCTTTGCTATATGAACCCTCAGTATGAACTCTGAAAGGGGAAAAATGGTCTCAGGATCTGCAGTCAGGTGCAGGTTGACCCCAGCTGAACTGGTGCAGTGGCACACCAACCAGCCTTGCTGGCAGGAGACACCCTGAGCCACGATTCCTGCACCAGGCTGCGGGCAGGCTACCTGTGCCCTGGACCTCCCTCCCACCCTGCTGCTGTTCCCGAGCTCTCTGCTCCTCTGCAGAGGAGGTGCAGCAACTCTGCAGGTGTCCCCGCAGCCCAGGCCTCAGCCAGCGCTGCCTCCTCAGCCCTGAACCACGGGAGGGCTGCCAGCCCCAGGGGGTCCCACCAGGAGCCTTCAGGGCCCAGCAGCGCAGGCTGATGGAAATGAGGGCAGCAGGCAAGAGACTGAAGATGAGAGAAGCTGCACCAAGTCACCCTGTGCCGGGAAGAGCAGGACTAATTAACACAGCCCCTCACCACAATGTCCTCCCTGTCTGTGCAGCCAAGAGTTTCCCTGGCAGCTTGTGACACGGCTTTGAAGCCTTAACCAGCACCAGACGCTTGAGTTCAGGAGAACAAAGATCTGGAAGCTGCTGTGTGGCAGGGTGGGAGACAGGAACGACAGACACATGGCATATGCATGGCTCATCTTCCCCACAGGGTCTGGTTTCAGAAGGAAAGTAGGTTAAAAACCAGAATATGCTTTCATTTATAAAGCAAGTGCTGATTTACATGGCTCTAGTCCCACCTCACAGCCCCAGCTGATGCCGAGATCTCCCATCTCAGGAAGGAGCTGCAAGGGAGAACAACAAAATGCACGCGTGTTGTGGACTCAGGGCTGCTCTTGCTTCCTGAACATGCACTGAGTTTGAGATGTGGGTCAGGAGCATCTGGAAGAGCTGACAGGTGATTTACAGGACAAGCCCGACTGAGCCAGGGCACCTATCTAGCTCCATTGGGGACCAGTAGCACATGCTGGAGGCAGGGTGGTGCAGACATTAACAGCTTAAAAATGAGCTCTGCAGCATGACACACATTGCACAGAGGGCACTATGTGCTGTACGTGATGGCCACACAGAAGCTCAAGCATCTCCCCCACCCGTCCTGCAGTGTTGGAAAGGATAAACCCCAACTGCCCCATGGCAGACCCCAATGCAGAGCCCCCAGGAAGCCAACACAGGAGCTCTGCACAGAGCAAGAAGGAAAAGCAAGGCGAGAAACTGTCCTAGTTGCTTTGTCAGTCCCAGCCCCACCTCTCTTATTTGGATTTAGAGGAAACAGCCAGAATTCACTCTCCTGGTATAAAAGGTGGTTACACTTCCAAGAAAACACTTGGTGGTAATTTAAATTGAAGGAGGAAGAAATTAAGAGGTTGATACAGCTGTGATTTGACACAGGCTGACCTGGGGCCTGAGGAGAACCTTAATGACATTTCCTTTAGGCCAGCCTGCTCTCCTGGTTTCACACTATAATTAGTTTCCCCTTCCTGACAGTCAGGCAGAGAGCCTAGACCAGCACTTGAAAATTTGGCCAGTGAGTACAACTTCTCAATAGCGTGGCAACAGCACCAATTAGTGCAGAGCTCGCTGCCCCACTGTGCTCCGAGCTGCAGGACATGCCGACAGGCACGCGCCAGCTCTCAGAGCTTATCAGCAAGGCAGGCACTTCAATAAAGCTCAAGAAATTGTCCCTAAAAGGCCAGTGCTTTAGGGGGTGCTGAACTCCCTGGAAGTCTAGCCCCAGCTGGCACCTGCATGAACAAACCTACCAAGTCTGTGCTAGCTTTAAGGAGCAGCAGCACAGAAACCCCATGCAGTGACCCAGGACCATCATTTTTAAGGTGTGATTGTTCAAGAGCCAGAAAATGAGCACCCACGAAAACAGCCCACTTCATAGGCTAATTATACTCCCAAATTCAAAAATGGTATTTTGCTCCTTCCTTTGTACTCCAAGTTCAAGGTTTCAACCATCTCTGACCCCAAGGCATTCCTTCCATGCCATTTTTAAGCCACAATGTGAGTGTCACCCAGTTACGGGTCTCCAGCAGGTCTCAGAGGTTCCCAAATGTCACACACACCACAGCTGTCTCAGAAGGGCTCGAGGCACTGGCCGCACACACAGCTCCTCACCCAGCTCACTCTGCGATCCCTGTGCTGAAAGCATCACAGGTCCCAGCAGGACAAAAGCCATGGCTGCAGATTTCCAAAGGGACAGACGCCAAGCTTCACTTCCCCAAATTCCCTTTACCCAGGATGAAGCAGGCTCCTGTCACCAACTCCAGTCACTGCCCCAGCACAACATGCCATGGAAACTGGTCTGTGCCCATGGGGGTGAGAAGCACCATCCCACTCACCCATTTGGGAAGAGAGCAGCAGCCTCCCAGAGGAAGCTGTCCCCAACTGTCCCCTACCTCACGTGGGGCAACCGAGGCAGCCGCTGCTCCCACCTTCCTACCGCCAGGTGAGCGGGATGCCCCAGGCCATGCTTCGTGCCACAGCCCACAGCAGCACCAGACCTACTGTGTTAGGTCCGCTAGGGATTTACACCCTCCCAGGAAACTACCCCAAAACCAGAAATCCCTTCAGCAGTTTCTTGCCACCAGCCCATGCAGCAGCCAGCACAGGACGCTGCTGCCTGGGAGAGACCTGCAGCAGCACACAAGGGCCCGTCAGATGGGACACCGACCCTTCCGTTTGCTTCCCTTGCTCTCAGGCTCCCTTTTTGCTTCCCTTCAGATGTCTGCAGCTAAATGAACCCATTACGGCACAAATTCTGTTCTTAACTCACCCCCCGGGTGTTTTGCTGACCCTACTGAGAACTATATTTAAATGTGCAATTTCCTGGCTGGCTAGGCTCATTTGCAGTCCCTTCCCCCAGATGCCTGTGCACGTCTGGCCCTGAATCCACTTAGCTTCCACCAGCCTTTAAATCAAAGGAATTAAGAAAACCATATAATTAAAACCCTTCACTTTATTTTTCTTGTATCGTTATTATATGCCTAAATACTTCTAATTCTCATGCCCTCTGGTAGGTGAGCTTGAAAAAGGCTAGAAAAATGACAAGTTTCTAAGCAGACAAGAAGGTAGCCAGAACAAACAGCTTGACAGGAGAGAGACTGCTCAGAGCACGTGATTTAATGTGCTGCAGAGCCGGATGCAGGCCCTGCCTGGCACCGAGGGCAGGAGCAGCCGCTGCTCCCAGCATCTGCAGGAGGTGGTGCAGCCCAGCAGCTGCCCGCTTGCTGTGTGAAGGAGCAGCTCCATCCACCTGGCTGCTATGTGAGGAAGGTCCTTCCGTCAGCACCGGGTGCTCCGCGTGCCCAGGAGGCGTTGGGGTTGCTCTTTTCAGAGAGGTCTAAAGACAAGAGGCCCAGGGAGCACAGCCCCTTGGGGGCATCCCCTCAGTCTCTTCAGATCCCCCCAGGCAGCCTCTTCCACAGTCTCTGCTCCAGCCCTTGGCTGCCTGCCTGCATGCAGGGGCTGCTCAGGAAGCCTTCGGCTCTGGTGAGCCTCCAGAGGGCTCTCCAGCTGGATGGCAGGATTGGGAAGGGCAGGAAGAACCAGGCCCTGCGAGGTCAGAGGCCACCGAGAGAGTCCTTCAGCCTCAGCTCTGTCTGACTGTAGGTGTCTCTGCCTGGACACTGGAGCTCCCAGCTGCCAGCATGGCTCATCCCAGGAGACACCAGGGCTGAGGAAGGGTTCAGAAGGCTTTGGAGAAGACAAACTGATGCTGAAAAGCCACTCCAACAGCAGTAAGCAAGCTGTGGCTGGGATGACCTTGCTACAAGGTGCTCCCTGCAGAGATCCGAGCAGGCTGCTGGCGAGTGCAGGCCCCGTGCCTGCTCCTGCCGCCCTCGGGGGCTTCCCTCGGGCACCCCACAGCAAGGCCAAGCTGCTGGGGAGCAGAGCTGGAAGGGTCCCGGGCTGCCTGGGCACCGAGCAGCCCCCATGGGGGGGACAGACACTGCGGAGTGCTCAGAGCAGTGCCCTTGTCTGCTGAGACAGCTCCCCCACAGGCAGAGAGCCGGCCAAAATAAACGCATTAAAGCAGAGTGATGCAAGCCTCTTCAGTGCCTCTTCCCCACAGCCTTCCTTCAGAGGGGAGCACCTACACACGGACAGAGCTCTCTGCTGCCAGACTTGCAAAAAGCCATCAGCTAGGAAGGATGCTGTCCCCAGGAGATGAACTGAGCCATCCTCTCCCCTTGCATGCAGCCGCACTGACAGCTTGCAAAGGAACTGCAGAGCTCCTGAACAGGCTAGAAACCAGTTTAATGGTGAAGTGTCAGCACATTTCTAGGCTAATAAAACCGGGGGCATGGGAAGAGAGGGAAAGGAGACTCGCTGTCTTAGAGGCTGGAATGCATTTCACAGCAAGAGACCATTTCAAGGCAAGGAAGTATTTCTTCATAGCTGAAGAACTCCAAACATGAAGGATTCTGAGAGGTTTCCTTTCCTCCACTAGCTCCTAATGGACTCAGCACTTTGCCGAAGCCACAACACACCTCAGCAAACCCAGGTATTAGTACCCAGCTCACACCAGAAATGCAAAAACACCTCGGCACTGCAGCCACACCACCGATTTCTGCTTTTCCACTCTGACCTGCCTCGGCCTTGGGAGCTGCAAGGGCCTGACCCCCTCTGGGAGCAGAGGGAAGGGGCTTCCCGGGGAGCTGGGCAGGTGCTGAGCCAAGCAGCCCAGCAACACACTGCCCTGGGGCCAAACCGGACACATTACCGCTAACAACCAGCCCCAGGCCCCGTGTCCTTAGAGCACACGGGTCATTAACTCGGATTTGGAGGCTGGTTCCACTGCTGGGGCATTTCAAGCCCAGTTACACCTCTGCCTCATGCTCTACCAAGACAACGCTGGTCCCCACAGGGCTCTTAGCACTGGTCCCTTTATGCTCCTAGCACAAGAAGCCACGAGGCAAGCAGACAGGTGATTGAAGAGCATGGAGAAAGCAGTGCTGGCTTTACTCACTCATCCAGTGGCCAGGAACAGGTGCTACAGCAGAACCAGCTCCCCCAGGTGAGGCGTGATCACACACTGCCCTTCCCCACCTGCAATTATCGTTCTGGATGGCCACTTTTCTGTTCCTTTGAAGCAGCAAAGCGAAGGCTCAGATCCCTACAAAGAAGGCCAGCCCCACTCCGCAGCCTGACTTCAATCAGCCCATCTGGCAGTAAGGAATGAACTCCTGCAATCGCTATGAATAAGTCATGCCTCTTCACTACTGCTTCAAGGCAAATTGCAAGCACTGCTCCCATCAATACTGCATGAGAAAGGAAAAGGCAGAAGCCTGATTAGAGTATGGAAACATGCGGGAAGAGATGCCTGATCTCTGATGTGTGGTGCACAGCAGTGACGCGGCCTGATTTGCCAGCTGAAAGCACTGAGGCTCACGAACACCACCACACAACAAAGGCAGGCAAAGCCCACACGGCACCTTTACATGCTCTGGGCTGACCTGCACTTCCAGAGGGAAAGCTGCAGCCCTCCCACGTTTGCATGAAGCCTTCTCCTCTCCTCACATGCTCCCACTTCCCCAGCCTCTCCTCAGCCAGCACTGTGCACATGAGGCAAGCTGAGCCAGAGTTGTCGTTCTCACAGCTCCACCAAGTGCACCCAACACGTGCAGTGACCCCAGAACCCCATCCGCAGGCAGAGGCACACATTCCTGGTCCCTCTGCATTCAGCAAGGCCCAAAGCATCCCATCAGTCACAGGAAAACATCAAGAGCTCAGTGGATGAGCCTTCCGTCTTCATACTGCCACTTGCTGTAGGCACACAGCACCAGAGGGGAGCGCAAACACCATCACAGCACTGCCCAGCCTGCAGGACCAGCACCTGGTGAGGGAGTGCAGCGTTGAGACCTGACTTGTCCATAGGCAGGGGACCTGTAAGCATCTGTCTCTGGTCACATTTTCAGCTCGCTTGATCTCTTTGGCACAGTTTTGCCTTCTGCATCACCACTATCCAAAGCCAGTTCGTACTCCTTTCCCCCCAGTTCTTCCACACCAGTCTGCAGCCATCCATAGGAGACAGGGAGGTGAGCTCTGAAGCAGCAGAACACTTTTCAAGAACACTTGACACCCTGTAGGGAAAAATCCATCTCCTCATGTTACATCCATGGCTTTTCACACGCTGCAACAAGGAAGCCTCCTTCCCTCGTGGAGCTGTGATCCATCCTCAGACGACATCCATCCCAGCTCCTGACAAGGAGACAGCTCACACGACTTCCAGCTCCCTGCCCACAAAAAGACCAGGCCCCACGTGCTCGGGTGGTGCAGGGGGCATGGAGGGCTTAGAGGCAGACACCCAGCACGGAGCAGCAGCTACAGAGCCTCCTCTGGCAGGGCTCCCTTTGAGCATCCTGATTGCTGAGCCCATCAGAGCAGCAGGGCAGGCTAAGCCCGGTGATGTCCCCGTGTTGCCACTGCCATGGTGAGGAAGCACAAAGGCAGGAGCTAGTTTGGAGCACGTTAACAGAGCTGGACACAGCAGCAGAACAGCATGGGGCTGGTAACACAGCCAGCCGCAGGTGAGTGCACACGCACACAGCACTCTGCAAAGACACGCGGGCACATTTTTCCCTGCTGCTGCCCCATTCCTCTGCTTTAGCTATCGCAGCTGTGACAACCTGCAACTGGGGGCTTCAGCAGGCTGTGCCCAAGCTACCTGCATAAAAGCAGGAGGAAAACCTGTCCTCACCAGCTCTGTCATGTTGTTAGGGCTCACTTCTGTTCGTTAGAACAGAAATCTAGCCACTACCTAGAGGTGGGAGAGGGAAGGGGACACCCATGGTAAAGTCTTTCCTTAGCATGACCAGGAGGGCTCAACAGTCCAAGTTGCTAAATATGCCACAAAAAAAGCATGGCAAAACCAAACTAAACTATAGGGTTACTCATCCCTTTGCTGCGCTCACCAGACTGCAAGGTAAAATTGTGAATGAGCTCTGCATCACAGGTACAATCACAGACCAGCAGCAGCTGACTGCTGAGCACTGCTCCAATGCAGCACCAAGCTGCAGGTGCAGGGACTGCAGCCCAGGGCATGACCTGACCCTCCTGGGTACGAATGACGGGCCCCACAGCCACCAGCAGTTGTGAATCCAGCACTAACACATCCTCAGAAGGTGTTATTCAGCCTGGGCCTCCACAGCACATCTTTATTCCTTGTTCCCACCCCAGCTGAGCCCCTCATGCCCGCTCCGTTTAACACCCTCACTATGTACTCGGCGTTCGGGTCTATCTGTGAGCTGGGGCTTTGTGTTACCAGGGAAATCTGCTGCAAAGAGAAACCGATTCAGTCTTCTGTGTTAATTTAATATCCTACGAACCAGACCAGCCCTCTCCAGTTCAGAGCTTTGTGGATCTGCAGGACTTGCTTTTATTTAGCATACCTAGAGCTCAACAGCCGCAGCAGAAATCAGCGTAAAGCAAAAGCACCAGAGGCAAGAATTTTTTCCCTCTGAAGCTGAAGAAAATGTTATCTGCACAGCTATGCAGAGCCAGGAGTCTTGCCGTGTACAGTTTAAGACAGACCAAACAGTCCTCCAAAACATGCCATCAGCGCTTTGTCAAACACTTATGGAGTCACTCAGCTGAAAACACCAGCCAGCCAAACCCAGAAACATGCACAGAAGGGTTCTGGAGCTGTCCTCATCCTCCCACCTCGGCACACAGCTCTGTGCTTCCCACCAGTAAAGGGGCTTCTACCCCGCCCCGCAGAGAGGACTCCTGCTGAGAGCCCAGGCTCTGCTGCCAGCCGAAAAGGACGGGACGGGATCCTCCTGGCTGACAGGAATGAGAGCAAGTGGAGGTTGCCAGGGAAGGCGACTGCAGAAGGGAGCAAAGAAATTAGGCAGTGAGCTTGGCACAGTGCTGCCACTGAGCTCTAGGATCAGCAGAACTGAGGGCTCGGTTTCTGGGCGTCCCCGCTTGGACGCTGCTGTGCTGAGAGCACAGCTTGGGACCAGGAGGGAGGGGAAGGATGCCTCCGTCTCCAAAACGCATCGATTGAAGCGCTGCTCCAGCAGAGCGTCTCGTCACAGCCTCACTGTTTATACTCACACCAGAATAATTAGAGCAGTCACTGTTAACTAGCTAACAACTTCACCATGAACTCCGAACAATGCTGAAGAATTAATCGCAACACTTCAGAGCCTTCCCTGCACACAGCCACCAGCCTGCAGAAAACACTGAAACTACCCCAGAGACAAGCAGGCTAAATTAATCCCACATGGCTTCTGGCAAAAAAAGAGATACGTAGCTCTCTCAGAGGTACTCACCCTAAAATAATGCCTGCTCAGGGCAGCCACCCAACAGAAACAAGTCCTCAAGCAGCCACACCTTTATCACAAGGCATGACTCAGCTCATGAGCTGGCTTCCATCAAGGAATAAAATACAGGGATTTATTTTCAGCCAGGTCCACTCCCTAACCCAGCAGGTTTCTGCGATGCAAAGCTCCCAGCTGCCCTGGGACAGCCCTCCCTCTCAGGCTGCGCCCTCAGAAGGTTTGGACCTTTCAGGAGAACTTCCCCATCCAGGGACACGAGCACATGGAAGCAATGAAATCATCTTCCAGTGTCGTGTACTTGACACTTATGACAAATATTTATACTTCTCCATCTGTTTCTGCCCATATCACTTATGCTAAAAATAAAGCTGAAGACTGTAATGGAACAGAAGAATGTTTCTTGTCTTGACCCACTAAGAAATGCAACCACCAAGTCCAGCCTGCAAAGCCCTAAGCGAGTTATGGATGCAAGTTATGAAGTGCTTGGTTGCACCCTGTCATTAATGGTAAACACTGGAAGATGACTGGATTTTTATAGGGTACAGGACAAACAGGCTGGAAAACACCACCTCAGCAGCTGAAAACCAGGAAAATAGGAAAGGTGGTCAGATTTTCAGATGGATTTTTTGATAGCCTGAAGTTTAATTCTGGAAAAAAAGAAGTTACCCCTGTTAATTCATAGCAGCCCTGGAAGCAAGGCAGAAGCCTTCCCCAGCAGCCTTCAGGGTCCTCCTGCTTTCCCACATCTCTGGCGTCATCTCCTCCACCCTGTGCCTGTCACCTGCTGACTTCTCCCCCAGCCCAGCAGCAGGGCCCCCAGTTGCAGGACGGGCAGCTCCAGGGCCGAAGCCCGATGCACCTGGTGGCAAATTCCAAATCATCCTGCTCTGGTACAAATGTTCCTCACTGGACACATCTTTCTGTGACCAAAGACTCGACCCTTAAAGCCACCACCTGTGGCTAACCACCACAACCACACAAGTCTCCTGGGTGCTGGCACACGGCCCCATGCCTACTGACACCACACGGAGCAGCACAGACTGCCCTCCCACGCGTCTCTGAAGTCACTGCAGTTCCTTTCCACTGTTACCCTTCAGAACGATGTCCTATCCCCATTTATCAGGATTTTCTTTTGAGCACTTCAGATGGTTTCCTCCAGACACGCTAAGCTTAACCGGCCTTAATTAAAGCAGCACGCTTGACGATGTGACTGTTTGGTACCCCTCATTTCTCCACTGCAGCCAGAGCTTTGGTGCTTTAGCTGCTGAAGACCACTGCCAGGCTTCAGCTCTGCCACAAGGACGGAGTTATGTCAGCAGCTGCTCCTGCACTCTCCTCTCATCCTCCCCATGTTTACAGCCGGGTACTCTTCTCGTTTAACTGCAGGTTTGCTGGTGGTCACTCCCTGCACGTTGGAACAATTTGCCTTGAGAAGCAAGTGATGTCCTGCACCAAAAAAGGACTGGAAATCGGAGAAGAGGGATTTGAAGCCATGAAGAAAAAAAGGTAGTGGAAGGATTTGGGTGAGGGCTACTGCTACTTTTCCCAAGACACATCTGCTTTCCTATCTGTTAAGGCACATGCCAAAAACATTTTGCCTTACACCGGATTTCTATTCCACTTTTACACTGCCAACCTGAGCCTTGCTTTTGGCCTGTGCCTGATTGGGTAAGTTGCCTCCTCACAGCCCCTCAGGAAAGGCACAGACCCTGCTGCCAGGCTTGTGCAGCACAGGCAGGGCTGGGTGGCAGCAGCCAGCAGCTGCCAGAGGGACAGCACAAGTCACACACCCCACAAGCTAAAGGGCACCAAAAACCACCCAGAAGCAGCATTTGCTCATCTGCCCTCACAGACGTCAAGAAAGCTGCTACAACAGCCTGGTGCTGCCCAAAGCCAGCCTCAGGCACACTCTCTGCCCTCCTGCCCCTTGCCTGCTCACCCTGCTCGGCTCTGTCTGCGTGCACAGTGGGGCCGTGCCACCTCACACACCAGAGCCTGCCCCCCGCGTTCATCGGGGTTTCCAGCTGTGGAAGGCACCTTCCCAGGGCTGACTAATTGCATGCAACGATTTCAGATGTTACCAAGCAAACTGCCTTGCACACCTCCAGCACAGGTGCCATCCTCACACTGAGCTCCCTGCTACCACGTGTCCCTTTCCCCCCACTAGCTCCAAACACCCTGCTTTGCACCAGATTTATCCTCTCAGAGACACGCTCTGGAGACCCAGCACACCCTGCTAACGGCCCCGAGGAGCCTTCCAGCTACCCCAGCCTTTGTGGCAGCTTTTCCTGAAGCCTCTTACCACAGAAGTTCCTCCTTCCCCTGCTCCAGGTAGCAGTGAGTCTGCAAAGGCTTTTCTACAGTCAGCACTGGTACCTCACAGAAGATTTGGCTGGCAGACAGCGATATTCCTTCCACACAGCTGGGGTAACACGACGTTCAGCAGCCTCAGGACACGCACCCCAACAGGCAGCACCCCGGCGAGCAGACTCAGCTGAAGCACAGGGGCACACTCAGCACGGTGCCACCTCTTCAAACCCAGCCAGTGTGTAAACCACATGAGCTCTTGAAGTGACTGCTGCCCCGACTTCTTCCTCCAGCAACCACCGCTGCTCTGCTGCCCTTTGCAATACCTCCTCTGCTGCAGCAGGACCGGAGTTATGCCAGGGCTAGCAGCAGCTCTCGAACTGCAAGGGAGACCAGCACCCACACAGATGCTAGGGGAGAGAAAGGATCTCCACAGCATCCATCACAGGGCTGTGATGGTGCACTGCGAAGGGGAGATGAGCTGAAAACTATTTGTCCAGTGTCTGGGCCAGCACTGCAGTCAGACCTCCTCGGGTCTGCAGTACTACCCCACTGCTCCCTGCCCAGCTCCATCAGCTGATGCCAAAGCAAAACACGCAAAAAAATAAACAACCAGATAAGCTGCTCCCCACCCAGAGCCTCCCGTCTCCTTATGCAGAGAAGTTGAAGAGTGTCAGACCGTGCACAGACAGACAGGCAGTGCCTGCGCTGCTACTGCTGGCGTGCTGAGAAGGACAAGAATTGCTTCTGCATCTGGTGTACAACGCTTATCGATGAAGACACGTCCCACAGCTTTCTCAAGAAAAATTAAACCTCTCGAGGACCCCCCCCACCCCCCAGCATATCACAGATGTTCTTCCTCTTAGAGGAAAGGGGGTGTTTGGTTGAGGTTTGTGGACACACAGGCAGAATTCAATATGCTTGCACTCACCGAGCTGGCAGCTGCTGCAGACCGTACTCGCTGCAGGGTGGCACGCAGCCTCGCGGGGACCCCTCCTCCGCCGTTCTCTCATCCAGACCTAAAGAAAAACAACCTGAGACCCATCCTTTGATCTCTGCAGAAGCATTTCGTTCAGAGATACAGGAGCTTGATAATATTTTATTAGCCTAGAGGAACAAAATAAAAAGACAGCTTCTGTGGGAGGAGGAAGCCCCCAGCCAAGCCCTGCACTGCAGGCTGAGATTCCCACTGTAGCTCTCCCACAAGAGCCCCTGGGGAAGAGAAATCCCCTAAACCCTTCCCAGCAAAGTAAAATTGGGCTTTAAAAAGCTGGTTAGCACAAGAACATTGTGACAGGCCAAAACATTAAGGGCTTAATGAACTCCTAAGTTAGGAAGGCACTGGCTCTGAAACCCACGGCAGAAGTAAGGCACAAACGAGTTCTGTGAAGCAGTGGGAGCGCCTCACCGTCCTCTGGGGCAATGCTGGGGCAGGCAGACACCGCTGCCCTGAGGGGTGTCCCAGAAGGGCTGGGCAAGCCTGGGGAGCAGCTCTGCAGGGCCAGGAGCTGTCCTGCAAGATGTGTGTGTGTACCTGTGCCCAGCACGAAGCACACCAGCTCGTCAAGGAGACATCCCAAAAGCAAAGAGAAGAAACAGCCGGAGACAGCTCTGAACAGAAGCACCACAAGGCAGGGAACGCAGCTTGTCCCAAAACTCTGACCGCCAGGACCCAGCAAAGGCCTCGGGCTCTGCTCTTCAGGCAGAAGAGATAACAGCAGATAAGGGCTCGCCTTATCTGGCAACAAGCCGCCCCACAGCCCGGCTGCGAGACCCCGGTGCCAACCCCCTTTACCTCAGGAGCCCCCCTCAGAGCCCCCCGCCGCCCTCCACAGCCCCCCGCTGAGGAGACCCGCGGCTGCCCGCCTTCCCTCGGCCTCTGAGGAGGGAAAAAAACCCCGAGGGGCTGCGGCTGGGGCCGAGGGGAGGCGACCGAAACGGCGACGACAGCGGCGGCGACAGCGGCCCCGTCCCCTCCCGCGGGGCCCCTCAGCCCCGCCTGACAGGAGAGGGGAGAGCCCGCGCCGGGCGCGTGCCCGCCCTTCCCGCCCAGCCTCGTGCACGCGCGCGCTCACCTGCCCGCCGCAGCCCGGCGCCGCCCGCAGCTGCCGCCCGCAGCCCCCCGCCGGCACCGCGCCGCCCGCGCGCCCGCTCCCATTGGCTGGCGGCGGCCGCGCCTCCCGCCGGCCGTTGGCGGCGCCCTGAGGTGAGGCGAGGCGGGGCCGCCGCCCGCCCCGTGCGGCTGGGGAGTTTGAGGCAAAAACATTCGTTTTTTGGTCCCTCCTCCTTTATTTTGATTTTTTTGAAGTGTGGTGGACGACCAGAAGCACGCCTGGGGTGGGGGGTGAGGACACCGGGTGGGGGAAGCCTGGCAGGGAGCGCATGGTCCCCATGATCTGGGGGTCCTTCTTGCTCCAGGCTGAGGGACGGGCTGTGAGGCGGCAGAGCTGTGTGATTAATTAGTTAATTAAAGGGTCTTTGTGTGGATTCTGACTCTGTGTGCTAATTGGCGGGGCGCGCCGGGCACAAACCTGCAGACAGCAGTGGGGACAGGCAGCGGGGCGGCTGCTCCCCGTGCTGGGTGCTCACAAAGGCGGGCTGTCACCCCAGGGTGCTGCCACAGGGACGCTGCCCCCCTCGTCCCACAGTGTCCCTACGGCCACACGTCCCCTCAGCCAGGCTCCAGAGCGCTAACAGCCAGCCCTGACCACGTATGCGCTTTCTGAAGTTTTATGGCATCGGATAGAAACGCTCACTGCACATCAACAGATTCAACTCGAGGAGTCCCTGCAGGCAGACGCCCTCATTTCATGACTCACGTTTTGGCTCTATTTCCATCCCCACACAGCTCTCTCTTACCTACTTGGCCCTGAGAGCCTGGGTCGAGGGGTTCCCCCTGCAGCCAGCCACGAGGTGCGATTCTTGCAGGACTGGTGACACCGAAATTGTGCCCAGTGACTCGTGGCTGGGCTCCGCTGTGACCCCATTCACATCCAGTGTCCCCACCAGGAGGTCTTGGCTTCAGCCTGAGAGCAGCAGTTGGATTAAATCCTCGCCCTGACTCAACCTGCGGCACACTGCTGCTCCTTCCTGCTGTGACAAGCGGATGGAAAAGTCCTGCCCTTACTTCCAGTGGGTTTCAAATAACCCTCTGCTTTGGAAACAAATTAACTTATTAACAAGTGTTTCATATTGCAAAATAACTCAACATGTTAATAATACAGCTTGTGGTTTACTATAAACTTTTTGTTTCCCATTCCAAAAAGACCTTGGTCAGGTTGTCTTCACAGTGTTTAGAGAAGTACCAACATGTAATTAAGGCACAAAATCACTAAAACACCAAAATTCTCTGCAAGTTGTGCAAAGACCATGAACTTTTTCCCTTACTCATTCTGTGGATACATGTCTTTTAGTCAGACATACCCTATAGCAACTTACGGTATGCATTGAAGTCTTGCATTTTCTGCAGAAATGTGCTTTGTCACCCTGGTAG
The DNA here is from genome assembly GCF_963932015.1 of Anas acuta. Taxonomy (NCBI): domain Eukaryota; kingdom Metazoa; phylum Chordata; class Aves; order Anseriformes; family Anatidae; genus Anas; species Anas acuta. Next base: position 7,927,503 of record NC_088997.1, read on the forward strand.
ACCACGTGCAGCTGAGCAGAGAACTACGGATGAATATGTTTGTCTGGGGTTAATGCCCTTTCACTTTACTACCTAAAATATTTATCAGATCTGCTAATATGCAGTCAAAATATTTTGAGCTGAAATGTTTTGATTTTCCCTTGGAACCTCGGAGAGCTTATTTGCCTACTATTAATCTTTAAATTGGCTTGTTGGCAATTTTAATGGATCCCATTATATGACCACAACTTTCTCTGCCCTCTTATTTATTTTGAAAAAACAATCAAACAAAACCAGGCTGTTTTCTCTTTATCCAGCAAGCTAGAAGGTGAGTGTATGCGTGGTTGTAAGCTTGATTATTAGAGAATTCATACATTCAGCTAAATGATCCCTGTGTTAGAAACCTAGGAAGGATCATCAGGGAGAAAATCCATTGGAGCTGATCCCCCATGAGCCAGAAGCACTGGGGCAGAGAAGGGCTTTGGGATCTCGTGGACAGCAGCGTGATGTGAATGAGAGGAAGGTGGTAGGGCTGACATTTTACAGTAACCGTCAAATATCTTTTTGATTTTGCAAGTTTTTACTATTGGCAATTTGAGGGTTCATCCCTTTCAAGGTATTTTATTTATAGTTCTGCCGGTGTTTCTGTGGTTTCATATCTTTAAATATTATTGGGTCCAGTCTTGCACTTCAGGTACACAATTCCTTTCTACAGAAAACACAACAAAGAAACAGAACCAAAAATATAAATGATGCATCGAGGGCATGGTTACCAAAGGAAAGCAGTAGGGACAGTTTCTCCACCCTCGGATAGATCACCAGCATCTGGAAATACATTTTCTTTTCCTTTTCCATGCAGAAAGCCCATCTGACAGAAATAAGGAAGCAAGACAATTCTAGGACCTGCTTTCAACAGCAAAGCCTGGCACAAAAGGCTGCCAGCATTTTGTGCTGCCCTCCCAGGCCATGTTTGCTCTCTGCATGGGGCAGTGGAGCCTCATTTTGGGTAAAACCAGAAGCCCTGACTGCTTCTGTGGTGGTCTTGAGCAGAAGGTGCTCAGGGTCATGTCCAACAGGAGCCGTGCAGGGCAGCACAGACCTGCTGTAAGGGGGTGCAGCAGCCTGCAGGGCTTTGCCGAGATGCCAGCTAGGTCCCATGGTCAGGGTAGGAAAAAAGTCATCCTTGTAGCATTTTGGGGTCCAGGTAGGTGTGGTGCTGTGCCCTTTGAGGAAGGCAGCAGTTTCAGGATCACGCTGAAGAGCATTATCAGTCCCTCAGCGCCTCAGGTCTGTCCTTGCACAAAGAGCAGAGGCAGGGCTCATGGGGCTGCCTGGGGACAAAGCCTCGCCGGCTTCACATCCAAATCCTGGCACTTTCTTGTGCCAAATCACCTGGAAGCACGAAAAAGGCCCATACAGAGATGACATCCACCTCTCGTAAGGCCTTGCAGGGTCCTGTGCATGCTCAGTCACGCAGCTGGGTTTCATCCCTGGCATCCCGCTCTGATGGGACAAAGCTCCACGAGGCACCTGGCCAGGGCCCTGCTGAGTCCTGGGGCCTGAAATCCCCACACAGTGCACCCCCCGTGCCCCAGGCAAAGACTGATCTCTGCTTTTCTTGAGCAATGAAACTTTCAGCCTCCGGCTCTTCTTGTCACAAGCAGTGCCAAGAAGTGTTTTTGGGGGTTTCAGAGGTCATTTGGGCTGCTTCACTTCTAGCTTCGAGATGTCAGGATGATGATGTTAGGGAAGTGCTGAGGATCGTCCCCTAAAGACCTGTCTCCTTTAACATCAGTCAGCTTAAATCACCAGGGATGTCTGAAACAGTTTTAGCACCAACATCAGGGGTTGAAACTATTGCCTCTGGCAAAGACTGCCAGCACTTGACCTGATGCAGTAACCTGGTTAACAAAGCTCAGTCCCAGGCTGCTGATTCTCCCAGAAAACACAACCCACGTGCCTCAGTTTCCTTTCCATAAGAGACAAGTGATTGCACTGCAAAGCACCGATGACCAGTGCAAAAAGAGTCCTAAATAATGTTTATCTGATGCTTACACCAGGATGGCTGTAACAAGGTTAAAATAAAATTTTGGTATTTCTGCTCAATAGTGGCTGGGGGTGGACGGTTGGCATTTAGTATTTCCTATGTGTTTTCTGGGTGCGGGGCCTGGAGGGGTGGTTAACCTGTCCTTGAGCTGCAGACGTGAGAGGGAGACTTTACATTTCCCCAGACATTTCACAGGTGTGCTGAGGTAGAAAAAAATGTTGCATTTCTTTTAAGAACAGCTTGGGCCAAATGTCTTTGTGGTGCCGCAGCAGTGAGCAGGATCCGTGCTGGTGCCAGCAGCAGAGCTCTGCGAGCTGCAGCCATCCTGATGCACCGCTGCTAAAGAGCTGCTCGGCCGACTTCACGGTTGCTATATTCAGAATCCATTTGGCCACTTTTGACTTTTACGCTTTCTAAAAGAAGGCAATAAAGCAATTAGGAATAGATAAGAGAAGGAGAGAGCACTCCACCAAAGAAAGCGAAAGAAAATAGCGTGGCGTAATTAGTGCAGCGGAGCTGGCAGCAGCGAAAATGAGCTGTAATAACTGTCGTGTGGCTGGCAGTAGGACTGCAGGCTGCCCTGCACGTGTCTAATGTGGTGATGGCAGAGAGGGACCTTTCCCCACACAGCATAATCTGGCCTGAGAACGTGTGTCATTGGGACAGAGGGAAATAAAGCCATCAGTTAGTGCTGTCAGTCCTGTGCTTCTGTCAGCTGGGGGATTTATCCAGCTGAAAACACTCTCCCAAATCAAGAGGGAATGGGAATTAGTGTAACCAGAAAGGCAGGTGTGTTTTTTTTTTTTTAGGGAAAAATTCAAGAATGTCCTATCTGGAGAGCTGGGTTAAAAATAAACAGGAGCCTGCTCTGCCAGAGAAGGAATGAGCGCGCTTAGAGATAGGAGGGATTGTGGAGGAAGGGGCCGCCTCTTTCTTTAGTGTTAATCATTTTTAATTTGCATCGTTATGGTGTCTAGAAGCACCAGGTGGAAATCAGGGCCTCATTGTGCTGGGAATTGTGCGCAAACATCATGATTAAACGTTGCCAGCTCTGCAGAGGTTGCAATACCGTCCCTCATCTCTGCAGAATCACTAACCAGCACAATTATTGCAGAATAAGTTTTTCTGCAATTTCCCTTCCAGAATAGCTGTGCCGCTTGATTTATGTCAGAGTAACCAAGCCCAAGGGGAGGAAAAGATAAATTTGTTGCAGGTCCAACCTGGTAACCTTCACCAGTAATAATAACCGCTCGGAGGCAGAAGCTGCTCACCACGTCTCTGCTCACATTCAGAAATTATTTGCCTGCGTCTCGGTTTCCCTTTCTGTAACACGGGAGCAGCAGCACTGCCCTCCTGGCTCAGGGGAGGCAGTGCTTAATTTGCCAAGGGTTACTTTTCTATTAGGACTTTTCTAATAGGTAAATGATGCTGTAAAAGCCCAAACTCAATTAAATAGAGTTTTAAATCAAACAAGCAAACACACTCAATTGTCACAGCACAAGTAGGAAGCAACACAGCAGGCATTGAGGGGTCTTCGCACGATGACCAGGTCCCGCTGGGTTTCTGTGATGCTGTGCTCGCTCCTCAGAGGTCAGAGATCTGCATGAGGCACCAGGCACATTTTTACAGCTTCAAATGGCCAAATGGGTGCCAAGCATGGGAACTTTTAAAGAGCACCAGCAGGTCAGAACTGAGGGGCGAGGACGGTCCTGCCCCTGCTGGGGTCTGTGCTGAAACGCCTCCATGCCCCGAGCTGCCAGCACGCTGCAGGGAGCTGCTTTCACAGGACAACCTGAAACCTATCATCACGTCCATTTAGCACTTAACATCTGCAGACCTTTAACTGTTCCCTGCAGTCCTGCATTCAGCAATTTGCCATGGTTTTACCAAACTGAAAGGCAATGGAAGAAGGGGCTGGGAGCTGCAGTGCTCAGCAGAGCACCGTGCCGGCCTTTCCTCCATGCTTTCCCCCCTAAGCGCCAGCTCCAGCCCCTCCTGCACCAGGCAGGGCCCCAGCAGTTGCCGTGGGCTTTCCCGACCTTTTCACACCGCACAGGGGACTGGTTTCCATTCACAGCAGACATTTGTTCATTTCCTCCAGGCTCTGCATGGTCTCCACCTGAAAGCCGCAGGCCCTGGGGTCACTGGCTTGGACGAGGAGCTTGTGTTGGTGAAAGAATTCGAATTACAGCCTCTCGTCCTGCTGGAGGTGGTTGGTGAGGAAAAGGCAAAGGCAAGGATCCCCAAATCGTGTATCTTACAAAGCAGGCATGGAAAAGAAACCCTCCCGTGATGTGTAAAGCAGTTTGGGGACTTTTAGGGATCCCAGCTCAGAGGTTTTGAATAGCAACTGCAGGGAATCGTTTACAAGTAGCATTTCTCCTAATTTCCTATTCTGCCTTTTAATACTTCCTTGGGAAAGAACGGAGGCTTTGCATTACAAACAGCTGGAAATATAAAGCAGCCAAAACCAATGCCCTGCTCCACCCGCAGCCCTGCCCTGGCTATTTTCAGTTTTGCCTGCAGATCGACCCCGTTTAAGCGGGTGCAAGAGGTGAACCTGAACGCTGTCGCTGCGCTGCCTCTGATCCTCGTGGATGTGAGAAGCGGTCTGCCAGTCCCCTCTGCTGGCTGCAGCTTGCTGGAGAGAGCTGCACCACTGCACAACCAGATGGCTCCCAGCAGGAGAATGGGTGAAAAAAACAAAGCAACACACCCAACCTTAAAAATAGCCTTAAAAATATATATTTTTTTGAAAGTTGAGGCACCCTTCTGAGAGAAAATCACCTCCCCGTGGGGGATGGACAGCTTGATGTTAACTCTGCTGACCTCATGGCTAAATTTCAGCTGCTTGCAGCCCATGTCCCATAGGACCCGGGGCACTGTGTGCACCCTGCGTGCTGCTGGTGCCCGCTCCCGTCCTGCAGCGGGTGCAGCATCCCCACGGCCCTCTGCTGACTTCCTCAGGGCAGCTGCAATCCAGTTCTGAAGTGACCGAGATAAAATTTCAGCTTCTGCAAAGTTTCGAAATGTCAGCTTCTCCAAAAAAGTGGGCAGAAGAGAGCGCGCAGCAGGTCTGAGCTGGTGCACCCCGAGAGCCCCGGGCAGAGCCAGCAGTGTGGGACAGGGGCTGCTCGGGGCCGTTTTGCAGCTGGGGGCAAAGAGCCCAGAGGGGCAGGGGTTCCTCGGGGTGCTTTGGTAGCTGGAGGGAAGGAGCTGAGCGGGGCAGCACTGCTTGCCCTGCTGGCGTGGGCAGCAGCAGGCAGAGCTGGCGCAGGGCAGCAGCTCTTCGTGGCTCCCCGCCAGCCGGCCTGTCTGAGACGGAAACCCAAGTGACGATGCTGATAAGAAGCCGTGCTTGTGGCCAGAGGCCCGGGGGCCCCGCACGGGAGGGCAGAGCCCGGGGGAGCCTCCGCCAGCTCCATCGCAGAGGCTCGGTGCTCCAGCCCGCTTTGCAGGGCTGTCCTGCGTGCACAGACTCCCCAGTGCTGAAAACCACCGCGTACCCCACATCCTGCCCAGGGCAAGCACGGGCGCTGCAAAAAGATGTAGTAGAAAAACTAAAGGTTTATTTTTCTAATAAAATACATTCTCACAAAATAACCCTTTCTTTCCCATGCTGAGGGACTGGGGCATGGTTCTTGCCAGCTCTCCTTCCACTCCCCTCTCCTCAATCCGGAGCCACTCAGGGGCACCGCTGGGGAAGGGAAGGCAGCGATGCTCTCCTGTAAGGGCTCGGGGTGCAGGATACCCCAGCACGGCCCCGGCACCCCAGGCAGGGCTGGTGGAGGTCCTGTGGGTGCTGTAGCAAGTGTAGGGCCCCTGTGCCCCATGCAGGTGTCACCCACCCCGGCATCACAGCAAGCCTTGCCAGATGCAGGGCACTGGGCCGGCCAGATCCTGCCCTGGCTGCAGGGTGCTGCATTCACGTGAGCTGGCGTTGGATGCTGCTCCTGCTGGCCTTGGGGCTGGGGCTGGGGATGACGGCTGTGTTTTGGGAGAGGAAGAGGAGGAAGAGGAGGAGGAGGAAGGTGCAGGTTTGTCGGTCAGCGTGGATGCTGGAGAGAAAGAGGTGCATGCTGGCTTCGGGTGTCCTGCCCCCAGCTCGCCTCCTGGAGAGATGCTGCTGCCTAAAACCCTAAAACCCCACGTCCGTCCCACATCCCCACCCTGCCTGCCCCGGGAAGCATAGATACCACATCAGACATTACAGCCCACTGCTGTTTCCCACCCTGTGCCCTTCCAGGGCCTTAGGAACCCCCTGAGACCCATAACCATACACCAGCTGGGCTGGAGAAACCCCGCTCACCTCTCACTGCGTGTTGTCCAGCTCCTTCCCTTTCTTATGCGACTTTGACTGGGGGTTAAAGAAGAGAAAACAATAATTCTTTTACAGACCTGCCCTCTGCTAACACCGGGGGAACAAGCAGCCGGGAAGCACCAGCTCCTAACCCCCAGCATGCGAGCTTATTCTCAGGTGAATTTGAGGGAACCTGCTTTCATATCCTACAGAAGGACAGCAAACATCCTGTGGTCACGGGGATGGTCTCAGAAAGTGAGTGAGTCACGCAGACAGTAATTTTGGAGGGGAGACTCACAGCTCCCAGCCTCGGACAGCCCCAGGGGCTCGGGGCATGCACCCACGTTCACCCACCGAGAGCCTCCGGCAGGGAGGGATGTGCTGGTACTCACAGGCTCCTGTTCCGCGTACTTGAATTTCTTCTGCTTGTAGTAGTCCCGGCCTTGGAGGAAATGCAGCAGGAGCAGGTCGCAGAGCACAGAGGCCTTGAATCAAAGCACAAGCAGGGTTGGGGCTGCCCTTCCAGCTCGCCTGTGCCCTCTTGTGCTCCCAGTTTGTCCGGGTTTGTCCCACAAACTGGGGACACTTCTGCTTCAGCCCACTGCGTGGAGCTGCTGAAGAGCATGAATCCTCCAAAAGTCCATTTAGGGCAGAAAAGAAGCTTGCTGGGACTGACACCGGGCAATTTCAACAGAAATTAAATGCTTCCCCTTTGGGTACACGCAGCACACACACCCGTTGAGTCGTGCCAAAGTCTTTAAGGATCATAACGAAACAGGATCTCGGGGCTGCGCCTTGCTGCTCACCACCTCCCAGACCCCCTTAGCAATGCATCCAACATGCTGCTGTCAGGAGGGCTGCCCAGCAGGACATCGGATCCCTTCAGCCCATGGCCATGGGACCCTGCTCCCCATGTTAACGGGGCACTGGGCATCTCCTTCCCGCTCCTGCTCATCACCAGGGCACTAATAAGACACAAAATAGGGGCTGAAACCAAACTTACCACTCCAAAAATACCAATTCCAGAGCCGATTGTGGTCATGGTGGGGATGATGTCAAATTTGCCCGCCTGTAAAAAGTCAGAGGGAAGTGGTGAGATGCTGCAACGAGCTGACGGCAGGAGAAGGCTGCGATAGCCACAGGTAGGGCTCAGCTGAGGAGCCTGGCAGCAGCTCCAGCCACGAAATTTCCCACAACCCAGAGAAACAGAAGCTGGTTAAGAGCTGGTTTTAAACTCATTCGTCAAACAGAAAAATATGGTTGTTTTGGGTTTGTTGAAATTATTTTGCTTCCTGTATTTCTAACTAAAAAAAAGAGAACGCATACCCTTTAAATATTGCCAGTGGGAGTGCCACAGGGAAAGCCTTCTTTCCCAGTGGGAAGAAAGAGAGGGGAAAATAAAAATTTAAAAAAAAAAAAAAAAGATAAACACAAGCATTCTGGAAATGTCAGTGAAAGGTTTCAGCCTTCCATGGTCCTCCCAAACCCCCAAAGTGGGTTTGTTCTGGGACAAAACCAGAGGCTGAACTGCAGCTGATAGATGTGGTCCATACAACGGCCCCATGAGACCCGGCGCTGCATTACGGTGCTGCTGACACCCGTGCCCAGCTGCCCTTACCTTGCCGTTCACCAGGATGTCGAACCGGATCCCGAACACCTTGTACAGGGTCCTCTTGTCTGTCCCATCTTCTTTGTAGTATTTGGCGTACCTGTGCCATGAGATAGGGAGCGTTAATGGCTTGTTAATGGGTGTCTGCCACCCCCTGCCACCCCACAGCACTGGGACCTTGGTCAGATGTGGAGCAGGATGGGGTCTGAGGATGCTCCTGACCCTCTCCTAACACCTTGAGGGACTGGGTTATTGCTTCCCTATCCCATTCCATCAAGCACTGCTGTCTGGCATTGCAAAACCAGCACCTACATTGGAGGGCAGTCCTGGATTTACTGCCGCCCACCGAGTGCTGTGGCATCCCCCAAACCCCCACCTTCACACCTTGCCTGGGGAGGCAGCGGGGTGCCCTCACCTGAAGTTGAAGCCTGGCGAGACGTTACTGTCGTCATTGTAGAGGCCGTGGAACTGGTAAACGGGCTTGCAGTGCCGGACGGGCCAGTCGAGGTCGCAGTTCCAGTCGATGGTGATGCCCACCACTCCGCCCTGCAGCGGGGACAGCAGCACCGGGTGACACGGAGACACCCCGGCCCTCCTCGTAGGTGGCCCTCCCTGGGTGCTACAGGGTGTCCCGGCTCCCCGGCAGGCTGCATGCCCTATGCTGAGACTCTTCTTTTGGCCCTAAATGCTGGATGTATGACGAAGTTCATGCCCTCTTGCTCCTGAGCACCATGCTACACCCGGGGCATGGTCAGTCCTGAGCAGCGATGATCTCTGTGGCCCTTCCTTGCCTGATTTTGCCTGTGAGTTTTGCCTGCCCCATGGCTTAACACATCAATCACTAAACCCTTTCAATCATTACACCAGAAAAGGCCACGTCTGAGGAGATTCATTATCTTTAAGAGATTTAATTCTGCCACTGCCATGCAAGGCCCTGGGAAGTCCCACCCCTGGTTGCAGCAGTGGCAGTTTGGCCAGTCCCGTGCCCCCCTCCCTGTGTCCCAAGGCACATGGCTGAACATCCAGTACCTTAACGGCCAGGACAGTGAAATTCTGGCCCGATTCCTTCACCACGTAGCCCAGGCCAAACACGGGGCACAGGGAGTCGGTGACTTTGTGGTACGTGCACTTCTTCAGGTAATCCTTGGTGACGCTCTCCACCAAGTTGCGCCTGCGCGTGAAAGCAGAGCAGGAAAGGCCCTGAAGAGCCGAACAGTTTGGGTGGGGAAGGAGCTGTGTGTGACCCCGCTCCAACGCCTTGCCCAAAGCTGGGACACTTCCGAGCTGGGTCAGGCTGCACAAGGCCTCGTCCTCCATCCCACACGGAGCACAGACCCTCTCCTCCTGCTTCCCCCACCCCAGGGCCCTGTTCCTCCTGAAGCTCCCCGTGTGGCTGCCTCCCTGCTGTTTGCTCTCCCACAGGTGTCTCCACGTCAGCTTTGGGTTCACTGCTCTGCCTGCAGCCCCTCCCCACGTTTCAGCACAGATCCACCACCCTCACTTCTTTTTGCAGCCCCTGCTTCGTCCCCCAGCCCTCCCGCGGCCTCCACCACCCCTCCCAGCCGCCTCTCCTCCACGAGCAATGCTCTCAGCACAGTTTCCATCTGGGACAAATCACCAACAGTGCATCCCACAGCACCCGCACTCAGCCTTTTTTTTTTTTTTTTTTTTTTTTTTTTTTTTGCCATCTCCCCCAGAAAGGGTGAAAAGGGTGAAAAGGGACGGATGACGTCCGGCCTGCCACCCGGCTCTGCCCTTTCTCCTAAAAATAGCCTTTCCGCGAAGCCTCCCTGCCCCTGATGGTTTTGCAGACCCCGTGCCCTGGTCAGTCCCATCCCAGCCCTTCTGCTCGGCAGTTCATTAGCAGCAGCGATCAAAGGCAGGAAATCCCCCCTGACCCCAGCTGGCTCTGGCCACCCTCTCCTCCCAGGCCCTGCTGTCCCCCGCCATGTCCCCCCTGCAGCCCCCGTCACCACCTCGCCCCGCTGCCGGTGAGGGTCCCACCACCCCTTGTGGGGCAGCCCCACACGTGCTGGGGCGTTTAACCTCAGCTGCAGAGCGGGGATGTGACTGGCTTAGTGAGGAATCCACTGTGCTCAGCACAAATAGCTGTTCCTAATTTGCCCCAAATCAGCTATGGGACTGGTGGTGTCATAAATCTTAGCACACTCAGCTGGTGGTGGAGGGGGCAGCAGCTGGGCTTGCTGGTGAGGGATGACAGACCCACATCACGCACCCAGCTCTGCCCCCGATTTCCCCTCCAGGCCATAGCCAAGCAGAAGTCCTCCCCCCAGCCCTCCCCGTACCTGGACACCTTGAACCTGGGGAAGGTGATGCTGTTCTTGATGAACAAGGTGAACTTCTCCGCTTCTGACAGCAGGGCAGGGCTGAAAAACAAGCAGTGGCACATGTCCATGGCAAGGAGGAAAGGACTTGGCATATGCCAAGAGGTGCTTCACAGCGCTCCATGGAGGCTGGAGATGGAGAACAGCTCGTGGGCAGAGAACGGCTGCTCTGAGGGCGGCTGGGACACGCGTGGAGAACCCAGCAGAGAAGGGGAGAGCCACCAGGAGCAAACCAGGCCGCGAGGGACACAACCCCCTGGGGACACCAGGCAGCATCTAAAGCCACAGGGTCTGCACCAACCCGGGCTGTCCTGGCAGCAACCTGCAGAGTCCAGGCTGGCTCTGCCCTACACCGACTGCTTCTGGTCCCAGCCAGGTGTAAAACGGGGTGACAGCATCTCTGCTTACTTGGGAACGTGGTAGTCAACTTCAACAGGGCACCAGCCAAAGATCTCGCAGGTCTTCACCGAGCTGTTGAAATTCACACACCTGCCCGTCCTGAGCCCTGCGGAGCAGAGAGAGCTGCTCGCATCCCTGGGTCCTGGGAAAACCCAGCTCAGCACCGGGATCTGGGGGACCTGGCTGGGGTTCCAGCCCTGCCATGGCCATCCAAAGCACCAAACAGTGCCCCTTTATTAGAAGGGCAATTAACTGTGGCCAATCAGCTGTTAGAAAGCTGTAAGTTTGGGGGAAGTGTTTAATTTCCTTCTTGATTAAAGGGTAATCAAGTTGTTTTTTTTTTTTTTTTTTTTCAGCTCAGACATCATTTGGAAGAGGAGAGCAGGGCCAGCCCGGGTAGGACCCTCTTTTGCTACCGTACCTTGTCCCTCGCGGCTGTAGGTCCCCTTGTTGCAGTTGCTGTCCCTCGTGCAACTCCCGGCATCCGGCAGCTGTTTGGGGAAAGCCGCTCAGCGCTGTGTCCCACCAGCACCCCCCAGGGCTTTTCTCTGTCCCCCCATGGGGCAACAGCCTCCTCCATACACCGCTTCCAGCCATGGGCATCCAAATTCGGCAGGGAAAAGGGTGAGGGGTTTCTTTTTTAAGCTTTAAGGCTCACGCTTTTACTAAACTTCTCGCTCTCAGGAGAATTGCTCCATCGGTGCCACCACCTCAGCCCCCCGAGTTACCGACGCGGTGACCGCTGAAGGGAGCCAGGGCGCTTACCTCCGGGCAGGTTCCTTGTTTCTGTCCAGGGGTGATAATGAAGTTGGTCATCACCACGAAAGAGTTGTCCCCCTGTGGAGACACAGCCAAGGAGCTGACAGCCAGCACGGTGTTTTTGGGGAGCAGAAGAGCCCCTTCCCCGTGGGACCCCAAAACCACCAGAGCATGGCTGGGTGGGTGACTCCTTTCTACCCTGAATTTGTGTCCTTGGGTCCCACCTTGGGAAGCTGGTGGTGGCCTTGAGGAGCCGTGGTGTCACCAGTCCCCTCTTGCTGCCCACATCTGGAGGCACCGGAGGAGCCTTCAGCCTTGTGGGGGCAGCATCAAATGTGCCTCACCAACCAGGGGGTGTCCCAAGCATCAGGCACTCCCCGGGGACGACATGGGGAAAGGTTTGTGGCAGGAGCCCCCTGCTCTCCACCGGGGAGAAGCTGTGCCGCGGGTGGCCCCATGGAAAGCTGGCACCGAGGACCCCACCGGGCCCTGCTTCATGGGGTCAGGATGAGAGCAGCCCCCCCCCAGCCCCTCCTGCCTCCTTACCTGCGGTGGGAAAACGTAATCCACCACGTCCCAGATGTGCGGGCCCAGGACACTCTCGTTGGTCAGCGTTATGCCTTTGAGCTTCACCGACACCGAGCTGACGATGCTGTCCTGCGACTGGTAGCCCTTCTCGTAGAGGAAAACCCACCTGGGGGAGGAAGGTGAGGGGTGAGCGCAGCGGGGACAGGACAGGACGGAGTGGGACAGGGCAGATGCAGCGAGCGCTTCCCTGTGCGCCAGGGCAGCTGCAATTACCTCCCAAATTTCCTCTTTCTAGAGGGCCTGGGGACGTGTTGCTGAACTCTCCCACCCCATGCTCACGGTGTGTGGGAGCTGCAGGACCTGCCCTCAGTGCAGGCTCAATTATTTGGGGGTTTGGGATGCGTTTTGTGGCTGAGGGCAGGCGAAGGCAGGTAGAGCCGGGTCTGGAGGGCATTTAGGATTGAAGCCTTGCCGGACTCAGCAGCCCCCTAGTCCCTTCTGATCCCCTGCACTAATATTCTCCCCAAATTGCTGCCTCTGGGGTTAGGACATGGGTAAGCCCAGGGCCCCTCCAGTGCCACCAGTTCCCCATCCAGCCCAGGGAGCTGCGGTGCCAGGGGCTGTGGGCAGCATCCCTCGTGCTGCTGCCTCCCCAGCTCCCATGTTGCTTGTCTCGCTGGGGCCAGCTCCTGGCACTTTTTAACCCAGGGCATAAAGAAGCTGCCGCTGGATGAAGTCTGACTCGGGGAGCCTATAAACACGGCTGAGTGACCATGTCAGGTAGCTCCCAGCACTAAAAAAGGAGCGCTCTGCTCTTTGTCCCTGCCTGGAGCTCTGCCCTGTGGCTGCCGGACCTTTTGGGGACGGTGCTTTGGGGTCTGCAGCCCCATGGGTGTGCCGAGCCAAGGGAATAGCACCCTGGGCTGAGGGCAGAAACTGGGGCACTGCTGCAGAACTCACCTTTTTCACCTTAAACCTGTACTGGGTTATACTGGGAGGGCAGGGTGCGGCCCCATCCCAGCCACCGAGCCCCGGCAGCAGGGCAGCATCTCCCCGTGCTGCCAACACCTCCTTGCGCCCCACCGAGGGGACAGAAATCCCCCGGTGGTGTCACCCTGCCTCCTGCCCCATCCTGCCATCATCTCGGCCTCCTCGCATGCAAACATTTCAGGAAGCCAAAGCCACAAGGCGCAGCCCGCCGGGCTGGCAGCGATAGCGCCTTATCGCAGCGCTGTCTGCAGCGAGGGGCCGCTCCTTCCTCCGCGCTCATGTCCCCGCTGCCACCACACGGTCATGCATCCTGTGCCTCCTGCCAGGGGCACGGAGCTGAGATAACTGCAAATAAATCAATATCTGCCTGCCGAGCTTGCTTTCGAGGAAGAGCTAATCTCAAAGAGTACGGCTCGGGGCAGGCAGCAGTGACATGCAAGCAGCCGGGGTCCAGCAGGACATCCCGACCCACCAAGGCAGCAAAAATATCAGAGTTATGGCAACACCTCCTCCTCTGCCCCTGTTCGTCACCCCTTCAGGTTTTTCTGCTGATCTCTCCTTGCTGCCCAGCCCGTTTTAGCTGGGTTACTTAAGCCATGGTTCCCTCGGAAATCCTGCTGCAAGCAACTGCCTCTGCCTGTTCCCCCTTCGCAGGAGCGGTTTGGGCTGAGAGCGCCCTGGTGAGCAGGGCAGGGGCGATGTGGGGTCCCAGCGCCATGGTGCAGCCCCTGGGATGCTTGTCCCCCCTTCTAGGGGAGATGGGGTGAAGCTGCTATTGCCCCCACAGCTGCCAGGGGCTCGCTCGGAGCCCCAGGTGCGACCACGTCTCTGCTGTGCTGTGCCAGCCACCCTGTGCTCCCCAAATACCCATTTTTTCCCCCAGTTCTTGCTCTGCTCTGCCCGCAGCAGCCGGGCACCCCTTCTCCGTGCAAACCTCCTACCATGGGTCCTTCCTGGCCACCAGGTGCTGCTCTCCAGCCCATTGGGCACAGTGATGATTTCTGCATCATTCCCAGCCCCATAACGCGGCACCCTGTGCCCTACCGCCTCTCACTACCACATCCCCAGTGCCTTCTCCCGCTACAAGAAGGATCCCAAGGGCTAAAGTCAGCTCTGAGCAGCCCTGTGAGCCCCAGGGCACCTGAGGACACATGCCCTCGTGCAGCTCCAGCCCTCCTGCCCAGCTCGCTGCCCTTTTTTTGAGCTGCTCTTGGGGCTGCCTCGTACAAGCAAAGCAAAACAGGGCTTTGGAGCGCGGCTGCGTCCCGGCCCCACGGCAGCCGGGGAGGGGACAGGGAAATTTATGGCCCTGTCTGCAGCCGCCTGGGTCTCACAAATCACCGCGCTGGCCCCAGCTGCCTCTTATTTCATATAAAGAAAAATAAAAATAACAACAGATTCTCAGGCTGCTGGCCAGCAGCTGGAGCAGCAGCTGGAGGCGGCTCAGCGAGTGCTGGGGCTGGGCAGGGCTCGTGCCTCGGAGCAGCCGGGATGGGGAAGACACAGGGCTTAGCCCCACAGCGGGACACAGGATGGGGTTCCCACAGACAGGGGATGCGATACCATCGGCAAAACCCCCTCGTGTTGAGATACAGGGGAAACAGGAGCCCCTTCCTCCCCGTTCCTTTCTAACGTGGCGGCCAAGCGCTAATTTGGGAAAGCGTGCCCCGGCGAGCCTTACCCGATGATGTACGCCAGGACGATGAGCTGGATCAGCCGGAAGGTCAGTCCCACCTTCTTGTTCCTCACCAGCACCATCCGAGGGGTGTCGTACTCGAAGAGGAAGGAGGACACCTTCTCCATGCATTTCTGCCCCATGGCTGCGCTGGGGCTGTGCCACCGCCGGCCCCGCTGCTCGCCGCGGCGCGGGTTGGGCCGTGCCTGCCGTCGCTCCTCTGTTTGCAGAGAGATAAAATAAATAAATATAAATAATAATAAAAATGCTATCGGTGCTGCTCCGTGCTCGGTCGGGCTGTCGGGCTTCCTCCTCTGCGTGGGGACGGGGTTTCCTGTTCCTATAAGCGCTGGGCTGGGTGCAGCGGTGCCCTACATGGAGCGGGGGTGGGACGGGTGCGGGAGGGTGCAGGGGCCCTCCCTGGGGACAGGGAGGGAGCAGGGAGCAGAGGGGGTCTGGGCAAGGACACAGGGGTCCAGGGGAGGATTTTAGGCAGTGCAATCAGGGCATCACCTTTCTGCCCCCTTGATTTTTGGGGTTGCGTATCTCCCATCCTTGTCCCTAACCCATGTCCTGCTCCATCCCCCCCAGAGCCCACCCGGACCCCCAGGTGGGGACACTGAACCCCAGAACTGGGGAGCCAAGCCCATGGGGCAGCCAGACCCCTGGCTTGGCCCCCTCCCACAATGAGGTCGCCCTGCTGGGGCTTGGCTGCTTCCCAGTGCTCGCCCAGGGGCTGATCCAGGCACATTTTGAAGCATTTTCAGCATTTCCAGCATTTCCTGAAAGGCCCCTGGGAACGGGGCTGGCGGGCACACCCTACAGCGAGGGATGGATGCTGCAGCACCGTGGTACGTGGCCAGCACAGAACAGGGCTGGAGCTGAGCGTGCCAGGCTGAAATTTGGGGCCTGACATCACCGCAGTGGGGTTTGGGCTCAGCGCTGGGCAAAGCACAGAGCTTGTGGGTGCGGGACCCCTGGGGACGGGGCACTGGTGGGGGATTCCTTTGTTGGGGAGCACTGGGACCGGCTGGGCGGAACGGGGGATGCTCTCCCCAAAATCCAGACCACGTCTGCTGACACCACCTGTCACAGCCCAGGGCCCTTGGCACGGTGTCGCCCCATCGGCACAGCCCTGACCAGCGTGAAAGCAGCAGAACGAATCCCTTGCAGTGCTGGGCCATGGGGAGCGTGGTGGGGAGGCAGGCCAGCCATTTATCCACGGCCTCTGGGCACCCCAAGGAGCTCGGGTCTCCAATTCCTGTGCTCCCACGTTTCCAGTGGCACGGCCCCATCCCAGCTCCCCACCGCGGGGCTACGCGGGAAGCTGTCAGATGGGCGGCCAAAAGCAAAGGCTGATGCTAATCGTGGCAGATTGAAGGCTGATCCTGCTATTGAGCGGAGCAGACAAACCTTATAAGCTTAGATATCTGTCAGGAGAGCAGCAAATAACTTACTGTATGAAACGAGGCCTTTTAGGGAAGGCTGCTCACCCTTGCCAAGGCCATGGGGATAATGAAAATAGGACAGCTAAATTTAACAGCAAAATGACTTGTAAAAGAGTCACTTCTAACCTTCCTCTGGTACTTGGAGTCAATAAAATGGTTAGAGCATGGATTTAGCTAAAATAGTTTCCATCGGGGGACAACGGGCATCTCCCAGTTTAGTCCCTCCTGGAGCCGTGGCACAGACCCCGTGGCGGTGCCGGCGCTGGGCATCACCCGCCCATGAAACCCCAACATTTGCAAACCAGCTCCGAAACCTCATCTCCTGCTGCGCCCAGCTCACGTCACCACCGCGCACACCTCGCCCCCGGCTGCTCCCTCCCTGGGTTTAACACTCGCTAAATTGCTTTACAGCAGGGGTTTAATGGCCGGGGGCTGGCATTGCGACGTGGCACAGGCGGTGCCAGCTGGCCGGCAGGCCCCGGTGCCATCCTTCCCCTATTTGCAGTGACGTTTCCCCCCATGATAACGCCGTGATCTCTTATCAACGCCCTGTTTGCAAGGTGCTGACCGCAGGGAAGCCGTGTGCCCTGTCCGTAAATTAAATGGTGATGGTGTGGGACCTACCCGCCCGGGGAAGGCACTCACCTGCAGGAAGATGCTGAGTTCACGGGGCCGTGGTGCTGCGCAGGTGCTGGGGTGTCCCCATGCCGGGGGAGGACTTTTGTCTCCTCTCCTGTGGCTGATATCTTACTGCGAGGGTTAGCAAAAGATTTA
Source organism: Anas acuta (assembly GCF_963932015.1). Lineage (NCBI taxonomy): Eukaryota > Metazoa > Chordata > Aves > Anseriformes > Anatidae > Anas > Anas acuta. Next base: position 7,944,356 of record NC_088997.1, read on the forward strand.
CAAGAATAAAGCAGCGGAAATGGTGCTTTGTGGGTAAGGTGCAGCCCGGGGGTTGTGGGGACCTCGGGTGGCTCTGCAGCTTCTGCAGTGCCCGGCCACTTCCTTCTGCACCAAGCTGGGCTTCGTGCTGGCAGCACCCAAAATTGGGACCAAGCAGGGCAGGAGAGGGACACCGTGGGGGCAGAGGGCACAGCCAGGTATTGAGGAGGGTGAGCTGCACTTCGGGAGGGGAAGTGCACACAGAAAAAATGCGTGCAGCCTCGGTGACCCTACATCAGCACCCAGGACCAGGCCTGAACGCTGCCCGTGGTTGGTGCTGCCCAGCCCCAGCACCGTGCTCGGCCACATCCAGTGCCCCCAGCAGCTCCCCTGGGCCAGAGCTGGGGGCATCGAGGGCTGGAGGCTGACCTGAGGGCATCGCTGGCCATGCTGCTCCTCCGTCCCTATTCCTTAAACTCTGCCTCTGTTGGGGCTGCCTAGAGAAAAATACAAAATGAAATAATAATTTTTTAAAAAAGGTATTTTTATATTTTTAATGGAGATATTTGGAAACGTGAGGGTACCCTCACTTCAAGCTGGGACCCTGGCGCAGGGGATGGAGAGCCGCCGGGGCACAAAGGGGGGGGTCTGAAAGCCTCCGTGCGGGGCACGAGCCCACCCACACCCCGAAAAGCAAAGCCAGGGTCAGAGCTCCCAGGGCTTTCCAGGCTCTCAGGCGCTGCTTTTTGGAAAAAAAAAAAAAAAAAAAAAAAAATCTTGGGGGGGGGGGGTTGGAGTGGAGAGGGGGGAATAATAATAGATGAAGCTCATTACACAATCCAGACTCACGCTTGGCAGCTTCCAGCACGGAGCTCCGAATTTCAGCACAAAAAATGCACAGCACGCTGCAAATCTGGGGGCCGGGGGGGAAGGGGGAGAGAAACACGGTGGCAAGTAGATGTAAAATATGGTGGTGGGTGCAAAGGGGACCTGCATTGGCCAGGTCACCGGGAAGAGCCCCCACATGCTGGAGGCCGTTCCCAGCGATTTTGGCTGCCGCGGCCCCCTTTGCCCCTGCCAGCTGGAGGAGATGCTCCCACCGCCCCGCCGTCGATGGGGAGGGCGGGGAAAGAAAAACCAAAAACTGGCAGATGTGAGCGAGCGAGGGCTACGAAACGGCATGTTCAGCTTTCTTTCCAATTTTAACTTGTCCTTGACCTCCCTTCGCTCCTTCCCAGCAGCGTTGGCTCCTCTCCGCGCCCGCCCCGTGACGCCCCGGTGCGGACGGATGTTTTCGGTGGTGCTCAGCCCGCGGCAGCGGCGTTTGCATCCCCGGTTGCCGTGACAACCCGCATCCCTGGCCGTGGGTTTGGCAGCTCCAAGGAAATCAGATGATGCTGGGATGCTGCGGGTACCAGCGGGTTTGGCGCACCCCTTCCCATCGTAGCCACGGGCGCACGCTCAGCCACATGGGGTATGGAGAGCCATGGGGTTATTTTGGGGGTAAAACCTGTTTCGGGACTCACCTCCAGGGACATGCACGACCCCATTGGTGAAAGGTCCAGGGATGGGTTCAATGCAAAGAGGGGGATTTGGGGGATTTTGTGCTCACCGGTGTGCGCCGAGGGGATGCCGCAGCCTCAGGAGCAGGCGGCACGAGGGCTACACCCAGCACAGCCGTGGTGGTGCTGGTCTGTGCCGGGCTGGGGACTGCACGTCTGGGGGGATGATGCCAACCAAGGTCCTCTTCCAAAATCCAGCCTTCATGGTGCTCCACGTCTTGGGGCCCCATCAGCACCGCGGCACCTTTCTCCTGCTTGCAGCCTTTGGAAGGGGCACACGGGGCCACAACCCCCCAAAAATGCATCAAAAATGCATGGGGACGGATGCCAGCATGAGCCCAGATTTGCTCCAAAGCACGACCCCGGCTGTGGCAGGAGTTTCCATTCAAAACACGACCACGGGGAGAGCCGTGGGTGAGCTGGAGATGGAAACACATGGCCCCGAGCGTCCTGTTCCGCTCCCCAGAGGAGGCCGATCGCTTTAATTATCCTTTCCTTATTAATTATTTCTTTCGGAGATGATGGCAGGGCTTATTCAAACCTACGCAGCCAGGGGAAGCTAAGGTGAGGACTATTCTGGATGCAGTCAAAATTAGCACTGTTATTTGTATTCTTGTGCCCCGCGAACGAATTAGCTGGTACTTTAAACATTCCCCACAGTCGTATCATGCCACTCCTTCCATCTCGCCTTTGTCGTCCGATGCCAGAGACAAGCTCAGCTCCATTTCTAGTTTGGCTGCTCTGAAAACCCACAAGAAATCCCGATCTGGTGAGCACAGCTCCTTTTAGGGCTGAAGAATGCCCTCAGGCACCGCGCGCAGCTCCGCGGGCTCCCGGCCGCCCCCCAAATCTGCCACGAGCGGGCAGGGGGGGAAACAGCAGCACCACCAAGCACCAACCAAACAGCAAACAACAACAGGAAACCCAGAGTCGTCCGGTAAAATCGCTTTTATTTCTGGTATTTCCGAAGTATAAAACACATCAGCCCAATATTGTATGGACAGAGGGGCCGGTGTGTGTGGCTGTGGCGAGCCTGACCGCGGCCTCCCGGCACACCTGGCTGGCCACGGGGCACGGCTTGGGAAGGGGAAATTTAGTGGAAAAATCTCTCTCGTATAACAAAATAGGAAACCTCGCTTTTCTCAGTTCTATCCCCTCCTCCCTCCCACCCCAGATCGAATGCTTTACCTTTTGCTATGAAGCACGAGCTCATTTTTCTACACCGCACTGTTCAGGCAGCCCATAACCAGCCCAGAGGCACGTTCCCAGCCCGAAGCCACCCAGTGAGGGCTTGCTGTTGCCTCCCCTGGGCCCCACGTGCCCGCACGGCCCCAGCAGTGCCCACGGCTGGGACAGGAGCCCGCGGGACCTGAGCCCCCATCACTGCTGGTCCATGCAGATTTCGGCTCATTTAACGCCCTGCTCCTACCAAAAGCTGAGCGGCACCAAGAGGCAGGTCCAGGGAGCACAGCTGACCCCCTGCATCCCCTTCCTCGCTGCAGACACTAACCCCAAAACCCCCTGTGAGCTCTGCATGGGGTGAAGCCCTGCTCCATCATCCCACACATGCCACCACAAAGTGCCACTGCACGGGGGGAAAGAAAAAAAAATCCCAGGTGGGACCAAGCGGGGACATCCAACCCTCCGGCACCTCGGATAAAGGACAGTGGCCACGCCAGGACCCAAAACCACAGTAACGCCCAGAGGTGGTGCTGGGAACGGCTGTGCTGGAGCACCAGGAGCGATGTGATGCTAAAGGGGCTGAACTCAGCACCACCTCCCACCAGCAGGGCCACCACCACCCGGCACCGGGCTCGTGCACCCACCGAGGAGCTCCGAAATCACACAGGGTCGGTATCCAGATCCTGAGCAGAAGATGCAAGGTGCTGAGCCTCTCACTGATGCTTTTTCCCTTCCTGCTGCACCCCCTGCCAGCACCACCAGCTCCTCCAGCCACGCTGAGAATTCATCCCCTGCCTGCCCTTGGCTGCTTGCTGCACCTAGCAGCAGAAGGAAGCACTGCTCTGCTGCTGGGCCTGCCCCTTCCCCAAGCAGAAAGGAAATGCGAGCAGGTCTGTGGGTATTTATCACCACAGCTGACCCCTGAGCCTCTTACCATGGGGTGGAAGCTGGCCCCAGGGGATGAGCAATTAAAGGGTGGGGGAAGAGAGAGATGTGGTTCAGCTGGGGGGAAGGGAAGCGGGATGCCTGCTCCACCACCCCATTTTCAGATGAATTTAGAGGTTTATGAGGAAAAAGCAAACACGGTTTGCTGCTGCTGGGAGAAGCCTTGCCTGGGCCACAGCTCTGCTTTCTCGCCCTTGATGGCTGGGGTTTGGTACCTCGTGGCACAGCCAGTGATGCTAAAATAACCCACGGCTGGCTGCTCTGCTAACAGTAAACCAAACGCGACCTCTCTTCTCCTTTTTCTGCTAATGGGTTCGGGGATGTCTGCTCCAATCACCCCCCTCTCTCTGGTGTCAGAGACCAGATGAAAACCACCTACAGGAGTTTAATAACGAGTTAAAATTTCACCATTTCACCTCTCTGACCTGAACCAGAGCTCCCGAGAGAGCCTGAGGCAGAGACCCCCGCAGACACATCCCAGGGAGAGGCCAGTGGGCAGCTGAAAACCCACTGGGAGCAAATGGACGGGGCTGGGGTGCTCTAAATTGGATCCAGCCTCTCCCAAATTAATTTCCAGCCCGAGGGAAACACAAAAACAAACCTCTTCTGAAGTCCCTGAGCCGGTACCAGTTGGGTCCTGGGTGAAATTCCTGCTGGTTATTTCCCCAAACAGAGGGCTGGAGGTGATCTGTACCAAACCAAGGTGAAATCCACCCATTTGGGGAAGGGAAAATCCACATTTACTTACTAAAGCCTGGTTTTGAAGGTTTAGGCAGTACCTGGGGCATGCCCCGCGCCCCTGTGCCGGGCTGAGTCTCGTTCATGGGAAAATCGCCTTTAAAAAGGAATTGGTTGCCCCCATGGGATCACCAATGAACTCAATTAGACATCGTATGTTTGAAAAATAAAACTTCTTCAAGACAAAGTATAATAATATTTTTAAAAAATCAGCAACAACCTTCTTCTAACCACAGAGTAACTATAAAGACCTTTTTTTAAAGAGCTCCATATTAAAATTTCTTGAATACATTATATATTAAATACAGTAACAACATTTCATGCAAGGTTTTCTGTACAAGTAGATCAGCTCAGTAGTATAACAATTCTGTACATTCCCATTGGCCTGGGGGCTCTGCTCATCTTCGTCAATGCTGGTGATGGAGAAAAGAAAGGAAGGATGACTTTTGGCACGTACTGTCCAGAGAACGATGCACTCTTGCCCACGTGAAAGAGGAACAAGAAAAGCGCTGGAAGCTTTTAAGAGGCAAAAAAAAAAAAAAAAAAAAGGTAAAATAAAAACCCCAACAGCAAAGAGCAAAATGCTATCCCGAAACCTGGCTCTAGTGCTGCCGCATCCTCCAAGCTGGGATTTAAAAGAAAGCTCAGGCAGGAGGCCGGCTGGCCCGACACCGTCAGGAGGGGTCGTGGGGAGAAGCGAGGACAGCAGGAGGGAGCCCTCGGGGGCTGGAGAAGAAACCACCCCCAGTGGCTTCCCCCCTGGGTGCCCTCCTGGCCCCCAGCAGCAAAATCCCAGGAGGAAACATTGCAGCTGGTGCCCTACAAAAGGGATGCCACGAGAACACCGCTCCCGGAGGAGGACCATGGGGGGCTTGGGGGTGCTTGGGGGCACTGCTGGCTTGGGGGCAGCTCACCGCTGTCAGGGCTGCGCTGTCCCCCAAAGATCTTACACTCTACACACTACTCCTGCCAGGGAAATAGCTGAAAATCAACCGAGTGAAGGGAACGTGGCCAGGAGCGAGGGGCAGACATGAGGAAGGCCACGGGGCTCATCCCCTGTGCCTGGAGCGGGCGCCTCTGCGCGAGCCTGGCTGTGATTTAGCCACTACAGGAGGGACCTCAGGGGGCATTGGGCAGAGGACGGGCAAGCCACCACCTCGCTTTGGTGTGGGATGAACCTGAGAAGGAGCAGGGCTTTCCACGGCACGGGGATCACACCAGGGAGCCCTCCAGCCTCCACCGAACACGCGGCTGTGAGAGCCTCAAGGCCACCGGCACCTGGCCTCATGGCTACCTTCAGGCCACCACCGCGTGCCCCCCAACCCGTCCCTCCAGCCGGACCCCACGGCACCCTGGCGACCCCCCGTGAAGGACGCCTTGACCGAGCTCGCTCCACCAGGGCAAAGATTTGAAAAAAGGGGGTCTCCAATTCTGCAGGAAGAAATCCCCAAGGAAGAGCGTTGCGATGACCCTGTGGCCCGTGTACAGCTCCATCCCCAAACCCTACGCCAGATGTCCAGTAATTGCACTGTTATGTACAGGAAAAAGAAAGCTACGAAACAAAACAAAACAAAAAAAAAAAATCGGTATTTTTCTTTTCGACGATTCACCCGCTTTTGTCTGGTAGTCGGACACATGCATGTCCTGCTGGCTTCTAGCGATGGTCACGCATGCAAGACTTCAGTCCGAGTTACAAGTTAGGGGTCCTTTAGCTAGGAGTGCCTCCTTCGTGTCGTTCACTTCTTGTCCTCTTCTCCTAAAATGAAGGAAAATGAGAAAAACCAAGTATTGGCAGGGGGCTGGAAGCAGAGCAGCTCCCCGCTTCTGGCATCAGGAGCGGGTCCTTCCTGCTCGGGCTGGGTGAGGAGGAGGAGGATGGTCCCTGGGGGAGGAACGGCTCAGCATAGGGAAAAAGGACGAGCCAGAGACAGGCAGCTGGGGACGGGATGGGACGGGATGGGATGGACAGGATGCCTCGGCCTTGCCCCCGGGGAAAGCAGAGCAGGAGGCTCTGCTCTGCCTCCCCCGCTGCGTCCCGATGGATGGATGGGTGCTGCTCAGAGGATAGGCACACGCACTGAGCATTTACACCCGCGTACAGCTCCGGGACAGTGAGCAAGGACCGAGCTACCCATCACACTTCTTGGGGTTTTGCAGGTGCAGCTCTGTGATGCTAAATCAATCCATTTTCCTGCTCGGGAAACCGAGGCACGGCCAGCAGGCGAGACGGCTCCAGTCCGTGAACACTCAGCAGAAAGCAAAGGAGCAAACCCAAAGCTTGGGACTGCCACAGCCCCAGGGCTGCCCTTCTGCAGCCTGAGCTCCTGGGAACAGGTTGCAGAGCTCTGCCAGACCTCGACTCACGCCCACCTGATCCCTGATTTTCAAGCAGCCAAGAGCAGATTATGGAGGTGGGAGCAAACCAGCTGCAAAGTCTGTGCAGCAGAGCTACTTGCATTTATTCACTTTTTCTTCTTTCTTTCTTTATTTTTTATAAAGATAGCACTTCCTGAGAAGAATTATACAATCCCTGCCTATAAATCTTTGGGCTGTATCCCTGTATCCCTCACCCCTGTATCACCGATCCTATCTCTGGTGGGCTGCTGCCACTGTGCCCTTGCCAACACGGGTGCTGCCTGAGCTTACGGCCAGGGAAGTGAATAAATAACAGGAAAGAAAGAAGGAAAAAATAGAACAAAAGAAAATAAACTTTTCCCCAACTTCTGCCAGAATACCTTCCCAGAGCTGGCTGCAGGATTCCTGCCCGAGAAGACACGGATCCCATCAGCAGCATCCCCTGGGCTGACCCAGCACCGCGCGGAGCACACCGGGGATGCTGCTGGAGCCCAGGGCTTGTGCTAAAACTTCATTGCAAAACCCCCAACGCCTCTGCTCCGAGCTGCAGGGGCATTTCAGGCAGCCTGGTAGCTCGCCAGCCGCATGGCTTCCCCCACATGCTTTATGTCACAGCACAGGGTGTGCAAGGAGGCAGGCGCGGGGCAGGGATGGGGACAGGAAGGGGACCCAGCTGCGGTGCCAGCAGCGACCGTTTAACCACAGCCTCGGGCCCCTAAACCTCGGCTGATGCTCTGGGAAATGTTCCTGCAAGCAACAGAGCCAGCACGCAGCGTTTCTGTAAGAACTGAAGCCAGGAATGGGTCTGGCACCTGCACAGGGTCAGCGGGACCCCGTCCCTCGCTGCAGGCTCTGCCCCAGGGACACGCTGTGGGGGCTCAGGACCACTCACATGGGGTGGTCACAATGTGCTCACACCCCTCTGGATCCTGCCTCTCACCCCCACGTCCTTAAACTCCTGCAAATCTGCATCCAGCCTCCGGCAGCCCGGCTCCTCCGAGATCTGCTCTGCACCAGGCGAGGCTCTGGGATCGTCCCCTCGTTTTTGGCTTTAGTTTTAGTGTGCTACTGGAAGGGGTGATGCTGGAGGGATGCAGCCCAGCACCAATCCCTCCCTCCACCCAGGGAACTGCTGCAGCCGTAGGGCTCTAAAAATCTCACAGACCCTGCTGCAGTGGGGAAACCCACAGCAGAGACCCCAGAAGAAAGGGACCCCCCCCCCCCCCCGACCCCTTTTGCAATGCCGGGGCAGCGGCACCGCGCGCTTCCCTCTGCTCTTCCGTTTCTAAAGTGTGTGCACACATGCCAAAAACAAAAAAAGGGGGGGGGAAAGAAACCAAAGCAAGGCAACAGAGCTGTAAAACCCCATCCAGAGAGACTCACACACTGAAAGGTGCAGCACTGGCATCCCGTGCACACACACACTACCCTACAAGGGCACGCCGGGATGCTCGGGGCGCTCGCTGCGCTCCCGCAGCAGGGACAGCTCCAGGGAAAATGGGGCTGGGGCAGCCCCTGGGCTCCCGAGGGAGTTTTAGGGACTGCAACTGTCCCCAGGGTGGGTCCACGGGGGGTCTTGCTGTGGCTTTTTTGTGAGCAGACACGGAGATTTCAGTCCCTGCAGGTTTTAGGCTGGCTCTGGTTCAGGCTGGGATGCGGAGCCCGGGTGGCAGGGACAGCGGCACGCTCACAGCACGGCCTCCTCTGCCAAGCGCCCTCCTCTTGGAGCACTCAGAGCACAAGGATGCCCCGGGTTTTGCAGATACGAGGGGCCCAAATCTCCCGTGGAGGTGGTGGGGACGCTCACACAGCTGCAATCCCAGCTGCTGTGGCAGGAGGCTGTGGAGCGCGGTGTCACTGCCGGGGAGGGGACAGGCACCAGTGGCACGGCCACCACCTCGGAAATCCTGAGAAATCAGCCAGGAGCAAAGCCAAAGAGCTACAGAAGTGCGACAAAAATAGCCAAGGTGCTCCTCGGGCAGGGCATCACCTCGCTGCCTCGGCAGAACTGTCCCCAGAAGCACTGCGGGGGCGTTGGGGTTTTCATGGGCAGGTGTCGGGGGAAGCACCCACTTCTCAACTGCCCCGGGTTTTATCACAGCACAGAGGAGCCCCTGCTGTGGCTGTGCTTCCATGCCTGGAGCCAGCATCTGCAGTTTGTCCCTCCTGAAACCCACTCAGGCAAGAGACTTCTGCAAGATCCAGGCACAGATGGCTGGAAACCTCCCTTCTGCACACCGCAGGGCTCAGAGAGAGCAACACGCTTAAGAAACAAACACCAAAAACATCGGGGCAAGAGGGGGTGCCACGTCCCGGTGCCAGGAGCAGAAACCTGCGAGGGCCAGAGGTGGATGTGGGCAGCGACCCCGTGCCCTGCCTGCGAGATGGAAGCGACCTGGGGCTGGGGAGAGGAACACAAAACACGGAGACCACGGTGAAAGCCACGAGCCTCAGCTTCCTGCAGCTCCAAGGACGAGGAAAACCCAGCGTAATGGAAACGCTGCTTATCTCAGGCTGATCAAAGGAGAAACTTTTCCATGCAAAACCCGAATCAGCAGAACCCACAGCTAAATATTTGCACCTGCCAAGTGACCGCCCTTGGCCACCCCTCGGGTTTTGGCCTCTCTGCTGGCAGCTGCAGGAGGTCCCAGGCTGGAGAGCGACCCCGAGCCCTGCCCTGCACAGGGCTCAGACTGGCCCAAACTCCTCGCCACCTTCACCCAGACGTGCTCCGGGTCCCCCCCGACACGACCAAGGCTTGGCAGGGGATCAGACCCCAGGGGACGCCCACCCTTGCTCTGGAGTCCTGCAGGTTTTCAACTGGTGCTCCCCGCTCCACGTGTTTCTTACCGTCCTGAGAATGCCTGGTAAAAAAACCACAACACCACATTTAAAAGTGGCTTTAAAAAAAAAATAAAAAAATGCATCTGCCCAGAGAAACTAGGATGATGTGAGATTTTAATGATTTCTTTCAAATGCGATGATTTAAGCATGATTTTTCCCCGTAGCCATGACTGAGTAGCTGCATCCAAACCCTTGTGGGATGAGACAGAGCGAACCACGAGCATGCACATGCTGTGACCGAGGGGATCAGGGTGCTCAGAGGAACCAGCACTGCAGGAGCAAGGCCCAGGGGGGGGACAGAAGCAGGGAATACTCCAGGCTGCTGTGACAGGCTTCAAAATGATCGCACCTTCTCCAGAAACCGCCTCCAGACACCCCGCTACGCTCGGAGCTGGGCTGCCAGAGCCGATGCAAAGCCCTTCCTCCAACAGCGCTGGGTTGTTATGAAGGAACACAAAGTGTGGGAGCAAGAAACACTCATCCCCGGCTCACAGATGGTGGAGCGAGGACCAGGGGCATGCAGGGATGAGGCAGCCAAGAACTGAAGCAGCTCTCCTACGTCCCAGCCCAGCGCCACGCCGTCATCGCTGCTACACGACAACACATGCCTGGCTGGTGCAAAGCATCTAGCAGCCCATCAAGAGGGGCAACAATTGAATAAAAATAACCCAGAAACGCTTTCCATCTGGTCGGTAAAGGCAAGAGCACCTCCAGCTCTCAGCGGAGCCTGGCAGGATGCTGCTGTGGGCACCCCCAGGGGTGCGGTGTTTTCCTGCCTGCAATCATTCCCCATCCATCCCCTAAAATGCCCCAGATCCCTCCCCGGCAGGGCTGACCACACCTGCTTTTAGCCCCAAAATGCAAAAGCAGCTTTGGACAGTTTGCACGGGTCATTGGTAGAAGGTGAAGGCAAAAGGAGGGGATTGCTAGGATGATGGTCTCTTAAGAGGCAGAAAAAAAAAGCCTTGGAGCAAGGTGACGATGTGGAAGGACCTCCAGCACCTGCCCAGGTTGCTCATCTCTCCCCTGGCTACTACCCTCACCCCACAGGCAAGGATGGGGTTTTCCTGCCTTTCTCCCCACTGCTATACCCTGTCAGGTAGGAAAAGCTGGGGGACTGTAAAAAACACCTTTAAAAATGAAAAAAAAAGTCTGGTTTCGTAGGAAGAGGCCACCCTGTAGCAGGCACAGCACTGCTCAGCAGCCCCATGGCCCTGAAGGTTTAGCTCAACCCAGAAATGACCCACAGCAGCATCTTCTGCAAGAATTTTTGCAAGAAATGAAAGAAGAGGATGATATCATCCTCTCAGCAGGCTGTCTAAACACATGCTGTGATTTATGGTGCGTGGGAACCACTACCCCGGTGCAAACGGGCTCCCATCGTGCGTGCCCTGTGCCAGACCCCAGTGGCAGTCCCATTAAAACCAGTTTGCGCAGTGCCACAGCTCCCATTTGGTCTTAAAATAGATGTGGCAACGTGAGACAGGGACAGCCACGGAAGGGTGGAAAAATCAAGGGGAAAAAAGGAAGGATTCCTGTTGGAAACCAGTATTGGACTCCTTTTGCTTTAAAGGAAGGGATCCAGTTCCCCGAGGTTCAAGAGGAGCTGGATAAACACGCATGGCAGATTTATCTGTTGTTCCAGCTCCCGGGGAGCATTTCCAGCAGACCTGAGCATCAACTGCTCTGCCTGGCGTGGCAGCTGGGGAGGAAGGGGGTCGGAGGAAAAGGCCCTTTTTGGCAGCGGGGAAAGCGGGGCGCAGGGACGTGCAGGCACAGACCCCACATCAGCAGGGGGAACGGGTGAGGTGCCCACCAGGCCATCGCCCACCCAAGCAAAGCACCACGGAGCCAGCAGCCAAGCACCGTGCAGCCCCTGCTCACCATCCAGGTGGTTGCGGGACAGGTACTTGAGTCCTTCGTCGAGCAGGATAACGGGCAGGGAGATTTTCAGCACCACCACCCACTGCGGCCAGCTCAGGGGGGTGACCTGGAAGATGAGCTGCGAGGCAGAAAAGGATTTGACGTGTTAATAGGGAAGGAGATGGGATTTCCTTTTGTTTAAAATGAGCTTCTATCGCGTGACACAGAAAAAAAATTTGTCCCAGGTACAAGGAGGGATTTCCTCAAGGTCTGTCATGACCCCAAGGAGGGTCAAAAATGGTGCCCCTCACTTCTCCCTCTGATGGGAAAAGTGAAGCACAAGCTAGGACTGGGTGCACATGGTCATGGAGGTGCTCAGCAGCAGCACGAGGGAGAACAGCAGCTCCTGGGTGCAGTGACCCTCTCGATGTTACACACCCTTGGGAATTAATCATGACTGGACTGCAAAGCGAGATGATGCCTCCAAAAGGGGCTGAGCCTGGAGGCAGCTACACGGCTTTGCCTTGAGGAGAGGGTCTGACTTGTTGGGCCATGGTGACTCCTGGGCCCTGTGCTGGTTTGAGTCACAGGACCTGGCCCTGAGGGCACTCCAGACCCCAAGTTTGCCCCAGGAGATGTCCTTGCCCACAAGCGGAGCCCCCAGGCTGCACACAGAGATGGCGTAGGGCACTCACAGGCATGGGCTTGACGTAGAGGATGAAGAAGTGCAGAGCCATGGACATGACGATGGCCCCCAGCAGCCAGATGTTGAGCCATGGGGGCATCCGCAGCAGCGACTGGTTCTCGGAGACACTACAAAAGCAAGGGGACAGCGTCGGTGCAAAAAGCCTCCTGGTGCCCACACAGCCCCGCTCCTTGCTCTTCCAGGCTGTTCAGCTTCAGGCTTTGCCATCATTTGGATCCAGACACCCAGCAGAATGGCTCTGCTGAGCCAAAACAAAGCCCTCGGCCACTGAAAGATCCCCCGAGAGACCCTACAAGAAATGGGGTGTGTGCAGCACGATCCTGTAGCCTCCCCACCTGTTCAGAGCGTTGCACATCTCGATCGTCACCAGCACGGACAGAGCCATCGTGGTCGGGTATCGGGACTCGAAGATTTCGCAGTCAACTCCTTCAAAGATGGGGTTGTCCTCGGTGCACCTCATGAAGTTCCTCTGCCAGCACAGAAAACCGCTCGTAAGAAGCTCGTGGTAGGGGAAGGCAGGGAAGGGGAGGAAGGAGGCGAGTGCTTCGGGGCAGTTGGGGAACCTTATCAGGGCCACCAAACATCCAACAGCTCGGAACAATTGACAAAAATGTCCTCAGCTTCTGTATCGTGGCTTAGAGATTTTCACGGGTGGTTAATAGGGTGCTTGAGCATACACAGATCTCCAGCAAAAAATCCTTTTCCACTGCACGCCACACTGGGGCGAGGTGGCACACGGTTCCCCACCATTCAGAGACAGCAGTGCAATAACTGACCCCATTCAGTGTGGCTTTGGGACCACTTTCAGCTTCTTGGGATCAACTCCCCCCCATGCTAGTTGCTACCAAAAGTGAGGCTGGAAACAAGGCCCTGAGGGGGTGAATTTGTTTCCTGAACAACTTTTCCATCAGGAAGGTGGGAACGTCACAACCACAGACAAACAGAGGCAGGGGCAGACCCCGACTCACCAGCTGATGAAAGGAGACCTGCGGCCCCTCGGCGTCGTACAGGAACCACCAGGTAGCTGCGCCCACCGTGGCCAGCCCCACGTACACTGCAGCCAAGAGAGAGATCCCTCAGCTGGAGCCCCCACCACAGTCCCTCAAACCCAGCCTCATCCCCCTGCCCACCAGGGCTCACCTCCGATGGCCAGGTAGCGAAAAAAGAGCCAGCCGCTGATGAGGGGCTCCTTGGGGTTGCGGGGCAGCTTGTCCATGATGTCCAGGTCTGGGGGGTTGAAGCCCAGCGCGGTGGCCGGCAGCCCGTCCGTCACCAGGTTCACCCACAGCAGCTGCACGGGGATGAGGGCCTCGGGCAGGCCCAAGATAGCCGTCAGGAAGATGCTGTGTGGGGGGAAAGCACCAGAAGCTGAGTTAGACGAGCTCCGGGGGCAGCCAGAGAAAGAGTGTGGTGTAAGGGGAGAGCAAGCAGGAACACCGAGTCCAAATGAACATTCGAGCAAAGCTCTGCGGATGAACTTGTGGCCCCCAAGCCAGCAGCCTGCATGCCTGGGCTGAGTTTTGCAGCTATGATTATTTTTGCTGGTAAAACGTGCTCTGCAGCTGGAAGGAAACCACTGAGCTCGTTCCCAGCACGAACGCACCCAACACACACTCAGAGGTTGGTGAGGCACTGGAGCAGGCTGCCCAGAGAGCCTGGGGATGCCCCATCCCTGGAGGTGCTCCAGGCCAGGTTAGACGAGGCCCTGGGCAACCTGATCTGGTGGGTGACATCCCTGCCTACGGCATAGGGTTGGAACTAGAGGATTTCTGAGGTCCCTTCCAACCCAGGCTGTTCTATGTTTCTATGAAATGCAAGGGCAAAAGATGCTCGAGCTCTCCCTGCCCTCTGCAGGGCTGCAAACGCGCTGCAGGGGATGGCAGGGAATGGCCGGCAGGGACAGGGACAGGACCTGGTGAGGAGGACATCGGTGCCACCCGTTGCCACCACCCCACACACAAACACCCACCTCAGGTGCCCAAACCCACGTCCCCACCGCTGCTCCCCGGGACGCGGTGCTCACCAAACGACCTCGCCGACGTTGGAGGAGATGAGATAGCGGATGAACTGCTTCATGTTGTTGTAGATGGCCCTGCCCTCCTCCACGGCCGACACGATGGTGGAGAAGTTGTCGTCCGACAGCACCATCTCGGCGGCCGACTTGGCGACGGCCGTGCCGGACCCCATGGCGATGCCGATCTCGGCTTTCTTCAGGGCTGGGGCATCGTTGACGCCGTCGCCCGTCTGCACGGAGCCGTAATTAAAGGGGTGTGAGGGGAGAAACCGGGCAGGGAGGAGGAGGCCGGGGACTCACCATGGCGGTGATCTCGTTGAAGGACTGCAGGTACTCGACGATGCGGGACTTGTGCGCCGGCTCCACGCGGGCGAAGCAGCGGGCGTCGCGGCACGCCTGCCGCTGGGCCTCGGGGGACAGCTCGTCGAACTCCCGGCCCGTGTAGGCCTTGCCGGCCACGTCCTCGTTCTCTGAGAAGATGCCGATGCGGCGGCAGATGGCCACCGCCGTGCCCTTGTTGTCGCCGGTGATCATGATGACGCGGATGCCGGCCTTGCGGCACATCTCGATGGAGGAGGTGACCTCCTTGCGGGGGGGGTCCAGCATCCCCACGCAGCCCACGAAGGTCAGGTTGGTCTGGGGGGGGACAGCACAGACCACGTTAAACCCCGAGAGAACGCAGCCACATCCCTCTGCACCATGAAACCGTCCCAGGCACAGCGATCCCAGGGCACCTGGGAACTTCTCAGGGGAGGAAACCCTTGGGACATGGCCTGTCAATGGACGCACCCCGTAATCCCAATGCAAGGGGATGTTCCCCCCCCCTCCAGTGCTCCTCACATGTTTCTACTCTGCTCCCATCCCTCCTGGAGGTCCCCAGATCCCTCTCGGCAACCACCCCATGTAGATGGACGCCTGATGGGACGGCACCGTTGGCTTTGGGATCAGCCTCACAGCACCCAGCTCTGCAGTGGGGTCTGCAGAGAAATTGCTGAGCTACCACACCACCTGGCACCACTGGGGAAACCAAGGGAGAAAACACTGCTGGGGCAGTGGGAAGGGGGTGGGAGAACTTTGGGAATAAGGAGAAAAGCCCCCACAGCTGGCTGGTCGCTGCCTACCTCGTAGTGGACGAAGGCGGCAGAGTCGTGGAGCTGCATGGTCTCCCTGCGGACGGGGGAGTCGTGGGTGGCCAGGGCCAGGCAGCGCAGTGTGTCGATGCCCATGCCCCAGTCCCGGATCCGGCTCAGGATCTTCTCCCGCACCGGGGCCGTCAGCGGGACCCGGGCCGTGCCCACGCGGACGTGGGTGCAGCGCTCGATCACGCTCTCCGGGGCGCCCTGAGGAGGAGCAGGGGGCTCAGGAGATGCCTGCTGGGGGGTCACTGCTGGTCCCCCACCCTCGTCACCCTGGCACAAAGCGATTCTGTGCACAGGGGATAAATCCTGCCACGGGCAGAGCATCACCCCCTGAGTGTGAGCATGGGAGTGAAGACTGAGAAAGGGATGGACATGAAGGGAACACGAGCCCAGAGATGGAGCATCTCCTGCCAGCACTGTGCCGTGGGGCGGGGAGGCACAACGTTTGGGAAAAAGAAGGAAATACACCCAAAACGGGAGCACGCACACATCCTGGTGGCATGGTGCACTAGATGGCAGCCTCGACTCGAGCACACGGCCAGGAAGGATGAAGCTGCATCGGGTCAGAAGGCATGGGATCTGCTCTGCGGGGATCAGCCTCGCTCCTTCCAGCCCAGGCTGCCCACTATGCTCCCAACCCCCTGTCCCCAAAGGGGCATGGGCCGAGGGGGGCTGCCAAAAATACACACTTCCCACAGGATGCTCAGCGTGTGCTTGCAATGCCTTTGTGATTTAGGAAAGCACGCATCTCACCCTGTCCTTTTTTGACTCTTTCTGAAAAGAGTTTCATCTGAAAAGTTCCCCTTTCAGATGAAACCTGCAATCCTTCCATTGCTCCCCTTAAAACAGTGGGGCAGGACGGTGGCTCCACTCATCCCCGACCCGACCCGGAGGACAGAGATGACCCCAAACATCTCCGTATGGGAACACCAGGACACAAAGCTGCTCAGGGGCAGCGGAGTGTAATTCCTGCTGCACCTCCTCTGCCCCTTTCTCTTGGGAAGGAAATGCCCTTTAAGTACTATTTTATTTCTGGTTCCAGTGGAAAGCTGAACCCTTTGGGCACTGTTGGTGTCCGCAGGGTCCAGGCATAAAAGCAAGAGCTGACTTTTGGGCTGGGGCAGCTCCCCTGCCCCCTGGAACCAGGATGCTCAGAGGTTTTCCTCCCTCTAAACCCATTTTTCTTAGTTCTTTTATTTTTTTTCCCCATTGTTTCTGCAAAGACTCCCCCCTCCCTGGCCACACCACTTTACCTGCTGGTTAAACACACAGCAAGGCAAGAAACAACTCCCAGAAAGCACCGAAACCTGCTGGGGTGAGCGCAGGGACCCCGTCCCTACCTTGACGAACATCTTGCTGCCGGCAGAGTTGTGGCCAGGGCTGGTGGGCGTGCAGTACACCGACATGGACTTGCGGTCACGGGAGAACTCCAGGGTGCACTCCTTCCTCATCAGCTGCTTGATCACCTGCGGGGACAGCGCGGGGCTGAGCCGGGGCGGCTGGGGGGCTGCCAAAAAGCAGAGACATGGGGGCCCTTCCCCACCCACCAGGTGGAAAATCCCTCACCCGGGCGGTACCTCGAGGTCTGCACGGTGAGGGCTGTGTCGGCAGGCAAGGCAGGGTGCACACACACATGGGCAGGGACACGCTGACCAACTTGTGCACCCCGACACCCCAAAAGCCAGGCCAACGTTATTATTATTGTTATTATTATTATTATTGCCAACATTATTAATTTCAAAAGCCAAACGCACAACAAGACAACAGCCAGTCCTCATCAGACCGATCCCCTTCACGCACCAACATCAGCATCACGGCAGCTGAGCCAGCTCCTGGAAGGATGCTCCCAAAAAAGCCATTTACAGGGCATTCGAGGCCAATTTGAATTATTTTCCAGTAAGGGGAGCTGGGATGCTGATGCCTACCTTGCTCACTGGACTCTCTGCGTGGCTGCACTGTTTGTGCAATTATTTTGTGTTGCTAGGAGGGTGTCGTTTGCGACTGGACACAAACAGCTGTTTGCACAGGACTTTTACAGCTACTTAAATCTCGATAAATCAGCAAAGGGGACAAAAAAGAGCTGCTTTTGTGGCAAAACCTTGCAAGCTCAAAGCTAAAAGGGCACAGCCCTCCTCACAACGCTGTGCGCAGGAGCGAGGTGGGCACAGGGATGTGCAGGGAGATGTGCTGAGGTTTATCATGCACAAAGGGGGATGCTGGCGCCTGCATTTGCTGTCTGTGGATACAGCAGGCAGGCAGCGAAGCCAAAAAAACAGTGCAGGAGCAAACGGGGATGAACACAGCAAGCACACGAGGCCGGGAGAGGCAGAGCGACAGCGCCGCGTAACAAAGCAGCTGCCGGACTGCCAACAGATGGGAAACTCCATTTTCCTCCTCAAAAAGCAGTCCAGGGATTTATGACAACCTGCTTGGACCTATCCACGGGACAAGCGGCACAACCGAGCGCCCTTCCTTTGAGCAAGCAAAGACGTGGAGAGGCCTAGCGGCACGACACCAAATCCAGCTGGGAAACCAAGGGCATCTTTACAGGAGCACGGGGAGACCCCAGCGAGCCGGAGCAGCCAGAACTGGGGGTTCCCATGAAAACCAGAGGCGTTTCCCAGAGCAAGTCCCAGGAGTGGAACTGGGGTTTGGGTCGAGACCCCAGGGTCAGTCTAAACCGGGCACCTGAGGATTTACTGAGGCTCGTCCCCCCGTCAGCCCAGCAATGGCACCCTCTTGCCTGATCCGTCCTTTTTTCAACCCAAGTGGCCGTGGCTCGTCCCCAAGCCCTCCCTCCCTCCCCACTCACCGAATTGCAGGCGTTGGCTCGCTCCACCTTGGAGAGTTTGCTGGTGTCGGTGTCGAAGACGTTCATCTTTTCCACCAGGCACGTCAGGGCTGTTTCGGTGGCTTCCCCCACCTTCTCGTAGACTTTTTTTGACTAGAGAGCAGGGAAAAAAACAAACAGAGCTCAAGCTTTGGAGCACAGCCCCATAACACATCTCCAGCCCAGGGTGCTGATGCTTGCTGGGTCATCCCGGAGCATGGTCCCCATGCAGGGGGACAGGCTGAATCCAGGCGGGGGCTGTGGGTAATCCCCAGGGATGGAGACCAGGAGGTGCCACATCGCGTTGGCAGCATCCCTGCTAAGGATGGGCTGCGCTTGAGGGAGTGAAACCCTTGGGCATCCATCACAAGAGGCCAATCTCCACTGATTTTACCCCAAAAAGGCACGAAGGGAAGGGAAAAGCATGCCAGGAGCCCGTAGCGACCTGACCCCACTCACCTCGTTGTAGTCCAGCGAGGAGTCGTTGCAGAGCGCGCAGATGGTGGCCAGCTCCACCAGCCCGTCGTACTGCCCGCACCGCACCGGCTGCTCGTCCTTCAGGCTGCGGGGGGAAAGCAATGGCTCAGAGCCCGACGCTTCGCCCAGCCACACCATAAATACTGCTTAGCTTCTCCCCACGGAGCCCGGGGAAAATATTCTGCAGAGAGGGGGAAAGAGCCTGCGTAAGGCTCAGGGCACGGCGATAAACGCTTGGGCTCTCGTTTTGTGCTTTACGAAGTGGGGCAGGACTACGTGCCAATGGATACACCGAGCAAATGAAGTGCCCCAGAATAAAAGGGGCTGTGGAGGAATGGTAAGGACTGACAGCAGCCTCTTACAGCTCCCCCGGGTCACTGGCTGGCTGTGAAGGTGATGGACCAGAAAAGAGAAAAAAGCACCCCGGGGTCTCCAAGTGTTCGGTGTCCAGAGGAGCTGCGGGACCTGCAGCGTGTCCCTTCTCCTCCCTGCTCCATGGAGGGCACCCGAGGGAGACAAATTTCACAGCGGCATCGCTGGGGCTGTTTCTGAGCAGGCAGCAAAATGTTGCCTCTGGTGAGGGCTTCAGAAGCAGCAGCCCTGTGCTATGTACAGGAGCACAAATGTGCCTGGAAGCGAGGCAGCACCGAAGTTGGATGCTCCTCCTCGCCCGCCTGCTGCCCAATGGTGGAAACAGCCGCAGAGATTTTCAGGGGAAGCGAAAAATGATCCGGGCTCCAGGAGAGGTAACTGCAGGTTAGGGCTGTGCAAACCCAGCCGCTCGCCCGCTCGCTGGAAAAATAATTTGTCAGGCATTTATTAGGATCAGTTTATTCCACTGCTGGTTCCCAATGGAAAGAACATTTTGGAGCCCTTCGTACAGCTCGGGAGCGGAAAACAGGGAGCGGCCAAGAAAATCTGAAAAATCTGTTTGCACAGGGACGAAAGCACTTTGGGCTGCGTTTTGGTGTTTGAGAAAGCAGAAACATTTGGGATGGTTTTTGTGGTGTGTGATGCCCTGGAGAGAGCTGAGAAGGGACAGGGGAACATGCCCACTGCTGGCTGTCCCTGCCTGGAACCGGGTTGGATCATGCTGGGAAAGGTGTTGGCCAAAGTGCTGCTGCCCCAGTGCTGTGAAAGAACCCAAAAAAGGGACACTGCAGCCGCACAGGGGACCTGACCCCAGCACAGCTCCTCGATCCTTATTTAACCAAAATGCAATGATTAATACCAGCTTATGACCTGGCTCGCATTTTAATGGAGATTCTTACTGGAGGATCAAATTGGCTTTATAAATATTCATGAAATTAAGTCTGAGGCTGGGATGAAGTGCAGCCTCTGCATGGCTCAGCGGAGGGGAGCGCGGCAAGGATGCGTCAGGAGGCATCTCCCCATGCCGGGGAGAAAACCTGGGAAGCTTTTTGCCTCCCCCAGATCCTCCCCGGATTCCCTGCACTGATTTCATCTTCTTCTGGGAAAAACCACCATGCTCCCTAAAATGCTCCTTCCCGGAGGGATGCAGCGGGGGCAGAAGGGTGCCCTGTTTGACCCAGGGACAAGCTCAAAACAGGCTGGGAAAGCTCTGCTGAGAGAGGCAGCAGCTGAAAACGGCTTCTCCCAGCTGCCACCAAAAGTGAGGAGCACGAGGAGCAGCCACACGATGCTTGCAAGCCCAGCAGGGCTGAAAACCAGTGCCCAGGTGGGGTTTCCGTGTGCGGTTCTCAGTGTGGCTGAGAAATGAGAGCAAAAGCCCAGATTGCTCCCAGCCACAGGGGGTGAGGCTGGGGTCCCCCCGGCGTCGCCCCCAGCTCAGCCCTGCCCCGTGTCCCCATGGCGGGGACCGTACTCACATCTGTCCCTCGGGGGCGTAGGTGGAGCCGGTGATGCTGAACTCATGCAGGCTGCACTGGGTGCCCTCCACCTTCTCCATAATGAACATCTGCGAGGGGGACAGGCAGACACGCAGCGTTAGGCGGCGATTTTTGGGTGCCCACCGCTCCCCGAATCCTCCCAGCTTTCACACCCGCCTCCTCCAG
Source organism: Anas acuta (assembly GCF_963932015.1). NCBI lineage: Eukaryota > Metazoa > Chordata > Aves > Anseriformes > Anatidae > Anas > Anas acuta. The sequence continues at coordinate 7,965,026 of NC_088997.1, forward strand.
CGATTCCTGCCCGTCGCAGAGGAGCGGGGCCCAGCCAGCTTCTAAGCAGCCGCCTCTGCTTTTCTCGGAGCAGGGGTCATGTCCCTGCTCCTGCTCCAGGAAGGGAAGGGAAGGATCCGGCCAGCTGTGAGCTTTGGGACCGGGCTCCCCGTGCCGCCCCCTCTCCAGCCAGCTCCCGGCCACCGGCTCGCCCGGTGCACTTCTGGGGTTACGGCCCGGTTAATAAAGCCCCAGGGAGGTGTAAAAGTCCCACACGCTCTAATTTTAGTGATTTTTGCCTTTCAAATGCCTTCCAGACACTCCCTTGCCATTACAGTGAGAGCAATGAAAAAAGTAAAAAATGAAAATGTCATAAAAACCCGCCTGACCCCAAACTCTCCCCAAACTCCCCTCGGCTCCGTCCCAGCACATCCCATGCTGAGGGGCAGCTCCCGGCACCAGCAGCACCCTCAGCATCACCTCTGGCACCAGCAGCACCCGACCCAGCTGGGGCAATGGCTCAGCACCACTGCTGGCTGCCTAATTGTTATTTGTGTCCCACGCTGGAGCCAAAAACTAACATAATTAGCAAAGAGAATTGTTTTGATGAATGCATGTCCCCAGCCACGGGGGAGCAATGCCCTCCTCGATCTGCTTGGTGGCTTGTGAAAGTGGTGCAGGGACAATTGTCCTTCATCTCCAGATGATTTAATTAAACCCGTCCCATGACCCATCATTAAGGCACAGCTGCATTTAGGACACCGCCTGCTGTGATGCCTGCCCCGTGGCTGAGCACTAGCAGGCACCCATCTCCCCGGGAACAGCATCTCCACATCATCCAGGGCACTGAAAATCTCTCTTTTTGGTTTTTAATCCCTGAGGAGAAAATACCATCCTGGATGGCCACACTACCACGGTGCAGTCACACCTCATCGGTTCAGCAAACTCAAAAATTGGCATTTCATCAGAGGATGCAGAGGTGGTGGGCTGAGGAAACCTTACACGTGGAAACCTTCGCAAGCTGCCACACGTCCCACAAGGCAAATCAAATATTTTGGCTCCGCTCCGTGCTGCAGTGAGCGTGGGGCCAGGTGGGACCTCACGCTGCCAGCACGGTACTGCTAGGGGCACCCCGGGCACCACTCGTGTCCAAATTTAGGGTGCTCCCCATCAAATTTAGGGTGCTCCCCATTTATTTTCCTCTGCTCATCCTCAGCACCAGCAGTGCAGCAGCTCCGCGTGCCGCCCACGCTCCCTCCGGCAACCAACAAAGGTTAATTCACTGCTATTATTATTAATTATTGTTGCTGCGATTTTTAAGGCTCCATTTCTGAAACGGCATTTTAGATCAGCCAGGAGGAATTCACCTGGGCCTGAACTTCCCCCAGACTGGAAGCCCCAAGGCGTTAACCAGCCGGTGGTTAATGGGGAGCTGGGCTGGGGTCTCAGCCCTCACGTCTTGGTCACTGCATCCCTGCTCCACCCTGGGATGAAGGCAAACCCCCAGTGTCACAGAGAGGGGTTTCGTGTGCCAGGATGAGGTTGGTGCCCAGGCACACTCACATCCAAAATGAGCCACAGTTGGCACAGGGCACTCTGTATTCAAAACGTGCATCCCATCTCCAAGGGGAACCCTTCCGAACCCAGCCCAGCCTCCACAGCAGACCATCCTTTCCCTGAGCCTGTCCTCGAGGCCTCTCAGCATCCCCAAGGGGTTCTGAAGAAAATCACGAGGCAAAGGGTGGCAGAAGAGAGCTGGGACTCCATGGGTCCTCCACCCAGGAGGCCAAGATAATGAACAGAAACAGAGGCAGAATGGCTGAAATTTCCCAAATCAGAGGCTTCGGCAATGCAGCACCTGCTCTGAGACAACACCGAAAGCGATTTTTGAAGGGGGAGCATCCTTTGTGCATTTTTGAGATGTCCAATGACATCAGCCTTCAGCTGAGCCAAAATCTCGTGGGCCCTTCAGAAAATAGATTCCCATGCTCAGAAACACAGACTGGACTCTCATTTATTAAAAAACCTGAAAACGTCCACCCCAGCCACTGGTGTTTTTGCCTGATAGGAGCTCTTTTGTTTTCAAGCACAGCCACAAAACAATCAGCACTTCCACAATAGCAACTTTCTTAATAGAAAAGGAAAAAAAAAATCATTCCATGCCCTTTATTTTTCCATGCCTATTTAAAAGAGGTGCCGTGAAACCCACGGCAACCGAAGGTTACATCAGATTTCCTGCCTGCTCCCAGCTTGTACAGCCGACAGAGTGGCAAGCTGGAGCTGAGGGGGAGGCGGGCAGTTTTTGGGTAGGTTTTGTCAAATTTCCAGGTTGAAAAGCGGGTAAGGCGTGAGTGATACATGCCCGCATTTACGTATTTTCTGTGGCATCTTTAAAAAAAGCACTCATCAAAAAGGCAGACGAGGTAGGAGAGCTGTCTGGAATAGTAGAAGGTTGTAATCAGCATCATTCACCCATCTGCCAGCCCACGGAGCAGCGTCATTTTCCTCCCACGCTGGAGGTGGCCCCAGCTGACGGCGCCCACCCAACGCCAGCACGGCACAGCCGGCGATGCTGGGAAACCCCCGAGCACGACAGGCACCAAGTCATAACCACCCGGGGCTGTTCAGACAGACGAAGCTGCTGAATCAAGGCACGGCAGCACATCCGAACCTGTGCAGCATCTCTGCCTCGCTGCCTAACTTCCAAACACCGTCCTTGTGCTCCTTGACAATTTAGAGTAGAGTAGAGCAGGAGTTGCAGTTGGAAGAGCCCCACAAGGATCACCGAGACATACCATACCCTCTTCTGGATGTGCTCAAGCACCTCGTGGACCTTTTGATACCGGGGAGCCCAGCACCACTCATGATGCTCAGGGCAGCCCCCCAGCCCTTGCCCCCTGGCTGTGCCCGTGCCCAGCCCCGCTCCGTCCCAGGGCAGCACCCGGCGTTCCCTGTGCTCAGCTTCATTCCCTGCTCATCGCCCGCTGCCCCGACCTGTTCAGATCCCCCTGCAAGGCCTCTCATCTCTTGAGAGCGAACAGTACCACCAGCAAACTTGCCAAGGATGAACGCCGGCCCTGCACCCGGATCAATGACCATGACATTGAAAAATCCAGCCCCAAAGCCGATCCCTGGGGAACGCAGCCAGGCAGACACAGCCACCACAACCCTACCAGTCCACCAGCTCTTCACCCAGCACTGCATGAACCCACTCATCTCACAGTTGGGCATTTTGTCCAGAAGGGCACCATGAGGGATGGCACCAAAAGCCTTGCTAAAATCCAGAAAAACGGCGTCCCTTCCCCCACAGAGCAGGCGCTCCGGTCACAGAGGGCTATCAACTACCAGACGCCAGAGAGCCCAGGCCGACCGTAAGGTGAGCGATGCAAACCACAGCTTCCAGCTGACACACGGAGTGGGTTTGTGGCTTGACTGCCTCACCGCAGCGCTGTCAGCTCCAGCAGGTTTGGGGCTGGTGTCTGGTGCACCGAGACCTGACCGCCCCGTGCACGGAGCACGTACGAGCACGTGGGATTAACGTGCTGCGCCCCGCTGAGCTGCTCTGCTGGCACCTTGGCCGCAAGCACCCCTTGGTTAAACACCGATGGGTGCTTCTCGTGTGCTGAAGCCAGCCTGGCTGTCAGCACCGCGCCCTGCGATGCAGAATTCAGCCAAACAAGTAAAAGGGATATCAGAAATGTGGCAGGGAGCGGGATGCTTTGAATTTTAATTTTATTTTTTATTTATTGCAAATGCACTCTTCTGGGCAAATTGATAGCAAGCTTGGGCTGAGCTCAACAACAACTGATGCTAAAACCACCTCGTCGCATCGCCCTGCTCTGCCTCCCCCTGCCAGGCATTGCTGCTGCATCCAGCTGCACCTCCACCTGAGCCCAAGGAGCAGGGTCCAGCTGTGGGAAGGGGCTGGGGGGCAGCACTGCCACATCCTACCTGCCCTGCTGCAGAGCCCCCAGATGCTGGGGGTGTCCTTCATTATCTATTTGTATTTATTATTTTATTAATTATTTGCTTAGAGCTGATGGCAACCTCCTCCTCCTGCATGGGCAGCCCCTCACTCCAATGGGGTTTCATTTTAAATCCTTTATAGGACAGAAACATCAGATGTTTCCAGCCAGTTGGAGTTTGTGCTGAGCAAACCAAAGCTTGTGGTCGGTTGCTGCTGCACTACCCAAAATTCAGAGAGCAGGGACAGTGGCCAGGGCCATTTTTCCCCTTGGCGACACATTTTCCAAGGTTCTCCTATAAAACTGACGTGCCAAAACCATGAAAAAAGCTTTCCTGAGGAATAATGGGGAAACTGAGAAGCACTGGGATGGCCCAGTCTTTCCTAACAAACCACCACGGACAGCTGGACCCAGGCCTTGCACTGACCCTTCCATTTTGGCCTCGCAGATCCAGACTTCCTAATTTTGCACAGTCCAGAATTTCTCACTGGCTTGGTCAAAAACAGAGGGAAAATGGGCAAGAGAGCAGAAGCGGTGCAGAAAACGTTGGCTTCTCCAGGAGCTCTGCCTTAATACCGAAACCCAGCCAGAAGCGATGCTCTGTGGAGTGGGAGCCATGAAATAAGTCAACAAAACTGCACTTCCATGCTGGTGCTGATGAAAAAGTGAGTTTTATATTCAGACCCCACCACAGTAAGCCATAAACCTCACCCTAAGTTGGGTAGGAAGGAAACTCGTGGCTCCTTCCACCACCCAACAAAACATCTTCCAAGCACACCTTGAAATTCCTACTGAACAAAACGCAACATTTGCACAGGGACAAAACAATGCTGAGCTTGGCAACCGGCTGGTGGAGACATCAAGCCCCTTAATCCCGGGATGGGGACGGGGCCATGCTCCAGCACCCCCCTCACACCCCAAAACGCCGCCGGCACTCACCCGGCAGACGGACATCTGGTTGGTGGTGAGGGTGCCGGTCTTGTCGGAGCAGATGACGGAGGTGCAGCCCAGGGTCTCCACCGAGGGCAGGCTGCGCACGATGGCATTTTTCTTGGCCATGCGGCGCGTGCCCAGCGCCAGGCACGTGGTGATGACGGCCGGGAGGCCCTCGGGGATGGCGGCCACCGCCAGGGCCACCGAGGTCTTGAAGTAGTAGATTGCGCCTCGAAACCAGGAGCCACCATGGACGGGGTCGCTGAAGTGGCTGATGTTGATGACCCAGACGGCGATGCACACCAGGAAAATCACTTTGGAGAGCTGCTGGCTGAACTCATCCAGCTTCTGCTGCAAAGGGGTCTTCTCGGGTTCTGTCTCCACCATCTGGTTTCGGATCTTCCCGATCTCCGTGTACACCCCTGTTGCAATGACGACCCCCACGGCCTTCCCAGCAGCAATGTTGGTGCCCTGGAAGGGATGGAAGGGAACGGAGTAAATACATGGGCATGAAACCTCCCAGCCTGAGCAGGGAAATGTGTGGCTTCTTGTGAAGGGAGAATACGAGATCTTAGGGAAGGAGAAAATGAGACACCAGGCCCCACAAGTTCTCCATCTGCTAAAACGTGGGACAAATCTTTGTCCATCCTAAACCCACACACAGTCCCTGCCATTGCTCGGTTACAGAGGAGTGAACTTCATCTCCTAATTTCTTTCAGCCATAATGAGCCTGGATGATTTACGTTGAATGGCACGAGTCCCACCAGCATCAAGCAAGGGGCAATCCAGCTCTTCAGGAACCCCAAAGCACCCAGGGCAACCTGCCCATTTCCCAATCCATGCCAGGAGGAGTTTCTATTTCACGTGGTTCATGGCTGTTTGGGACTCTACAAAAAAACACCCTGAAGCAGCAGGTGACTCCTGAGAGCACTCTCATCCCTCCCACGCTTGACTTCTGTCCAAGGGGCATGAGCAAGGAGGAGACCCAAACCTGCAACAGCTCCAGGTTCAACCACAAACCTTCTCTCCTTCTTAGGATAATACACCCTAATAATACACCCTACAAGACGAAAAAACAGCCGAGACTGCTCAAGGTGTTTCAGGGAACCACATGCCACAACCCAAATGAAGTCCTGTGGAAGCAGGTCCCCATTTTTATGGATTCGGGACCCTTTCTATGGATCTGGGTCTTGCACATGCAGCTTCTACTGCACCCAGCCCAGAGACCTCCTGTGTCCATGAGGCTCTTGGCCCATCATCTCTTTGCAAAACCACGGGTGAGGCGGTGACTTACGGAGAACAGCATGTTCTTCTTGTCCTGGTTGACAGCGCGCAGGTCGGGGATGGGGTCCGCGTGTTTGATCACCGACATGGACTCCCCTGCCGAGACAAGAGCGGGGAGATGAACTGCTCAGCGCCTCCATCACAACCCCCACAGCAGCACTCGGCCACAAAATCATCAGAACATCCACCACAGGGATGGCAGAGCACTCTGAAGATGAGGGCTGAGGAACAAAGACCTCTTTATCTCCAGGATGAGGAGCTTAGGACTGAGAGAGGAGCCTTCATAATGCCCCGATTGATAATTTTTGAAATACTATGGGTTATCAGCTTTAAGGGCTTTTCCACTGCTTATCACAAAGATAATGTAATTAAAAGAAAGCCCAGTGGTGTCACATCTCCCTAATGCCATGAGGTCTCGTGCACCAGTGGCTCTCATGGGATGGCTGCACGGGGGGATGGGAACCCCTGGTTAAGCAGCGCATGGGAACACCTGGGAACCCCCCTCGCTTTGCATTTAGCTTTAGGTGAGGTGCTGAGTCCTCCCCAAGCCCCAAATCTTCTTCTTCCACTTGTTTCTCACCCCAGCAAAGTGCTCAGTTCAGCGTTAGCCCCCAAAATTTGCTCTTGGCAGAGGACGGGGGGGCAAAGCACCTTCAGCACGCACCCCAACGCACCTGTGAGGATGGACTGGTCGACCCGCAGTGTGGTGGAGCGGATTTCGATGATGCGGATGTCTGCGGGCACCTTGTCACCGACTGCAAGGAAAAGAGCAGGGCAGCTCAGGCAGAGGCCAGGAAGGGGCACGGCGAGGCCCTGGAGGTGCTGCAGAGGCACCAGCCCGGCCAGCAGCTCTCCAGGACCTTTCGAGGCCAAGCCAAACAGCCGCCCGTGGGTTCCCCAGCGCGGCGGTCGCGGGTGAAAGCAGCCTGGCCGCCTGACAGCCATTGTTTGCTGCCCACCGAAGCACACGTTAGCGAACAAAACAAAACCAAAAAAAAAAAAAAAGAAGTGTTGAAAGCTGCTTTTCCTGCTGGGTTTCCTCCTCCCGGCTTCTTGGCATGTCACGGCTCTTCCTCGTGCTCCCTTATCGCCTGAACGCAACTGCTTTTCGGAAACACTGAGGTCAGCAGAGCCCTCGCTTGCAAGGGCTTACATCACACCGTGCAGCGCCTGGCCGCGAGCGAACGGCTCCGGTCCCGGATTTTAAGGAGCAGCTCCTCACAGGGCTCATAAACCCTGCCGAGCTCAGGGCCGGGCTGCCCTGGCGCCGCTCCACGCTGCAGCTGTTTATCCCAGCTGTGCATCCCCACACTTTTGGGGATGCTGAACGGGGACCTGCAGACTCCCCCAGACCCATCAGGCGCAGGCTTTGGAGATGCTCGAGGGAGCCAGAGCCACTCAGAAGGGGCAAAGGGCTCGTCCTCCCCTGTGGGAAGGGCAGAGAAGGTTTGCAAAACCTGAGCTGGACGTGCAGGCTGATGATCTGCTGACGAAATCTCAGGAGACCGTGTCGAGCCCTGGTGCTATAGGGGTGGCTCCCACTCCAGGGCAGGTAGCATGAAAACCTCACACAGCAGGCCGGGCACCCCGTAGCGACCCAGCAGCTGCTGTCTGGGGGATTATCAGAGATGTGCCATGCTGAAAGCCAAGGGAAGGGGAAGGAAAGAGGAGCAAACACTGGTTTCTTTAAATGCTGTTCAGCTGTGATGAGTTTAACCCATCTGCAGCTGCCCGCACAACGACTTGCTTCAATTGGCTTATTATGGGCAAAGTTGGTTTGTTTTAAATTAATTGCCAGTTTTTCAAACCAAGAAAGCCTCCTTGCCACTGCCCAGCCCTGCGTGTCTTAGTTTCCAGCTTTGCCAGCTGTCTGTCCCCTGCAGCCAGGAAGCCTCCCCTACGTGCACCACACGCCTGTGTCTGTACGGGCACATCATTGGCACAAATCTATCTGGAGCTCGTGGCCATGGTTAGGAGCAGGACATGTTGTGTCCCTGGTGGGCAGGAATACATACCCACCCCTCCCACCAGGCAGCCTGGCAGCCTCCTTGCCCCATGCTATAAACCTGCTAAAACCAAAACTTGCCAATTAATTTGCTATTAATCAGCAACCCCCTCCAGAGGCCAGCTCAGCTCTTTCCTTCCCAGCCATGACCCAGACAGTGCCATCAAAAAGAAATGTTCAGCAGCTGATGGGCGCAAGTCCCTGTGCTGTTTGCAGTGTTATTTCTCCCCTGGCTTGGTGAACAGGAAGAAATTGGGCCTGGGAGAGCTTGTGAGAGACACCCGGAGCCAGTCCCCAAGTGCCACAGGTCTGTCCTATGTCCCTCAGAGCTTTTTCAGACCCCGGGGCCAGGTCAGCAGCTGGAGCCCGTGGCTGGAGGCGCTGCTCCGCTCCAGCCTCCGCACGGTTTTTATGTGCATCTCCCAGCTGAAGCACAACTGGAAGACATAAATAACAACGAGCTGGCTCGGGGCGGGAGGGATTGCAGCTTGTTTCCACTAGCAGGGCCACGAGGAGGAAAGGAGAGGATTAATACAGGGGCTCTGGGGGTTTACAGCATAGTTTAACGCACAAACAACGGAGGATAACTGGGACGCATCGCTTCCTAACTGGTGGGGCAGGTAGGAGACGCTGAGGCACCCTAAACCAAGGGCAAAGCCCAGACAGGAGAGCCAGAGGGGTCCTGCCATGCCAAAATCCAGGTGATAAGCTTGATGGGCAACGCGGGGGGAAGTCTTTTCCCAGAAGCCCCCCTGAGACCAGTACCTGTGCCTGAAACCCCCCCTTTGTTGCTGCTCTTTAATCAATACGCACACTACAGATGGGGTGAAGCCCCGGCAGGTTGATAAGCCCCGATTTTGGCCCAAATGTGTAGCTGGATTTGACAGCAGCAACTAAAACCTCAAGTGTGCAAAACCAAGGGGACTCAGCCACGGGCCACCCCGTGTCTCCCAAGGGCATGCACCCCGGTGCTGCTGCTCTCAGCCTGCTATGACAAGGAGCCACGGGGCGCAGGGTGCCATCATCCCCCGGCCAGCATCCCCATCCCATCCCCAGCTCCCTCCCCTCCATGCTGCTGGGTGACGGAGCCCTACCTGCCACCTCCACGATGTCCCCGGGGACGATGTCCCGGGCGCGGATCCTCTGCACCCCGCTGCGGTCGGCGCGGATCACCTTCCCCATCTCGGGCTCGTACTCCTTCAAGGCCTCGATGGCGCTCTCGGCGTTCCTCTCCTGCAAGAAGCAGAGGAGCAGAGCTGCAGCAGGGGAGGCTCCTTCAAGCTGCAGAGATGGGTGCACGCCGACCCCAACCCCACCTTCAGCACCCATTGGCACCATGGCTGGGGAATGGGCTATGCCTTCCCGAGCTGCCCCTGCTTGCTCTGAAATGATCTCTGCTGGGTTAAATCACAACAGCTCCTGGACACCACCTGGATCTTTGGGTCTGGTTTTCTCACTCTTGGTTTGGGAAGCAGCATTTCCCACCTAGATGTATTTTTCACCAGCCAGCAACGTACTTTATCGCCTCCAGGAGCCCCACTTCAGATAAGGTGTGGATAAATAATCCCCCACGCAGAGCAGAGACACGGGGCTGTCCCTTACCTGCCACACGCCCACCACGGCGTTGGCGATCAGGATCATGATGATGACGATGGGCTCCACGAAGGCCGTCATGCTCTCCTCTCCTTCTTCAAACCAGGCCAGGATCTGGTAGCAGAAGGGAAGGAGAGCAGAGCAGTTGAAAGAACAAGCACCAACATTTTAAGAGATACTCAGAAAAGGCAGCTAACACGTGGCAGGGACCGACCCTGCGGCTCCTTACTGGTGAGATCATCCCACTAAGACCCAAGGTAAGAGACACGAAGCGTGCACACACCAACATTTTCACTCCATTTAACCACTTGTCAACCCCTGCTGTGTCAATACAACGCCACCAGGCTGCCCTGCTGCAGCGAGCACCGGCACAAAAACCTTTGCCATGGGGCTCTGTGTGTGCTCTGAGAGCTGAGCCACGCCAGGAGACTCAGCCATCGAGCAGATCACCAGCAAAGATGTCACCATGTGCTATTGTGGGAATGTATTTTTATCTTGCAGGGGTCCGGCCTCCCTCCTTACCTCCCCACAAGTCCTACCCGCGCCGTTCACTTTTCCCATGGGTGCCCTACCAGTTGGGTGCCCTGGCACCCAGTGCTTTCAGACCAGTGGGACGTACAATGCCGGCACTAAAACCTTTATTCAAAATGTCATGACTACATGAGGTGGGATCCCAAAATAAGTGGCGCACGACTTAGTCCAGCAGGAGACAGTTCGTGCTGCCAGCACCAGCGCTGCCCCCGCTCTGGGCTCAATCACAGCCCCATGGGAGAACCACCAGTGGTGGTGACATCTGAAGGGTGCGCTGTGATGTGTCACTGCAGGTTAGCCCAAACACATCCCTGCACAGCCTCGAGGGGATTTGGGAAACCTCCCCGTGTCCCTTGTGCCCCATTAGCTCCAGTGTTTCGCTGCCAGGGATTCATTGTTTGGGAATTGTAAAAGCATCTCCTCATATTCACCTAGAAAAAATCTCGGTTCTGTGCCTCTCCTCCATGCACATGCCAAGGAGAGGGCGAGCATTTCAGCTCTTCCTCCAGCAGAGACAGTAACGTGGCCTCCCTTTCCTGGGAAGCTTAAAGGAATCGCCTTTTTTAATTAAATATAATTAAATTAAATTATTAAAATGAAATTGGTCAGCTGGTTGCTAAGTTAGCCAAAAGGAGGAGACGCGAGACACGTTTTGTCATCCCACTGCCTTAGGTGGCAGAACCCAAACCCCACATATTCCTCCAGCAGCTCGGTGGGAAACATCTCCTCACTGAGATGCTCCCAAGGTAAATTGTGAGCAAAACTGAGCTAACGGCAACCCCTGGGGAGAGGTTTCCATGAGCTGATTTCACAGCAAAGGAAGCAGTGCAACCTCATCCAGGCACAGCCCCACCAGGAACCACTCCCTAGTTCAGCTCATGGGGTGCAATGCTCGGGCACCACAAAAAAAAGGACTAAAATCAGCCAAAAAAAGGATGCTCGGGGTGGAGGTGGTGAGGCTGGGAGCATCTCCCCCAGAAGAGGTGGGGGAAGAGCCCTGCTGAAGCCGTGCTGCTGGAGAAGGCAGCGTCTGGGGACAAGTGACAGCACCGTGTGCTGCCGTGGGGCTGAACGCTACCAGAAGCTGCTCCCGGTGACATTCCCAAAAGCAGAGGTTTAAAGGAAAGCTGTACCCCATGCACTGTGTCTGCCCATAGCCCTGCCCCGTGGATCTGTCCCGGGATGCCCGAACCCTCCCGGCCATGCCAGCAGGACGGGAAGGACGCGAGCAGCAGCAAGAGGCAGCTCCCACGCGAGCAGCCGAAACGCTGCCAGGCCAGAGGAAGAATAAAAAAAAAAGTAAAAATTAAACAACAGATTGGATTTTCATTTCGAATCCAAAATCTGAATGCCTCCACGCAGCAGCAGAAGGGCTTCAGGAGGGAGACGTTACTCCCAGGAGAGAAGCCACAGAGGGCTGGAAATGCTCCCAGCCCCTCCTGGCCTCGGCACGTGCATCAGCCCGGTGCCCATCGCTGCTGGCAGCACCCGAACACGGCACGGGGAATTTCGGGGCTCACCTCACATATCCATGCTGCTGCCCCGTGGACAGACGTCTCTGCAGACCCATTGCCTTCTCTCCTGCCCTCCAAACCCGCTCTCCATCCTGCATCACCATTTTTTGCCAGAGAAACGGCGCCGTCCTACCTGACCCCAGCAGCACAGCGACGGCTTCCAAGCCATGGCCAGGCTCCAAGGCAGGTGCTGCACACACCCCTTGGGATGTTTTTGTGCTGCCAGTCCTTACTGTCCAAAGCTCCCAAAGAAAAGATGCAAAGGGAAGTGATTTTCCCTAACTATTTAACCTCCATGCACGCAGAGGCACAGCACATGTTGTGCTCGATGAAAAGTAATGTTGAAAAGAAATTGGGAAGAATTAGGAGCAGGGAAGGGACACCAAAAGAGGCTCTTTGGGCCTAAATCGATGAAAACATTTAGCACAGTGCTAACAAAGTAGGGGGAAGAAGGCTGAAACCCTGAAAAACATCAGTGAATGCATCACAGATTCACACGGGGTGACAAATGGGGAAATCAAAATGCTTCCCTCAGCCGAGGGAATTCAGGAAAAAGGGCTGATGCACGTTCTGAGCCGACAACGAGAACACACACAGCCCATACTGCTCATCAAATTAGGGTCAGACAATACAGACAGATCACACAAAAAAGTTTTGGGCCCATCTCATTTCCCCTGGCAGCCCCTTCCCAACCCGCTCCCACTGGGGTTCTGCCCCAAACCCCAGCCCTACAACCCCAGCACCGCAGCCTTCTGGTAGCCCCAGGGGGGCACGACAGCAGCCTCCAGAAGAACACGGTCTGCTCTGCAGCTGCAAACACACAACGGGATCTCCTTGCCCAGGTCTGAGCCAAGAAATAGCGGCAGGGCTCAGCAGGCAGCGCGGCAGAGCCAGGTGTGATTACCCCCAGGGTAGCGAAGGGCTCGATCCACCTCTGTCAGGTCTCCACCATCGGAGATCCCCTTCAGAAGTTTTGAAAGACACTCAGGATGGGTAGCTCTGACGCTTCCCTTGGGCTAGGAGTTATCTCCAGATCTCCCCTGCCCATCCTTGGTGTTATTTAGTTGGGCTCTAGGTCGTGTCAGAAGTCCCAAGCTGAATGAACGGGTGGGGACAGAGCATCTTCCAAAGGAACTGAGAAAAAACATCCAGCTGTGCCTTCTTCAACAGCTTGACATGAATTTTTCAGCACGGATTACTTGAATGAAAGGAGCCAAGGCTGCCAAGATATCATTAAACTGCGGCAGAAGAATCTGGCAGTGGCAAAGCTTCAAGGCACGCAGATGACTCCAGGGCTTCTAATTTAATTCACGCTATTGGCATTAACTCTAAGCAGCAACGCTGGGATCAGCTGATGGAACCGTGCCCCTGGGCCCCTTTCTGCCTGTATGGTCTTAGGGAAATGTAAGGAAGGTTGGAGAGCTGCGGGATATCGCTGTTGGGTGGCTCAGCAGTGCTGAGAAGTCCTCCAGCCTCACCTACGCACGTGTGGTACCAGCGCACCACATCCCCTCCAGCCAGCACCTGCATCCCTCTGGCCTCTTTACCCCCCCTAAAAATAAGCAACCCCGCCCTATTTCACCAGTGCTGATGGAAATGCGATGCTCTGTTTGAACACGGCTCCTTTTAAGCCCCCCTCACCCCAGCTCCCACCAGCACCCAGGGGTGCCGCAGCCCGCCCGCGGTACTCACGAAGGAGAGGAAAGCGGCCATCAGGAGGATGCGAACCAGGAGATCTTCGAACTGCTCCAGCACCAGCTCCCAGAGGGACTTTCCTAGGGGGAAAACACACAAGCTCAAGCACCGGCAGTGCCCAAAATGCCCCATAAGGCAGGGGATTTGGAGGGCAGTAGGGCCCCCAGAGCCTGCAGCATCGCTGCTCCGGGCACTGCAGGGGACACCCAAATGAGAGTAAACATTCATGTCCTGGATCTGCCGTTGGCATCACCAGCTCCACCTGCAGCAGGGAGGGATTTTTCTCTCTAACACGCAATGCCTTCCTTCCTGGCATTGCCCTGTTTCTACTACACTTGTTTTTAACTAAAGAAACCAAATCCTCTGTGTTCCTACTCCCACCTGGTAGCCTTTCCGTCAGAGGGAGGCCCTGTTCTCAGCCCAGCTGTCTCTGGGATTAAAATTGAGATTAGAAGAGATGACCCCGCACACTCCCCTTCCTCCAGCAGCCTCATCCCCAGCTTTCACCCCCCCGTCCCACCCACACCTCCGGGCACGCACCCCCACTTACCTTCTTCTGCAGGGAGCTCTGGGGGTTTCCATCCATACCCCAGCCAGCAGAAAGGGAAAAAAAATGGGAAGAGAAAAAAAATATATTAATTTGGGAACAGCGTAGCAATCCCTTATACCCCAGCAGTTCACCGAGTACCCCAGCCACAGCTCGTGCTGCACATATTGCCACGGGAAGGCTGCTTGTGACCAGACTTCAACGCCTGGCATCAGGCAGGCAGCGCCGGGTGCTCCCCGTGCCAGGAAATGTCATTTCCCTGCTGCTGGGGCGCGGCAGCATCCAGCCCTGCGCTCAGCCTGCCTAAAAACGCTCGCCTCCAAAGAGCCCAGCACCCTCGGGAGCTGCCCTCTCCAATCCTGGGGCAGAAAGCTCTGAGCACCCCATAAAACGCACTGCCAGGGAGCAGTAGGGTCCTGCTGGGGCCTGTAACTTCCCCACCACGTTTCCTACATGTATTATCCCCTTGTATTTCACAGCCTGCAACACGCTGGGAAGGAAATCCAAAGGCGATGCTGTGCTGGTCCAAGCCATGCTCCTGCCACACTGCTCCCAGCAAGCCGAGCCCAAAACGGCACCAAAACACCCCAATAGCTCCATGCACCCGTCACAGCCCACCTGTCCGGTAAGGGTTTGCCTTATCCTACATCAATAAGATTCCTGCAGCTGTCTAGCAAACCAAGGCATTCCTCCAGCTCCTTGGGTTTTTAAGGGAATAGGGGGACGAGGGCAGACGCGGGGTGCCTCCGGCCGCCCCAAGCCCCCCGTGCAGAGCCCTACGTGTGAGAGCAGGAAGCGAAACCAGCTCGGCTGTTTTCCACCCTCTATTTTCATTCAGAGAAATGAGAAAGGAAAAAAAAAAAAAGAAGAAACACACAACAAAAAGCCCCAGCAGCAACCTTCACTGAGCAAAACGGTGAAAACAAGCACCCTGCATGTTCACCCCTCAACTGCTGGCAGAGGCGCTCGCTGGGAGGTTTTTTAAGCCCGAGTCCCTCCAAAAATCCTAAATAACGATGCTCCAAAGCCCTGCCACCATGAGGAGGGCACAGACCCCAATGTAACACCCGTAGTTACTCTCACAGTGAAAAAAAAATGAAATTCTTGGAAGGGCTTCACCATTTTGGCTTGTTCTACAGAGCAGCAGAAGGAAAGCTGCTCTTCTCCCTTTTGCAAGCAGCTTCCTCCCCGCCCGCAGCTTCCTCTCCCCAACCCCAAAACGAAGGGCAGGGGGCACCCAGGGCCGTTTTCCCCATCCAGGCTGGGTTTTTAGGGGTGCGACCATGCAAGGTGACAGACCAAGGGGCACCTGGTGCTCGGCCAGGTCCCAGCTCTGCCGTGGCACCCCGTGGTGACGCTGCGCCCCGAGCAGCCGTGCATAACGCCGCCGGCCCGTTGTGCCTCTGCCGGGCATGGTTTGCATGAGGAGTCGCGGCGAGGCTGTTTGCAGAGCGGGGACTTTGCATGAGCTCTGCGGAGGGGGCAGGAAAATGGGTTACCGTGAACTCAGGAGGAAGCCAACACCCCGCCGGCAGCACGGGTCTCACCGCCACCGGGGTGACACCGTGACACTGCTGCCACCAAACCCCAACCAGCTGCAGTGCTGTTGCAGCTACTTCCCCCCCCAAAAAAGCTGATTTTGAGCATACTGGGAACTAGGCAAACCTCCTCTGGGTGGTGCCCCTTTCCACCTCCCTTCACATGACAGCTCAGCACCCACTTTGCACCCTGCAAAAAAGGGCCGAAAGCCGTAATGCACTGACATTTTCGGGTCTGCATCCACTTAAAACCACCTGAAAATGAGCAAGTTTGGGGTTGAAGCCCCCTTCTCTCACTTCCAGCACCCTACTAGAAATAAGAGGATTCGCCCTGCTCTCCAAACCCCAGGTTTTATCGGGTCAGCCCCGTGGTACCAGGCAGCGCAGCGCAGCCGGTGCCATGCCATGGCCGCAGCGCTGCCGTGTCACAACAAAACCCAACGCAGAGCAGCAAAAACCCAAATCCACGAGTCCCGTGGGACAGCACAGTGAGTGCAGACGGGCTGAAATGGGAATCCCCGCTGCCAGACTATATGGGTGTGGGATGCTCCAAGGGCAGGCACGAGGCAGAGGTGGGGCGGGCAGGGGGCCGCTATCGCCAACTCAAACAGCGCAGCAGGGCTGGCACCGGTGACGTGGAGGGCACGGTGAGCAGGTGACAGCGAGGCAAAGCAGCCCAGGTACCAGCTGCTGGCAGCACGGTGCCAGCTGAGCGCCCTCGGGGAGATCCGGCCCCGTTTTCCGGGTCAGAGCAAACAAATAAAACATGGCAGGGTGGCACGGGAGGCACTGCAAGGAAACGTTTCAGGTGCACGCTCAGACCCGGAGCGTGTCCCCTGACAGTGAGCATCTGAACACCCTTTTCCCAACATTTCAGTAGCTTCCCCAGAATAAAGTCAGATTTCCCTTATGGGAAACAAGCCTGCTACCGAGCAGGGAGGGAAGGGTGATGCCCCAGAGCCAGGCAATGCGAGCACCGTGCATCCCCCTGAGAGCAACAGGGACCAGGCGGGACCAGGACCTGGCTCGCCCTGCCCGAAGAAGCACAGCACCCAGCCTGGGACTAAGGACCAGCATCACCCCCACCCTATGCTCCAAAACTTCCTTCAGGCTGTATTTCTATGCTGTAAATTCTGTTTAATTTTTTTCCCCCTTCCTCTAATTTATTTTTCCATACGCAGTGAAGGGGAAATGGAGGGGTAAAACAAGCGACGCATCCAATTCCCAGACCTCGCCAACAGGCAGGAAAAAAGTGGTATAAAGAGTAAAAAAAATAAAATAAAATAAAACATCCCCAGCTGGGACAGCAGCCTCCCCCAGTGACACAAAGCAGGACTTGCTCTGGGATCCTTCACCCCGCAGAACAAATTGTTATTTCCAGCAGCACCACAAGGCCCCGCTCCCTGCCCCGGTGGTGGCCGGCACCGTGTGGGCTTTTGCAGCCCCCAAACCCCTCTGCTGGGTTTCCCCATCCCCTGCTCGGTGGGAATCCCTCCTGGGAATGGGTGCTCAGCTGCTTTTTCACCACCACCCTTGAGTTGCAAGAGCACAAAGCAATGTGTTTGGAGGCTGAGCCGTTTTAGTGTTTTAGTGTTATCGTGGATGACAAGCACCGGAGGCTGATGGTGCGATGCTCGCAGGGGACAACGCAGAGTTACCCCATTCGGCTTTCCTTCCACGTGCAGCTTCGTGCTGGAGCCTCCCGAGCATGTAACAGCACCCAGCCCGCTCCCAGGTGCCACCCTCCCCACGGGGACAGCCCCAAAAGCTTTGCCACCCGTTCTCCCCCCCTCCCTATAAGCAAAGCCCGGGGTGCGCCGTGCCGGGGGGAGCCTGATTTGCCTACCGCACTGCACCTGCCTCCTGCACCCCCAGCACCGAGATAAAAGGGCCAAGGGATGAGCACCCCTCCCACGGCAAACACCCCGGGATCGCTGCTCTGGCAGCGTCCCCGAGCTCTGCAGGATCCCGGCATCCTGCCTGGAGAGGCGATGGCAGCCCCAAAATAAGGAAAATAAATAAATAAATAAGGAAGTGTTCAGGGCAGGGCGATGGTTCAAGCAGCGAGGGTGGCCCCACAGTCCCAAGAGCTCAGCAGAAGGCATTAGGAAAAACCTGCCTGTCCCACCCCAAATTCCCCTTCCTTTGCTCCTGGGAATGGCTCATCCCCGAAATTTTGTGAGCATCCTGCAAAGGGCAGCTCCCCTCCAACACCGTGCACAGGGATCCTGCAATGGGGCCACAAAGCCCCAAGCAGCCTCCTCCATGGAGGAAAGCAAATTATTCTTTAGGGAAAACCCACATGCAAGCCCATTCTCTGCCTTCTCTCAATGCTAAGAGAACAAGGGGAGAATATTTCACCCATTTCCCCTGAAAATTCAAGTCCCCGGTCAGGCCAGCAGCCTTATTTGCAAAACTGAAGTCCCTTTAAAAATGCCTGGGGAAATTTCGGGGAAAAACATGGGGAAATGGGACTCCCCAGCCCGGGGCCACACCCGGTGGCCTTGTCCCCCCGGTGGTCCCTGCTGGTCCCTGGGGCACAGGGGGTGTGTGGCAGGGGGAATGCACAGCCCTGGCCTCAGACGGGCGATGTGAGCAGCCTAAAGGCAGGTTTTGTTCCCTCCTGCACCAAGGCAGTGGAAAGAATTTCCAGCTCTGGCTCCTGGGTGGAAAAGCTAAAAATCTGCATTTAAATAGTAACAGCTTCGGGGGCATTTAAAAATAAAATAAAATAAAATAAAGGCAGGGGAACAAAATAAAGCTTAAGATGGGGCTTTTTTCACCCAATTGCACCCCAAACCTTGAGGGGACAATCCCCACAGCCAGGCACAGCTTCCCCTGCCCAGCTCAGCCCCGGCTCAGCCTCACCCACGGGCTCGGTGAGGGAACCCCACTGCCTCCTGCGAGCCCAGCAGCACTCTGCGATCCTCTTCTTGCAGGTTTAATTTTTTTGCCCTACAACTATTTTTTTTTTTCCCCAGAATTTCCCCCTGATGCTCCAGTGCTTGCTTTTACCTCAGTCGTTCTGTTGGCACAGAAATGGATTTCCATCCCTGCAGGCTCTGCCCTTGGCCACCATCACCATCAGCGTGATGCCTCCGCTAAAATCCTTTTTTTTGGGGAGCCAAAATCTCCCCAAACCAGCAAATGTTCAGAAACCAAAGCCCCATCCATGCCAAGGCAAGCAAAACACCGACTTTGCAACACTTCTGGGACTGCCACACCATGCTGCAAGGCAGCCAGCGAGTCAAACACCCAGCGGCATAAAATTTAATAATGTTTAGGATTAAATAATGCTAACATAACAGCTTAGCAAACCAAACACACCAAGCTGCAGAGGCGGCGGTGCCGAAGCCCTCACGATGCTGGCTCAGCCCCTGCAGGCTTTAAATATCCCCGGGGAGGGCATTTGGTGCTGGAATTGCACTGCTGCCTTTAGGCTGAGTTCCATAAGATCTGGGGAAGAGCCGGGCGGAAACGTGCTCATGGCTTTTTTTTTCTTAAGAAACAGGAGAAATGGCATAGTGGGCTGCAAAGGTAAGAAAACCAGGCAGGAAAATGAGAGCAGGGCGCACAGCCAGAACTGGGTGCACTTGCTCCTGGCGGAGCGATGTCGCTCAGCACGCAGCGAGGGGCTGCTGCGGCGTGGGGCAGGGGGACAGAGGCAGAACGAGACCAAGCTTCCCCCCTCACAAGGAGCTCTTTGCAGCACTCCTGCCCACCAAAACAACCCATTTGCTTTTCCACATTTTTTTGCTTGACCTCTGGCACACCGCAGGCTTGGGACTGAATCACAACCAGCGTGGATGCAGTGCTACCAAACCAGGGGGGGACGTTTGCAAGGTGTAACCCCCCAAAAGCAAAGCCAGCAACCTCAGTAAACACCTAAAGCCCTGAAATATATTATTTTTCAACCCAAACACTGCTTGTTCCCTTCTTCATCAAGAGAAAGCCCTGGCTGAAACTGTGGGGCTGACCCCATCCCAATACACACAGTCTCGGATGGGGTAGGGTGTGTGTTTTGTTTTTGTTGTTCTCCATTTGTTTGTTTTCTGGAGGAAACGCCTCCCACTCCTGAAAGCGTTTGTGAAATCCGACAGCCGGGATATTCCCATCTCCAGGCGACTCCCATCTGCTGGCAAAGCCAGGCGGGCTGGCAACGCGCGGCCAGGCTACGGCAGCACAGCGCCCACCGGCCCTGCCCCGCACCGCAGCTAATGAGCTGCTGTTAAACTCAATTAACCTCAATTAACTTCAGCACAGATTATTATTATGTTTTGCTTTTTTTTTTTTATTTTATTTTTTATTTTCCAGAACTCCTTGCCCCAGCCAACCCCGCTCCCCAAACACACGCTGGCTTTTCCTGCCCCCCGCTCTCTGGGCTATTTTCAGCGATCGCCTTGGATGGGTGTTTGTGGCAAATGAAGTATGCACAGCACTGAGTTTAAATTATATCAGAAGAAAAAATAAAATATATATATGTTGCAGAATAGAAAAAAAAAGTCTTTCTGGATGGGAAAAAGGGATGAGCTGGGCAATTCATACTTTCAGGGCTGAACTCTCCGGGGATCGCGCATCCCTGGGTAGTTGAGCCCATTAACTTCCCACAAGGAGGCAGCTTGCTGGAAGAGTGGGGCCCATTTAATCTTATTTCCGTGACCTTCTTCCCATTGTGTATGATGTGTGCATGTAAAGGATGGAATTTTATTTTCATAGATACACACACGTGTATGATATATACATATATCTACAGATACAGATGTGTATGGAGTAGACTGGTTCAGTTGGAATGGACCTACAAAGACACAGACACCTACGCAGAGACCTATAAAGGTACCAGCAAACAAGTTTAAGAAGACTTAGTGTTGAGAAGACAAGTGTCAAGAAGAGGTGAAAAAGGGAAAAACCATGCAGAAGTGCAGAAAAGCAGCAAAACCCAAACCACGCGGAGCCCTGGGGAACGCCGTCCTCCACGGAGCGAGCGGGAGGCTCGGGGCCGCCTCTCCCCTGCAACTCTGTTTTCCTTTTTCCACTCGCTCACCACATTTTCCTTATTTTAGCGGGTTTTGTTGACTTGGAGGTTGCAAAATGGAAAAAAAAAAAAAAAAAAAGAAGGGAGCGCAGGCAGGTAACGGCGCCGGGCAGCATGAGGGGTGTCCCCACCTCGGATGCTGGCTCCATCGGTCCAGCTTGGCCAAGGGTAAGCGTGGGCAACCAAACCAATGGTTTTGGGGCAAAACCCTGGGGATTTGGCTTCCCTGGGCAGGCAGAGGGGACCGAGTCACTGCTGCCCGAGTTCCTCCTCGCAGCTCTGCACTTTGCTCCCCGCAGCTAAGGAAGAGAAGAGAATCTCCCCCGCCCACGCACCCCTCCCAAAAAGGAACCAACCGATTTTTATCAGCCACAAGTGCAAAAAAAAATGTTTCCAAAGCAGAAATAATAACAATTAAAAAATAAAAATTAAAAGGTGGGCACAGCGCTGCACAGGCTGGGGTGAAGGGGGTGATGGCAGTGGGACGTGGGGGCATCTGAGGCATTTTAGAAAGGAAAAAACAGGATAAAAACATGGGGAGGGGGAACCACAACCAACCATCACCCAGCCTGAGCTCCTCATATTTGGCTGTACCAGGGGCAGCCCTGCCCTGCGGCCCACAGTAACACCCGTCCCTTCTCCGCCTCCCCCCCCAGGGCTGGTTTAAAATACACCCGGTCTAAATAGCAGGAAACACCCGATGCCAAAACACCGCGGACAGGAACCCCGGGGCGCAGGGGAGGCGCAAGAGCAAGGAGCGGATTTCCTCCCCAAAACGTCGCAGCGCCGACGGTGCCCCCGGTGTGCAGGGCATGCACCCTCCGAGCCCCAGCCGGGCACGGGCACGGCAGCTCTGGCTAGGAAAGAGGTCTTTTTTTTATTGCCCCTGGGTTGTTTCCCCTCCGTTAGGGGATCTTTGAGCCAAAAGGCCACGGTGATTTGCAAACGCAGCCCAGGCGTGCAGGGGGGGGATGAAATAATCAAATGGGGTGACCTGCGTCAGCATATCCAGCTGCACGGGCAGCAGGTATTGGAAAATTTAAATTTTAGGAGGGTTGCTGTGAGCACAGCGGGGGCACCTACGTTTTGGGGTGCACGAGGTTCAGACCTCCCCAGAGAGGCTGGGGCTGGCGTTTCACCCCAAAGAAGCACGGTGCTGGTGACTGCACCCAAGCGCACAGCCCACGGGGACGTGCCCGAGCCCGGGGGTGCTGCAGGTAACAGCAATGGCAGGGAAATAAATAGGCAATAAAATGAAATAAATAGAGAGAAAGGGCTTTTATAGGATGATAGCAGCCCGACCTCAGCGCTGGGAGGTTCCCACAAACACCAGCTACAGGCACGAGGTGAATCGCCGGCGAGGATTCATTCAACACACAAAAATCCCAACAAAAGAGCAAAATTCAGGACACGACCCCTCTCCCCTTTCCCCCACGGGCTGCAGAAGGTGAGCAGCACCCCCCCAACCACGGCTTCAAGCCCCCGGAAAATATCCATTAGCACTAATTGCATTAATCCCAAGGGGAGCGGGGAGCCTCCCG
Organism: Anas acuta; assembly: GCF_963932015.1. NCBI lineage: Eukaryota > Metazoa > Chordata > Aves > Anseriformes > Anatidae > Anas > Anas acuta. The sequence goes on from NC_088997.1 coordinate 7,987,183, forward strand.
CCCCGTCGCCCATCGCAGCAGCCCTGCCTGCAGCCGGTTAACCCGCGGGGTTCGACGCCCACGGAGGCGGCGCGCTCACGTCATGGAAACACTCAAGTAACCACAATTTTCTCTATTGCTTTTTGGCTCCAGCCCCTCAGCACTTCCAGCCTTCTCCCGCTACCTGTTTTACAGCGCGATAATCGCTGCAGACGCTTCGCTGCGGCGCTTGGCAATTTTATTTTAGTTTCTTTTTTTTTTTTTTTTTTCTTAATGTAGGTTACTGTTATAAGTTCTGCCTCCGATACTACAGCACTGAGATGTTGGAAAAAAAAAAAAAAAAGATTGTGAGTCATGATACCAACAGCATGGCACACACACAGTAATAGAAGTCGGTGGGGACGGGGTGCCTGGGGGCTCAATGTGCTGCCCCATGGACCCCCCCGAGGGGGTGCTCCCTGTCCAGCACCTAGCTGGGTGACAGGCACAGTGTACCCGTGCTGAGCTTTGGGATGATGGTTTGCAATGAATTGTCCTTAAAATAGATAAATAAATAAATAAATAAATAAATAAATAAATAAATAAATAAATAAATAAATAAATAAATAAATAAATGACATTTTGGTCGGGCATCACCATCCCACCCAGGTCTGCAAACGCTGCACGTGGGAGAAAAATCGAAGCTGGTGCCCGCAGAGGTTTGAGCATATGAAAAAGCACCAAAAAAAATAATAAAATTCTTTTAGAAGCAGATGAATGAACGCATCACAGGGCAGAGAACCAGCTGGACGGGGGGTCACCCAACATGCCATGTACACGTGGTCCCAGGGGACCTGTGTGGATAAAGGGCTCCGCAAGCCCGGTGCTAGCAGCACGTAGCAGTGGTTGTGCAAGCGGTGATGCCGGCCACACGTGTGTGCAGGGCAAGGATTTGGCAGCACAGAGCGAACCACAGGACAGGGAGCCGCATCGGCAGCACGGGGCCCTGCTCTCCCACCAGCAGCAGGAGAGAAAGCACGAAGCGAAAACGCAGCGGTACGCACGCTCCTCCGGCAGAGAAAATCTCTCTGGTAGCAAGAAATCCAAAGCAACAAAATTGTTTTGTGTTCGAGCAAGGAGAAAAGTGAAAATATTTAAACTAACTTGCAACCTAAACATCAACAACATTTTTTAAAGCTGAGCCGTGAGAGATGATTTGATTGTAGAACAGCGACTCGGTGGCTCAGAACTGGATCTGGTGACTGCAAGAGGCTGAAACAGGCACAGACCGAGCTGCAAGGGGGGAAGAGCAAGCAGGCTGGGGGCTGTACGGCACAAACGGCACCGAACGGGCCAAAATCACTCAGCTCTGTTAAAACAGACACCTGAAATACCGGGACAAGAGGATCTGTGTGCGTGGGGTGCACTTTTGGGAAGCCGTAGCGCACCCCGCTCTGTGCTCTGCAGCACAGCAGTGAGCAGCCCCCAACCAGCAGGAAAATACAAATATTAAAGAAATAACACTGGTGCAAGAAGTTCGGGGGGAAACCCCAAGGGTAAACCCCTAGGTAAAGGCAAGGCCCGTGGGTGCACCTGCACAAAAACCCCTTCCACACCAGTGCTGCCCCTGCCTCTGCTCGCCCTGGATGGGTTAAACTGCTGCAGGAGGCAGGCAGGACAGGGTGCATGGGAGGTTTTCTGAATGTTGCTCCTTATTCACTGTTTGTTTTTTTTTTCCTCAGCAAAAAGGTAGGTATGGAATTGGGTAACCCCAGAGGAAGGTGTGGGGCTCAAACCCCAAATTTCCTATCGTCCAGTTAGGAAAATTACATGGTCTCTCCACAACCCTGAAGGTGCTCACACTGTTTGAGTGCATCAGCATTTCTCCTAAGGGAAAGGATTTGGAGGAGGAGAAAAAAAAAAAAAAAGAAAGAAAGAAAAAAACACACAAAAAACCACGTAGCGTGTTTATGAATCAGACTGCTAAGCGTGTGTTTCGGGGGTGGAAAAGGTGGGCGATGCGCAGAGGAACAGAGAGCAGAGTGAGATGAGTCAGAAAATGCTGCTTTTCCCCTCCTTGCCGGCACCTCAAACGTTTCAGCACCAAACAGAAATTTCTCTCTTTCTTTTTTAAAACTGTCAGGAGCGAGCCGGAGCGATAACCCGGGCTGGGAGGCAGCCGGGGTGTTTCCCTGGTGCTGGAGCTGGCTCTTAATAATAATCTTTTAATGATGATAACCCTTAGGACAGGCAGCAGGTAATGCCGTCACTGTCGCATCTCACAACGGGGCGCACGAGGCTCTGGAGGCCACCAGGCAGGGTTTTGGGGTCACCCCAGGCACCGCTGGGGTCCCGCAGGGGATGGGTGAAAGGCCGAGGAGAAGGGCCTGATCCTGCCCGCTGCCATCGCCACTGCAGGAGGGATTTTGCTTTGGAGCTGGAGGAGGTGGCACGCAAAGAGATAAATGCCCCCATGCTGCAAACAGCCCGGCGCTTGACTCCGCTGACATTCACAGCCCATTTAGGTTACTGATGAGGCAAATAAAATTATGCATATGCATTAACGTTGGCAATACCGTGCCCGAAATGTGCGCTCATTTACACATGGAAATCCATTTAGGAAGAGAAATCACGGCTATATTTAAATCAGAAAAATCACTCGGCTGGCCGCGGGGCAGCTCCTGCTTACATCTGTCACTCCTCGGCAGAGCTGGAATCATTTCAGAGCAAATTCAGCCTTTGTTTTTTTAAGTTCAGAAAGAAAAGAAAAAAAACACATTGGCACTCCCGTACCCTCCAGCCCTGTCTATCATAAAATTAAAAAAATAAATAAAAAACTGAAATAAGAAGGCAGAGCTCTTGTTTCAGGTGGCCTGAAAGCAGCTGCAGCGCGGAGCTCGAGGGCTCGGGAGCCTTTTGCCAGTGGCCACGGCGAGACCTCAGCGCGCCGCGGCTCCTCCAGCTCCCCTGGCAAACGAAATCGCCGCGCTGCCAGCGCCAATGACAGATTTGAAACTCAAACATGAGCCCTTCCGAACAGAGAAATATCTTCTCCGAGCCCAGTAATCTATAGCGCGCTGCTCAGCTGCCAAGCCGCTAATTGGAGATATTAAATAATCAGCATTGCGCTCTGCTTCCTCCTACAAAGGGAGCTGCGAGCGCTGGAACTGAAAAGCAGTTTTAGGCTCCTAAAGAATGTGCCCCCCCCCCAAAAAAAATACATATACACAAATAAAGGTGGCCCCTCAAAATACCTACACACACTTCAATAAAGCATGCCAGAGGCCACTGCTTCTCGCTCAATGGTGCAGCTCGCTGCAGCTCTGATTTCTGAAATGCACCAACCCAATCAGAAATAAAATAAAATAAAATGAAGAAGGCAGCTCCCCAATGTATGTCAGGAGAAGTTTTGACGGAAGATGCTGTATTTCGGGCCGTGATTCACACCGCCACTGGCAGTTGGATTTCAGGTGTGGAAGGAAATGAATGAACGTGAGCCGGGAGGGTGCGAAAATGAAACCCGCCGGAGCCGCGGGGCTGCTCCGCGCTGCAAGAGACGCGAGATTTGAATTTTCTTCCCCCTTCTGAGCTCTGTGCGAGCTCAAGCGAGACGCCAAACTGCCCCGCACTTCCGCTGCCAAAATTTAATTTAAGCTTAAATTAAAATGCAATTTAATACGAGCCACCTTCGAGCCCACCGTGCTGCCCCACACCGCTCCCGCAGCAGACTGGGTACCCAGGGCGTGCAGGTGCCGGCTCCTGCAGCCAGAACACAGCCTGCAAGCCCTCACCGTGCTGGAAAAAAGGCCCTTTGCTTAAAAATGAGCTTTTAAAACAAAAAGAACAAGCCACACAGGGTCCCATTCTTCACCATTTTAACACAAAAGCGGTCACACCTGAGCCACACACAAGAAAAACCCAAGATTTGCACAAAAGCGCAAAAAGCCATTATTTTTTGAAGCCTTCCGCCACATTTGCACCCATGCTGCTGCCCGCACGTTGCGCTGGGCAGCAGGCACAGGGCTGTGCCGTGAAGGCGACAGCCACGGGACACCCCCAGGCGAGAGGCTCTCACGGATCACCACTTTGTAAGAAATTTGTGGTCGGGAGCAAAATTTGCTGCACCGCAGATGGAGGAGGCGAGCGCACGGCCACTGCTTGAGGGAGGTGAGGGGGGTGAAAAAGAAACAAATTCAAAGAGAAAAATTTATTGCCACCGCTAAGCCTTCGCTTGGCACCTACGCCACACGCTCGAGGCACCTCTCCGGAGGCAGAGAGCCCGGTGCCACCAAGCAGCCTGACTCAGGGAGGATGATTCACCTGGGCAAACAGGAGCAGGCACCGCCAGCCCCGCAGCGGCCAGGCCTGCAGGTGACACTGCCCCATGGCATGGAGCACCCAGGGGCCACCCTGGGGCCAGGGGGAATTTGGGGAGTGAGTGTAGCCTGGGATCAGAACCGGCAATTTTGGGGGGTTCTGCCCCCAAAGCAGGCAGCGGGTGGGAGGCTCCGATCCCTGCGGCTGGGGGGGCTCAGGGCTGGTGCTGCCGGGCAGGATGGGACCCCCTGGGGCTGGGGTGCTACCCAAGACCCTGTCCCCACTCAACGGGCTGGGGGCACCCAGTGGGTCCCAGGCTGGTGGTTGTGCTGAGAGCTTGCAGAGAGATGCTGCCCTTCGCTGCTCGCCCCAAAGGAGCCGCAGCAGCACCCGATGGCCACGCAGGGACCCAAGCCCTGCTGCCACCCCACACCTTGCTGCCACCCTGTGTCCCACTGCCACCCTGCTGCCACCCCACTGACACTCCACGTCCTGCTGCCACCCTGCTGCCACCCCATGTCCTTCTGCAACCCCACTGCCACCCCGCTGCCACCCCACATCAAGCCAGCAGCGGGCCCTCTCCGGACCAATTTTGGGGCACTCCCCGCACCCCGGCCAGGACAAAAACTTCCCCCAGAGCCCCCCCAGCCCCCTCCACACCCACCCCAAACCTCCCCCCAGCCCTAGCACAGCTCCCGGTGCCCCCGGCCCCCCCCATGCCCACCACCGGGCGTCCCTCGGGGTGCCCCCGCGCATCCTCCCACCGCCCCCCACCCCATACCGCCGCACCCCACGGCACCCCACACTCACCATTAGGGCCGTACTTCTCCCGGCTCCTCCGGACCTGCTCGGGGCTGAGCCCGCAGCTCTCGGCCACGCCGAAGCGGCGCAGCACGTCGAGCACGGGCAGGCTGTGCGCCGCCTCCATGCCCCCAACAACGGCCCGGGGAGGGGAAGGGGGGTCCGGGGATGGGGAGAGGAGGGGAGGGGGCTCAGGGACCGGCCGCCGGGCTCCCGGGGCCGCGCACGGAGCGCACTCGGGGGCCGCCGCCGCTCGCCCTCCGCCGGCACCTCGGGGAGCGGAGCCGCCGCCCGGCCCCTCCTCCCGGCCCTCCCCGCCCCTCCCCGCCTCCCCCGGCCCCCCCCGGGACCGTGCCCGGGTCGGCCCGGGACAGCGCTGCCCGGCCCCGGGGCCGTGCCCGTGGTGTCCCCCCCCCGCCCCCTCCACAACCGGCCCGGGGGTCCCCGCTCCCTGCTCCAAATGTCCCCCTGTGCCGGGGGGGCTGCGCTGCTGGCAATGCTCTGCCGGAGTGAGGGGTTCCTGCAGCCAGACGTCAGCTTCTGGTAGCCAAATGTCAGCTTCTAGTAGCCTAATGTCAGTTTCTGGCAACCAGGCATCAGCTTCTAGTAGCCAAACGCCAGCTTCTAGTAGTCAAATGTCGGCTTCTAGCAGCCAGGCATCAGTTTCTAGTAGCCAAATATCAGATTCTAGTAGCCAAATATCAGTTTCCGGCAGCCAAACATCAGCCTCTAGTAGCCAAATATCAGTTTCTAGTAGCCAGCCATCAGCTTCTAGTAGCCAAACGCCAGCTTCCAGTAGCCAAATGCCAATATCTGGCAGCGAAAAGTCAGCTTCTAGTAGCCAAATGTCAGGTTCTAATAGCCAGACATCAGTTTCTAGTAGCCAAAATTCAGTACTAGAAAGTAGCCAAACATCATCTTCTAGTAGCCAGGCATCATCTTCTAGTAGCCGGGCATCAGTTTCTAGTAGCCAAATGTCAGTTTCTGGCAGCCAAACATGACTTTCTTGCGCCCAAATGTCACTTTCTGGCACCCAAATGTCACTTCCTGGTACCCGAAGTCACTTTCTGGCACCCGAACGTCCCTTCAGCAGCCCTCCATGTGCACTGGACGAGCTCCCCTTGCCCACACACACGAGGCTGCCCCAACCCCTGGGTACAACCAGCCGAGGCCAGCGGCCAGCCCGCACCCGTGGTGGCCCAAACCCCGTGCCCCAGCGGTGTCCCCGTGCCCCGGCCAAGGTGGGCTTCCAGCAGCCTCCCCCAGCCTCTGGGTACATCCAGACCTCACCCCACAGCCTCTCCAGGAGGGGGCTGGTGGGAATAGGGGCTGGTGGGCGACGGAGCCGAGCCCCACACAGCCCCAGCCCCACACAGCCCCAGCCCCACACAGCCCCAGCCCCACACAGCCCCAGCGGGCGGCGGGCAGGAGGAAGTGGCGGCGCGCAGCGCAGGGAGGAGCTCGGGTTATTTATTTATCGGTGCGTTTATTTATGGAAAGCCTTTCGCCGATCCCACCGGCGTGGAGGTCCTGGAGGAAGCGCGGCTTTTCGCGTTTCTCAGCCCGCTAAATTAAGTTTTCCGGCGGGGTGGGAGGCGCAGGGCTGCGCACCGCGGCCGGGCCCCCCCTGCGGCCCTGCTGCAGGAAACGCGGCTCCGAGCCCTGCGGCCTGGCCTGGCTTCAAGCGGTCGCCTGCCTCTCGTTTTGGGGGAGAAAGTAGTGTTTGGGTGTTTTTTTTTCTCCGTGTCGCTTGCCCTGCCCTCACCGTGCTCTCCCCTCCCCTGAGGGTGCCAATAAATAGAGCGCGGCAAGGGGCTCCCCCCCCTCATCCCGCTGCTCCAGGGCACGGTTTTTGGGAAGGGGAGATCTCGATGTCCTCACGGACACAATTTAGGGATGCTCCCACACCACCAGGGACCAGCATCACCTTCCCCGCACCCGCCAAGGCCCGTTTCGGTGCTGGGGGCACAGAGAGGCAGAGCCCCCCGGGGCCATGCGGGTACAGGCAGAAGACCCCCGCTCCCTTCCCCAACATCCCCCAGGGATTTACCAGCCGAGGCGTGGACACCAAGCCCCTACCCCGGTATTTTCCACCAGCACGTGCCCTTGCAGCTCCTTGCGCTTTCCACGCCTGCTGCATTTTGTTTGGGACCGCCAGAGGATCCCCCCTAAACCCTCCTCTTGGCAGCCCCTGGGGTGAGAGCATCGCGGATCTGCTGGGCACAGCACCCAGACCATGCTGGGGCTCCGGGCTCCTTCCAGTTTCACCAGCTGCTGCCAGTCCTGGTGCTGGAAGCCAGCAGGAAGGCGATGTCCGGGCCCCAAAGGTTAAAGTTTCACCCAGTGGCAAGCAAGCGAAAATAGATTTACCCGGGGAACCAGCTGGCAGCCCTGCTGAACGACAGCACCACCGACCCCACCTGTAATTAAGCAATTCCTGAGAGTTATTAGCAGCTTGGAGCAGTAAATTAGGCCAGTAATGAGCAATGAGGGAAAATGGTCTGGAGGGAAAACAGCCTCAAATTGGCCAAGGAAGGGCCTGGGGGTGCTTGAGCAAGACCGTGGGGTGGGGGACGGAGCCCCCTGGTTTGGGATTCCCCCCTGCAGCACATCAGCCCCACGTTTCATCGCCTTCAAAACAAAAGGCAAAACTCCTTATTTGTCCTGGCTTCCCTCTGGTAGTAAATTTTGGAGGTAGAAAAGCTTAATGGGGTCGTTAAAACCCCTAAATTAACAGCGTGATTTTAACACCCCCAATCTCGTGAAGCCCTTCAGCCAACACAGCACCAACGCTCAGCCAGGGCCTGGAAGCCTGCCCGTGGTTTTGATTTCCCTCCTGGTTCTACAAAGGGAAACCGGGAGGAACTCTACCAAAACCCTGGGATTTGCAGTGCTGGAGCCAGCTCCTGATCCCATTAGATGTTGCAGGATTTTTTGCGATCTGCGGGAGATTCTGCATTTATCCTCACGCTGCGCCCAGAAAATGGGGAAAAAACGAGGTTTTCTGGCAAGGCCGAGAGCAGCCGGTGCCGGTGCCAAGCCAAGGGCTTTGGAGGCAGGGGCTGGCAGAAGGGCTGGAGGACAGGGACAGCACGGGCCATACTTCACCCGTGTCACTTCTGCAGCATCACACCCGAGGGGCTGTCCCCGTGGCATCCCACCAAAAGGAATTATTCCACACCAGGAGGTGACGGGGCCACGTCTCCCACCCCGCTCCCAGCCCACCATGTCCCCTCTCCCCGTTCCACGAGCCCCCCATCCACAGGGGAAGGCCGGGAAAGGCTTTTTTTTTCCACAGGAGCTTTGATATTTGCTTTTCCTATGGAGAAAAAAAAAAATAAAAACCACCTTGAAATAACAGTTTGAGGCTCTTCTAAATGTTACGCAGCGGCCGACCTTTCGGAGCCAGGCTTCGGGTGTTATTTTTAATCCCCCAGCCAGGACTCCCAGCAGCTGCGGGTTCTGCTCCCAGGGGGCAGGATCCCAAAAAACACTGAAAGGCACTCAAAAATGGTGTCAGCCCTCACCTCGGCCATGCTCAGGGCTGCAGCTCGGGTATTTCCATCCCTGCTGGAAACGTATCCTCGTGTCCCATGCTGTCAACACGTGCAATTCAAGGGGTCGTAGGAGCATGGGTATCATCAGGATTTGGCTTCTTGGATAAAAAAAATTGGATATAAATACATATAATATATGATATAATAAGTTATTACCTTAGATAATAAATGTGGCTTCTTGGATAATAAATTGGATATAAATAAATATAAGATATAATAAATTAGTCTCTTGGATAATAAATTTGGCTTCTTGGATAATAAATTGGATGGGGCAGGGCAGGATTCTCCAGCTGTAAACCACGTGCTTTTTTCTGGGATTAAGCTGAAAGTGGGGTTTTCCTCTGCCCTGATCGGGGCAGATCTGGAGCACCCAGCCGAGCCCGGAGGCTGTTTCCCGGTGGGAAGCTCCCCAGGGCTGGCGTGGAGCGAGGATCCCGTGTCCTGGCCGAATTTCCTGGCATTTGCCCTGAACCCAGCAGCAGCACTTCACTTAGGAGTGTCTGTTTACAACTCCAGACCTATATTGGGCCATAATTATTGTTTTTTTCTACACCGTATTCCGATCTCTCTCAAAGGTAGGAAAACCCATTAATATCCATTGAGGGGGAGCTCCGTGACACTCGCCCTGACGCTCTAATGCTTTTTTTCCCCTGCCGTAAAATACCTCCTGGAAAAAAACAAAACAAAACAAACCCCAAACCTGCCTTTCTGGCGTGCCATTCCCAGCGGTTTTGCTGGAGTTTAGGAAGCAGCAAAAGCAAACAGCCCCGAGGAGGCTCCAAGGTGGCGGCGAGCCCTGCGGGGCTGCTGCACGGGGAGGTTCCCGCAGCCCCCTCGCTGCTCCAAGCCTTCCCTCCAGGGAAAAATTCCCAGTTTTGGGCAGGGTGAGAAATTTGGGCTCTCCATGGAGATGTGATGTGCGGAGGGTGGGTAAGGGCTGCCTCCTGCTTCCTTTGCAGCTGTGCTGCTGCCCTCCCTGCAAGCGAGTGGGACCAAAAACCACGCACCAAAAAACACCCAGGATCCCATGGATGGACGATGTGCTGTGCCCTCCTCTCCTGGGGGATGAGCAGCCACTCCAGCACGGAGTGACCTTTTTGGTGGCAGGATGGCCGTGGTTGTTGCCTCATTGTTAAGGGCTCACAAGCAAAACGGGTGCAGGGAGAGATGCGATCTGCAAGGAGCCCAGCGCCCTGCTTGCACCACGGGGCCGGGACAAGTGACCTTTCACGAGCACGGGAACCCCGGCCGAGCCCACACGGCTATTTTTAACCCCGCATCAGGCCAGGCGATGGCGGGTTTCCTTCCTCTTTCTCTTTCGTGCGCGCCGAACAAAGGAAAACCAGATAAACCTCCGCTCCGAGGCAGGGAAGCCCATGAGAAAAAATAAAAATAAAGAAAAAAAAAAAAAAGCGATGGGCAAAGCACGCTTCGGTGCAGCTTCAGGGTGGAGGGGGCAGGCTGGGGGCTGGGGGAGTGCACGGGTCGGGAGAGCACAGCCAGGGCTCTGCCGCTGCCTCCTGAGCAGAAAATGCACCCAGGGGTGAGAGGGTTGGGTTGGGTTTGGGGTGGGGCTGGTGGGAGCAGGCACTGCAGGTGGAAGTAAAAAAACAGCAGCAGAATTTTTTTTCCAGCAGTCCAAGGATCTTGTTCCAACCCTTCCTAAATGAAGGAGTGGGAATTTTTCACTATCAAGACACGCAGATTAAGCTCTGTTTAGGAAGGGTAGGGACCCAACGTGGTAAAAATTAAAAGTTGTGTTTGGTGTAGCTCCCTTTCCTGAAGTTTTTGCCTTAATTTTTCATTCTGAGAGTAGAAACCAAAGCAACCCCACACCACTCTGATGCCTGCCATTCCCCCAGCAAGTTTCTCTCCACACTTCGTGCTTCCTAGAATCCCTAAATACCTGCTGAAAAATCCATCCCACATTACCAGCATGCATCTACAACCCCAGAACCTTCCTCTTAGTGAAGATGAAGGTTCTGGGGTTGTTTTGATATCCCAAAGCACAGGGGTCACATCCCCCCGCCAGCTGGGACAGACAGGACCCAAACCCCATTGGTTTTCCCTGGAAAATACAAAGTTTTGTACCAAAAAGCTTTAGAGAATTGCCTGTCAGTCAGTGGTATGATTCCTGCATTTACGGCTTGTGATAGTGTCTGTGTTTTGCAGGTAGTCTGCAGAAAAAAAAAAAAGTGGAAACATGACAAGGAGGGAGATATCTATGTATTTATCTATATATAGCTCACCGATACAGCCAGAGCTACCTACGCACAGCACAAAAGGAGCTGTTTGCCAAATACTTCATGGGCTGCTGTTGCTTTCCCTGATCCTTCTCCCTGGGAAAAAAAAAAAAAAAAGAGAAAAAAAAAGAAAAACACACAACTTCTGTTGATCAGCGAGCAAATACATATCGTTAGCTGTATAGGGCTACAGGAACAGATCCGGGCTCGGCGCAGGCGGCACACGCGCGACTGCTCAGTTGGCGTCGCTTTGGATGATGCCAGGGCCCTGCACATGGCAGGCTGCGGAGGGGAAGCTTTTTTACACCATTTTTGGCCTCCCCGTTTCCAGCTGGAGGAAGCCTGGTGCTCACCGCCCCTAGGCCAGGGCTCTGCACAGACCCAAACCTCTCATGGAGCTGTTGGGGCTTTACCGAAGGGAACTGCCGCATCCCATCCTAATAAATCCATGGGGCCGATTTCAGTTCCTTTTAAGCATAGCCAACTGTTTCACTCCCCCCTCATGGCTCCTTGTCTTCCTAAACCAGGGTGACCCAGTCCTGGCATGGCCGTGGAGGCTTCTCATGGCTCCTGCCCTGGCTGTAAGAGCAGAACCGTGCCCTCTTGTCCACGTGGCAGTGAGAATCAGGCCCAGTACCCATGGGACTGATCAGCTTCTGCCGATTAAAACAGGCTCCCAGGTGCCCACCACCAAGAAAGTGATCTCCTACACCCTGGGGAGCTTCTGCTCGTGTTGGATCCCAAAATGGGAGGTCATCGTGGTGCCCCGGGGGTGATGGGGAGGCTGGGGGTGCTGAGCTCAGCACGGGCATTTGGGGCCATTTGGTCCCAACCTGTCCTTCTGGAAGCCTCCCTCCTACCCTTGGCTTTTGCACTCTTTTTAAACCCCAAATTTCTGGCTGTAGCCATGCAGCAAGCGCTCTCCGAGTGCAAACCCCAGGATCCATCCCTTCAGAATCCAGTTTTTAAGACAAAAACCCCAACACATTCACTTTTGTAGGCCCAAACTCATGTTCTGGAGGACAACTCCACCGGGAGCAGAGGTCCTGCGCCTTGCTGGTGGGACGTGGCCATGGGGCTCCCCCTCCTCAGCCTCCACAAGTGAGGCCAGCTGGGGCTCGGGATGCATCAGCCCCTCAGGAGGCTGTTCCCCCAAGGCTGGGTTTTCCTGGGGGATGGTGAATGCTGCAGGTGAAATCGTTCAGCCCCAAAACACAAAAGGAAAGCCCATAAGAGATCTGTGTTCCCAGCTGCAAAGTGCCTCCTGCCTGCCTTCAGGCTTTCCCACTGACCTGCAGGCCAGAAGCTCTCGCTGTCTGCTCAACCCAAATGTCACAACCACAAAAGTCCCTGGGAGCACGTTAAGTAAAACACAAAAGAGACGAATTCACTTTCCAGAAGCAGGCATCCCAAGATGCACAAACCCCAAGGGAGCTCCTGAGCTGCCCAGCTCTCACCCCCAAAGACCAAGACGAGTTGAACCCCTCTTCTCTTCATCAGAAGCCTGTGATAAAGCCAGGAAAGGATGAAAAAAAAATAAGATCGGGAGAACATTTGCTGCTGGAAACTGCTGAGGGGAACGGCGCGATGTCTGGGAGGCGTCTGAGCACGCAGCGTGCCTCTGGGCGCTCGCCAAGGACAGGACGAGAAGCAATGGCACAGAGCCCCGGGGGAATTTGGGGCCACCCCGGGGCACCTGAGCCCCCTGCACCCCAATTCTCCATAAGAGAACCCTCCCGGGGAATGTAATTTTAACGGGGTGAGTGGGAGGCTGTCTGCAGATGGCATCACTAGCAGACCCGCTGCCAGCTCGCGGTGTGTCATCGCTGCCGCGCAGCCCTAAGGGATGCAAATATAGCAAACAATGTCATTGTTGCTAGGATTTTCGGGCTCTGGCTGCCTGGCCAGCCTGAGAGCGGGTGGTGATGCTCGGGGAAGGACGGCCACGAGGAATGATGTTGTTCCAGATGAAGAGGGAGATGAGTAACTTTTCTCATCCGGGGTGCGAATCCATTTTTAGGCAGCTGGGCTCTCAGGTGTTGGTAGCTCTGGTGCTGCAAAAAGCTGTGGATTCCCCCCCGTAACTCAAAAGCAGACAAGTAGCTGGCTGGAGCACTGTTTTTTAGCAGCCACGAGCAGTGGATTCCCCCTGACCCCACAAAGCACAGAGCTGGGTGCTGGTGCCCACAGGGCCGGAGTTTGGGGATGTTTCGGTACCACGAGGCTCACCGTGCTCCCGGTGCTCCAGCACCTAAAGCAGCCACAGAGGCTCCCAAAGGAGGTCGGAGAGTTTTTGGAGTCTCTTCCAAGCCCCCATTTGGCAGGGGGGGTGGGGGGTAACACCATCACTTATTCAGAAGTGGGATTTGTTTTAAATTCAGCAGGAAAAGCAGCGCCCAGAGAGCACTGACCCCAAAAGCACTCGGATGGGACGCGTCTCCTGGAGGCGATGCCCCCTCTTCTGCACTCCCCAGGTGCCCGACCCCACCGCAGGGCTGGGGCAGGTGTAAAACAATTAATTCCCACCCAATTAATAGCAGAGCCCTTTACAGAACCAGGGAACAGCAGCGAGAGGCCGGTTTGGGAACCGATTCACTCCTGCCACCAGCAGCAGGACGGCGGTGCCGGGCGGGGAGGGATGGGGCCGGCCTCGTGCAGGGAAGGAGTCCAAATATCTGACATCCAGCCCCAGCCCCACCGGCTTTTTCTTCTCGAAAGTACACAATCCTGACCTATTTCCAGCACCGTTTAAACAAACCCCTGATAAATGAACGCGAGAAACCATTTCCTCCCTATTTCCTTCCATTAGAAACGAAACACGGCCATTAATCACCAATAAAGAAATAAACCCCCTAAACGATCTGCGAGGGACTGCGTTCGCCTGAGCCCGCTCCTCCCAGTGCTGCAGCACCCGGCTGAGCCTGGGAGCAGCGGGGCCAGTGCTTGCCCTGCTGGGCTGGCCCCCGGCTCTCTCCCACCGCCCCTCTTGGTGGGAACACAGCGAGGATGCTCCGCTGGGTGAGGGTGGTGCTGGGTTAGCTGGTGCTCAGCCCCCTGCACGCCCTCCTTCATTCCTCCCATCAGCATCCGAATTGTTTTCGTTCTGTGCGCCAGAGCCCTCTAGGAAAAGAAAATAATAAATAATCATCAGCAGGCTTTGCATCAATACCAGGGATGTTAATGAGAGCTGCTGTTCTGCGAGCTGTGCTGCAGCTGGAGGCACAGCCGGGCCGTAAGCACCACTCGCTCCTCCAAAAGCCTGTCCCCAGCCCGAGGTGGCCACACCAGCAGGGAGCAATTCTTGTCCCCAAGATGTCACGGTGGTGACGTGGGACACACATCCCAGCTGAGGGCTCTCCGCAGCAGCTTGCTGGTAGATGGAGCAGCTTTCCCCAGCCTGTAAATCTCCCCCATCCAAAACTGGCCATCGGTGGTGATGCTGAGCACAGGGAGGTGTCCTCGCAGCCCGTCCCTTCCCCCTGCCTCCTCCAGCACCCCCCGGTCACACCGTACCCACACAGCACACCAAGCCCTGGGGATGTCCCCACTGTCCCCACCCCACTGAGGAGCTCCCAGGGCACTGCCCTGCCCCGCTGGGGAGCCGAGCAGGATCTGCACCACGCTCTGCAGCAGCACAGCCCCAGCAGCTTCCTGCCCCGGGCTTATCTCCGCACCCAGGCGGCCCCGAGGAAGCCCAGCACCCTCGTGCCATCGCTCCGTGCATGCACAGACACCGCAGGCTGGGGCTGGGCATTTCGGGGGCGATGCCAGTCCCCAGCTGGAGTATTTCAGGGCAGCAGCCTGACCTCCCCCCATGCACAGCGTGGGTGTCATGATGCAGACTGGAGATAAATATTTTGGGCTTTATCTCGCTGGTGTATCGTGCAGATCGGCGGGGACACGTCCTCGCTGCTCACCCGGCGATGCCGAGTGCCCTGAAATAGCCTGAGAAAGGCAGAGGAGCTGTCGGCCTCCTCCCAGGCTCCTGGGGCACTGCAGGTCCTGCAGAGGGACAGCACCACGTATTTTGGGTATTTTGGGAGGGAACGGGATGCGTGCGCCCTGGCGTGGGTCTCTCTGGGGACCCCACGGCCACCCGGGACAGGGTGGTGGCAGTGCCTGCAAGCAGCTGTGAGCGAGAGGAGAGCATGAAATGCTCAGTAAGCCTTGGCTGGCAGCTCACGGACAGAAATAGCATGGGATTTGCTACATGAGTTGTGCAGGAGGCACTTATCTCTGCGGAAATACCCACAGGCAGGGTGCACAGCCCCGTTTGGGGACAGCCCTGCGTCCCCAGGGATGCACCAAAGCCAACGCACACTCCGTACTCAGGGCTATAGAGCAGGTCTGCATCTTTCAGATGCTTTGCAAAGCAATGGAAATGATCCCTAAATCCCATGGGCAGCTGGGGGAGGATCAGGCAGAGCCCATGGCAGCGATTCACCACGCAGCACAGCCCTGTGCCCCACGGCTCCATCGCTTCTTTGCCCGCTATCTGCCCTGCCAGCACGCAGCAGAAGCCAACAGATACAATAAAAAAGCGTTTGGAAAAACACCTGGAGCCTCTGCTGGCATCTTCCTCTCTGGATTAATGGGAGGGGAAAAAAAAAAAAAAAAAAAAAAGAGGAAAAGAGGAAAAGCAACCCCCATCACAGAGCACCACCAGCTTTGCAATTCTCCAAGGAGTCTGACATCCACTTCCAGGGCGGGGAAACCCTGACCCCGCGGGCTCTTTCCTCATGGCACAGCTCCGGGGGGTTACGCAGGCAGGTGCCGGGGCTGCCACCCCGTGCCCTTGGGGACACAACCTCACTGCAAACAGCTCCCAGCCCCAGCCCCAGCTGCAGGCTGAGCGCGGCTTCGCTCTCCCCTTGCCCAAGGGCAGCGGCGCTCTGAGCCGCACGCTTTGCGCCCTGCAACCGCCCCGGGGCACGAGGAGGTGCCAAGAGCATGCAGGGCCCCGATAAGGGCGGCGGGTAGGAAACGGGGCTGAAATCCTTGGGTTTCATAAGTCGTGTGACAATAGCGCGAGGCGCTGCCAACTTTCCTCTCGCGCACGGAGCGACAAGTGCTCGGAAACGGCAGGGCCCCGCGAGGAAAAGAGCAGAAAAGGCAAAGAAACCCTGCCAAAGGGGAGCGCCTGGGCACCGTGCCTTTTTCTGCCATTCAGGTCCCTCTCTTGCCTGAGCTGGGACTGTCCCCGCTCACGGGAAATAAATGCCTTGAGCCTCAGGAGCTGGGGGAAACACGAGCTGCCTGCACAAACCCCGAGGCTGAGCTCCGAGCTCCCCGCTGCAGCTCTGCACCCGCTCTGGGCGCCTTTTGCATGTCAAAGTCAGGATTTTCAATGCAAATGCTGCTGAGCCCCAGCCCCGTGAAGCTCAGGTGCCAGCACAGACTTGGCCCCGCTGGCTGCAAGCCACACGTTTATCTGGGGGTGAATCCTTGCACAACAAGGGGCAGGCTGGGGGTGTGGGATGGTGCAAAAGTTCCTTGGGGTCCGCTTGGGCAGAGCCATTTCTTGGCCCTGGGGACGGTCACGGAGGTTGTGCTGCAAGGAAAAGGCAACTTCTGCCCACAAAGCTTGCATCCAGAAGCAGAAATGGGCTAAAAAAAAGCCTCTTTGGGAGTGGAGCCGTGCAGCAGGACTGTGCCCCAGGAGCGAGGCCGGCACCCACAGGCCACATCCTGCCCCTTCCCGGGGCAAACGGCATCCCCAGAGGCAGCGATCACCATCTGCACGGGGCTTGCAAAGTGCTTTGGCTTCACATTTGCCTAAAATCAAGTGCTAGGGAAATGAAGGCACCCCGGTCCCTCGCCCCACAAGAGCCCCGCAGCAGCTGCAGGGAGCAGGAGGAGCAGGGCTGCGACCTGCAGGGCGCTGGGAACAGCTCAGAGCTGGTCAAGCTTCATCCTCCCCGCTTCGGCACGGGATTTGTATATGGAAAAAAACCTGCCAGGAGAAGGACAGCAGCCCCGCTCCGTCTGGATAAATAGTTAACCGAGCAGTCAAAATAGCCGGTGCTACGAAACAGCTGCTGGGACAGGAGGCAGGCGCCGAGGGGAAGCATCGCTGTCAGAGCGGGATGGGAGGAAGGACGAATTTGGGAACAGGGGTGGCAGAAGGGGCACAGCCCCCAGGTGGTCCCTGTGTCGGCCTCTTCCCATGAGAAGCCCAGAAGCAGGTGCTGGAGAGGGCGTCCTACCCAGGTGCTGGTCCCCAGCTCACGCTGCTGGTGTGGGGTGCCCCATTGTGCCCCCCCCGGAGCTCAGCAGTGGGGGCTCACAGGGGGATCAGTGCTGGGTACAGCTGCACCATGACCCCAGGACCCTTTTGGGGGCCTTCAGCATCCCCAAAAACCTGCATGAAGGACCTAGGGTGCATCAAAGAAGCTCACCGTGGATCTGGAAGCAGCAAGATGAGGCAGCACAGGACCCATCACCACACACCCTCCTTGGGGACATCCCAGGAGGCATCCAGACCCTGCGAAGGGCTTTTAAAGCCAGGAATCCCCCTTTTCCACCCCTGCTGAATGGGCAGGGCTTTGCCCTAAATCAGGCACCTGAGCCAGAGACCCACAGCTGAAGGCTGTGAGCAGCTCCCCCCACCCAGCACAAGGACACGTTACCCCCAAAGGCAGTTTTCCAGCACAAAGCTCACCCCTATCCATGCAGGATCCAACCCGACCCCAGTGCCCTGGGCCATGTGTGCATCAAAATGTGCTTCAATAACAGCAGGAGAGACTTTTGGGTGGGAAGAGGTTGGGTGTGCAGGAGCCTGAGGGAGTCTCTGCCCTGGGGACGGATGAATTTGGGGCTGAAGCACTCACACCCTCCTTGCTGCATCCCCGGGGTCAGGACGTGGGAAGCCACCTCCCAGCCTAAAACCCTGGGCTGGGACACAGACTTTGCCACGACGAGACCCCACCGGAGCCACTTCATGTGTCACCATGGCATTCGTCTCTCCATTTCACCCAAATAATGAAGTCTATTCCGAGCCCTAATTGCGCTAATTACCCCAACCCCCAAATTGCTCCCATCCTCCCCCAGGCCAGGAAAATCATTGCTGTGACTCCCACACCTGGCAGGATGGTACATCACCTGCGGGGGGATGCACACACGCTCCCCAAACCCGCTGCTTGGATTTGCAATCGGGAAAGATTTCCTATTTAAACCGTGCGCTCTCCAGGCCCTACCTGCAGCGCTCCCTCCTTGCTGGCTGGTGAGCTATTTTAATGAATTCCCGAAATGCCACCCAGCCAGGAGCAGCATATGCTCCGGGTGGGTTTGAGCACAACGGGAGGAAGCGGTACAGATGGCTCCGGGCCGGAGAAACCGGCAGCGAAACTGCCTGGCGGCCGCCAGCATTGATTAAGCTCCTCTGAAAGCCGTCATTAAACCCCGGAGATTTGCCATCGGTCCTACAAGACGCAGCCGGGCAGCTGGGGGCTGGAGGCTGCGCTGAGATTTCGGCTTTGGAAAAGGCCCCGAAATGTCAACTTTCCCAGGGAAAATTCACAGAAAATGAAAAAAAAAAAAAAAAAAAAGTCATTCTGCTTCGGCCAGAACATTGTATTTCTGCAAAATCGCTTTGTTTTCCTTGTGGTTTTTTTAAAGTGTGGTAACGGAGTGCAAATAAAACAAACGTTTTCAAAACATGGGTAACTTTACAACAAAAAATGTAAATATTTGTCCTGACAGAGTGACACGGGCTGCTCCGACATTGTCAAGACCTTTTCTCACCCCTGTTTTCCCCCCAAGTGTGTTTTGCTTTAGTTTTTATGAGAAATCAACAGTTTTAGAAAGCTTTTGGATTTTCCAGTGGAAAAGAGCTCGAGGGAAGCTTTTTCAACAAGTTCCGCCAATTAGCTCTTGGCTGCCGGGCCCCGAGGCTGCTGTGAATTTTCCATTACTGGAAATCTTAAATATCAAAACTGGATGTTTTTCTACAAGATAAATGGGGCTGCGGGGCAAGCCGGCAGCTGCGGCTGCACGGCGCGTCGGCCCGCTCGCTCGCCGCTCCCTTCAGCCCTCGCTGCTTACAGGAACACTAAAACAAGAGTGCCCAATTTCTTGCAAAAAGCTTGGTTTTGGTGTTTTCTTTCACCTGAGATTCACAGGGTGAGCGTGTGCAGGAGCGCTGGGGCAGTGCTGACAGCTCCCAGCTGTTCCCACCTCCTGCCTGCGTTGTGCACCCCAAACCTCTCCGTGCAGCCCGCAGCAGCTGCCCAGATGTGCAGCTGTGCTCCAGATGTGCGGTGCCCCCGAGCAATTCCCCACGGGCAGCAGGTCCCGAGCAGCCAGAGTTTGAGGCCAGCTTGCTCAGAGGCTCAGGATGGATGCTGAGCGTGGGGCTGGATGAGGTGCGGGACCCCCCCGGCGTGGTGAAACCCGTGATGTTTCGTGAGGATCGTGGCAGGTTTTTATTTCTGCCAGCGGTAACGCGCACCGTGCACATCGCACACCACGTTCATCAAAAAATACAATTTCAAAGGCATGAAATATTTAGAAGCAGCAAAGCAGCGGGACATTAAGTAGCAGTAATATTCGTGGGAAATAAGGAGGAGGTTTGGTTTAATTATTGCATTCCCAGCTCGCACCTTTTTGGCAAAAGGGCAGCCAAATCCTGGCACCTGCGCCTGCCTCCAGCCCGTGCCCAGCTGTGGGGCCACGACGCCTCGGGGCTGGGGCTGTGTGTCCGTCAGGCTTCTCCCCTCTCCTTTTTAGCATCCTTTTGGGTCTCAGCTAGAAGGACAGAGCCCGGGGGTGGATTTCTCTGCCGGCTCCGGAGGTTTCTGTGCGATCTCAGCGCTGGTGTGACTCAGCCTGACTCAGCCTCGCCGAGCTGCGGCGCGGAGCGGGGAAGGCAGAGGCTGGCGGCTCGTGGAAGTGCTTTCAAGGGCCCTGCCTGAAGCTGCTGTGTATTCGGATGCTGGGTTTGGGGGGGGGATTTTTTAATGTTCCTAAAGGATGACGCCGAGCCCTGGGAAGGATCCTGGTGATGGGGCCAGCACAGGACCGGGTGCCCAGTGGGAAAGTTGCGCGGTGCCACCGAAATCAGGAGCTGGGGCAGATCCTGGGCAGCTCGGGGCTGACATCCCCAAAGCACCAGTTTTGGGATCATTGTGCAGAAGGAGAAAAAAACATTCCACGAGAAAACCTTACAGTGCAGCTGCACAATCCCTGCTCCACCGCTGTCCCCTGCCCTTTCTGAAGGGGACCTCGGCCTGCCTGGGGACCTCACTGCAACCACGACATCCTCAGCCCCGTGCCACCACGAACACAGCACTTTTAAGGGTGAAAACCAGAAATAACGAGAGCTGTGCCGAGGGCAGCTCGCCGAGCAGGCTGTTTTGCCTGCACAAAACAAGTCCCCGGGGAGCTGGGAGTTTCCTTAGGCGGGAAGGGCCATGAGAGCCACCGCGCAGGGCCAGGGCAGGGCTTTTCTCATTATTTTTATTTAGGTGGCAGAGAAATCTGACGGCAATAGAAAGGAGCTGGAAAAACAAACAGGTGTGTCCGGCACCGGAGGGGCCGTAGCTATAGCAATGGGACAGCCCTGTTGACAAAAGGCTGCACAAAAGACCTTCTTTATGGATTAAAAGTGGCTCAGGAGCCGGCCACACAGGGCTGGGGAGCCAAAAAAGCAGCGCCGGGTGAGCGAGCGCTGGGTGCCAACCCGCTGCGCCCGGCATCCCCCGGTGGCATTTCTCTGCGGTCCATGGAAATGGGGCATTTGTGCAGGGGGGGCTCTCCCATCGCTGCAGGGGGGTCCCAGCTCTGCAGCAGGCAGGGAAGGGGTTATTTGGGGTGTCCCCGGGCACTGCTCTTCCGCTTCCTCCTCTTGTGGTTGCAACCTGGGGCGAGCGCTCGCAGGCTTTTTGAGCTCTCCAGATCCTTGGCACAAGAGGATTCGCATTCGGGGCGAGCTTTGCCACAGACGAGGGCTCGTGAATAATGAACCGAGCCGCTCGCAGGCTGGGGCTGAGCCGCAATTCTCCATTTTGACTTATCTGAGCCTTACCCGACGACGGGCTCGTAATTAAAGCCATAGATCAGCGCTGACATCTGCGTGACTCCGCATACAGGCGCTCGACACCGCTGGAGCGGGGCTGAGAGGAGCCCAGCCCTCGCTATTCAGAAAATTTGGGGTGTGGGGGGGGGATATTTGAGAAAATGAGCAAGTAGCAGTGCCTCTCCCTCGGGCCCTGGCAGCCTGGAGGGCAGTGGCTTGGTGCTGGTAGGAAAGGCTGTGTAGGTGACCACAGAAAGGAGGGAGCCGGTCCCCAAAGAGCAGGAGGATCCTGCCCACAGGAGGCTGCCCCCCCCAGCAGCCCCCACACGGCCTCGGGAAAAGGGGGAGGTGGAAATCAGGAGCTGGAAGTCACCTTGGGCTGGTCCCCCGGGGCCGTGCCAGCAGTGTCGTGCGTCCCTCATCTCCTTCAGCTGTGCCAAAATGGTGCGAGGTGAGGGGAGAGCGGCGGTTCCCCAAAAAAACTCACAGGAGGAAAGGGGCAGGAGCTGGGGGCTGCCCCAGGGGGTGCCTCGGGGCATCGAACCTCGAGTCCTGGGAGCCACATCCCGGGGGGGGGGACACAAACCTGGCCCAAGCCCAGGTAGCACCAGCACAGCTGGGGCAAGGAGAGGGGAATTTCCCTCATTTCAGGGGGGAAATCAAGACTTCGCCCCACCACATTGCTCAGGAGCCAAGAAATCAAACACGGACGGCGAAGCTGTCCGAGCGGTGACACCGGGGGGTTACAGCACTGATAAACCACAGATCCCGGGGATGCTCCTTGCTCCCGGCATCGCCGGCAGCTGCTCCGGGGGCGTGCAGCCCCGCGGGGCCGTATGCTGCACCGGGAACAGGCGCTTCCCGGGCCCGCGGGGACAGGCTGTTCCCAGCCAGAGAGCCCCGGCGCTCGGCTGCCTGGCGAGAGCTCTGGGTGCTTGCAGGAACAAGCTGGGAAGAAACTGTGTGATTTTTATTTTATTATTTTTTGCAGGAGAAACCTTCTGACAGCAGCAGCCGGCGGTAGCACCGGCAGCTCCTGCACCCCGTGCAAGCTGTGCTGGCCCTGAGGGCACGAAGGGGCACTGAGCACCGTATAGAAAGTGGGTGAGAACCCAGAAGGAACAAAAAGGATCTGTCTTGTGTGCTTCTGGCACCGATTCTGGCTGCACAGAGCAGAGCAGTGTCTCTACCTCCTGCCATCCATGTGGTGGGGCCAGGCTGGGCAGTCGGTGGCGGTGCCACCACGCGGGGACCTCCTGGGCACCGACCCCTCACCCACGGGCAGCCCCTCTGGGCGCTGTGCAAATCTAATTTAAGCAAAGCTATCGTCCATCAGCAGCCTTAAGCATCATCAGAGCAAAATTGGCCAGTGAGTTCATGGTAAATAAGCAGCTATTTTAGGCTCCCTGGGTCCTGCCCCTGTGGGAGGTTTGCTTCCCCCAGTGGGATGGAAACGCAGGAACCTCAGGGCGAGCAAGGAGCACGGCCTCAGAAACACCAACAGCACTGAGGAAGCTGAGCCCCCTTCTAGCAAGCGAGGAGCCAAAGCTCAAACTCATCTTGGTGTACTTGGGGCCTGGCAAGAAGTGGAGGAAAATGCTGTTCTTCAAAGCAAGGCGAGAAGGGTGGCTACTGGGGGCAAAGCCACGTTTAAAACCCAGCAGTGTATCCTGAATCGACCAACAGGGTACGAAACGCTCTCTTCTCTTTAAATATTAACGCTCACAGTAAGAAGGAACGAAAACATTTAAGAAAGAAAAATGACAATTGTTAGGAAGAAAAAAGCCCGGCCTGCCACTCACAGGAATGTGAAACCCGGGGTCTGAGTGGGAAGCCGGCTGTGAAACCATTGACATTTTTGATTAATGAGCTTTCTGTGGGTGGTTTATGTAAAGGAGAAGGGTAAGAAACGCAGACACGACTTGTCTGAAGCAAGCTGATGAACAAGAGGTCTCCTAGCTCGAGAACTCATCCTGCCTTTTTTTTTTCCTGCCTTTGTGGCCCTGGCTGGATGTGAGAGCAAGTCCCACAGGCTGTGAGCTTCCTATCAACTGCTCTGCTCGGGTTTCAGGGCAACAGGAGCAATTTAAAGCCTACCTTTGATCACTTAACTACATGTGTTTAAGATTATGCCTTGGTTCCTTGCTTAATTCAGTGTAAAATAAGTGTGAGGAGGGATTGAAGCCCTACTAAATGCCCACCTTTACACGCACCCCTGCGCCCATCGCAGGGCTGAGACTCCTGCTTGGAGAGAGACAAAGCTCTGTGGGGTGGTTTCATGGATTAGAAAGCGTAAGGTCAGAAGGGGAAGCGTTTCCTGTGGTTCCTCAGGCACCGACGTGGGATCTTTCACCCCAAAACCCCAACAGAGCCTCAGCAGCCTGGGGGCAGGAACAGCACAGCAAGCCACCGCCCCTGAACCCACTGGCAGGGGAAGTTTCACTGGGTCTGGCTGAAAATGCAGGGGGAACACGTTTAACCAAAATAATTCCCAGCATGGCACGAAGCCCAGCACACCACCTTGTCTCTGACTTCTGCATCCTTTTTGCTTTTGCCCACACGCATGGTGCCGGCACCAGAGGAGCACAGCAGCAGCAGCTCCTTTGGGTGCTTCCCCGAGCTGCCCCATGGCCACGTGCATCGAGGAGGCCAAAACCTGTGGGTGCCACAGCCCCAGGAAGGCAGTGAGGTGGAATTTGTGCCCCCAGCACCTCCACAGCAGCTCCTTAATGGTGACGACTCGTTACAAAGAGCTAGAAGCCCTTTGCAGGGCAGACATTCGGGACAGCACAGCAGGAAGGGGGTGCTGTGCTCTGAAGCCCAGCACAGCTCTGCCACCTAAACCTCGGGCCCTGGGAAGTGCCAAAATCCTGGAAAGCAGCCTGCACGAGAGAGCAGACACTTTAATTTTATATTTTGCTAGACTTTTTTTGTGCAATGCAAGCTCACGTATTGCACAGTTGCAGTACTTACAGGGAATGAAGCAAGAAACCAGCTTCAAAAAATCATCAAATTGCCAGCTGAACACCAAGAGGAGAAGCTCCCCAGCAAAACGCCCAGCTCAGGGATGGAAAGACCCCGTCTGTGATGGTCCTGGAGGCAGAAGGGGAGAGCTGCTGCGTGCAAGGTGCTGAGGGCAGGGGCAGAGCAGCTCTGGTGCCCTGACTGTGCCCTGGGGGTCTGGTGGGCCAGGAGCCCTGCACCTTTGGTGCACCCCACACCACCACCCAGGGAACCCCATGGCCCTCTGAGTGGCACAGCAAGGCCTACTTTCAATTTGAATTTTGAATTTCAGTCCTTTTTCCACGTGTTTTCATGCACATCCTAAATCTAAACGCGCCTCCCAGCCCATGAACCCAAAGGGAACACAGCTCTAAATGCATAGGGCTGCTACAAAACTGTGAGATTTCCATCTCTTTGTCAGGAATGCTTATTGATGGTTCTGGGTAGAGGAAGGGAGATTTTTTGTTTTTTAAATGTATATTCTTCCCTGGGTTGCATACTCACTTATGAGCCCCAGTGCAGTGCTGCAGCTTTTCATTATTTGTGCTTCCTTCGGTGGAAGGACCTAAATAAATCAGACCCGACCATCATGGAAAGAATGAGCTTTAATCTGATTTCCTTCACCTCTTGTTTAACTCCTTTCCTATTCACAGCAGCTCTCCCTTGTTCACCAGGCTGGGAAATGCCTTCTTGGCTCTCACCCCGGGGCGGGTCGTGCTCCTTTCCCCCACAGCCCCGTGGCTCCTGCTGGATGCGGCCCCGATGCCCTGTGCACCCCCGGGGTGGCTGCAGGAGGTGCCAAGCACCCTATTTATGGCCTTACACCGCTTTCCCCTATTTCCCTATTTACCTAAGGGCCAGTGGCTGCCTCAGCAGGGACCCAGCATCACTCGCTCCTGTGTAAGCACAGCGTGGCCGGCTCCTGAAGGCAGGTTAACAAATCTCCCCCTGTAAGCTGGCTGACAGCCTGAGCTGGAGCTTTGGGGAGAAAAATGGTTCTGATTCAGGGCATCTGAACAACAGCTCCCAGCCCTTTTGGTTGTGAGCTTTGTTATGTTCCAGGGGCTGGGACCATGCTGACTGTAGCTGCAGAGGGAGCTGAATCTGTTCCCCTCGTAACCTTGCTGACAGCACCTGAAACCTCAGACCTGGCTCTCAGTCCCCACTCTCCCACAGCCCCTGCTGTTTATTTGTATTTAGTGAAATCACCCATCGAAACCATTCTCTGAGCATGTGGAACCAGTGGAAACAACTCAGGGCATTGGGTAAATACAAGAACGGTGTCGGCTTCCTCGCTTACCCTTCCCTGACCAACTTCCCTCGAGCTAAAACTAAGCCACGGGTGCTGTGAAGCTAAGCCCAGGCGACGAGGTGGGCACCAGCCCTTGACAAATCCTGCTAATTAGAACAGAGGTCCTGAGACAAATCTCAGCTTAGCAGGAGGCAACACCTGGGGCCCCAGATTTGCATTTCAGGCCTGAAGGCAAACAACCACCGGCACTGAACCCCAGGGGTATCCATGGCAAAACTTTGTTTTTAGGATAAGGCCACTGGAATGTAAACAGCAGGGCTGGAATTTAAAAGAAGACTCCAGCTGTACGTGTCCTGCATAGTTTGATGCAATGGCAGACGTATTCCCACTGGGTGAGGATAAGCAGGTTTACTTACGGGCACCAAAAATGAAGATTCCTAAGAAAAACCTTGGATCTCACTGCAAATTCAAACCTTTAACACTCAGTGAGGAGAGGAGAGCAGGAAAGCAAACAAAAAACAGACGCTGTGTTGTTACTTTGTTGTTTTTATATAATTTTTACAATATATTTCTCTTCATTTGCATATTTTACCCACATCTGTAGCTTTCTTTTTACATGTTGAACTGAACTGGAATAAATCTAAAGGTTTGATATATTTTAACAACTGATAAAAATTGCAAAGTAGTAAACCCGTAATAAAAGAAATTATAAAACTTTTTAAAGTGTTTAATGAAAGCAAGTCAAAGGTATCATTACGAACAATGTGGTTTGTCTTAAACACATCATAGGTGATTCAGGCAGGACAACTATTTTATTTTATTTTATTTTTAATATTAGGCACATTTTTTTTTCAGCATACCTGTTTTCCAGCCAGTTTTATACTACTCAATAGCATCATCACCTGCATCCAACTTGGAAGTGCTGGGGGGATTTTCAAGATGTGATTGATCATGAATATTGATTATTGGTATTCTCTTCTTCTTTATAACTACCAGGAAAAAAAAGAAAAGTGTTCCTTGTCTCTTAAAAATCCGTAATGAATGATTGAGTCGTAAGGCAGCAACAGATTCAGTGTCAACTCAGGTCACAGTCCTTCAGTTCCATCTAGTGGGTAGAAATAATATTTAGTGGACAACGTTTCTAGACAGTCCCTTCAGGGCAAGATGACTGACTCAAGGCCAGTTACTGCTGGTAGAGTAAGTAGGTGGTGCGCCTGGTAAGGAACACTGGCCACTCCTGTGTCATCCTTGCAGCCTCGTGTGTCTTCGTACAGAAAGCAAAAAGACAGTCCAACTGAAAATCGTGAGTATGGTAGAGCCGTCACAGGTTCTATGAATGGTTTATTTACAGTCTTCATCCCTGATGTGAAAAAAGAAAAAAGCCTTCTTTTGACTAAAACATAGGAAGATCTCAGCAGCATGCTACATGCCCTAGCAAATCAGCCCGTTGCATATCCTTGACTGCTTGGCCCTCGATTCCCACGGAGGCAGTGAATAGGAAGTCCTACTGCTCAAGAAGAGCAATTTCAAAAGCTCACCTGTCCCATTGATGCGACTCCCTAACGCAGGCTTAGTAATAACATCTCGTTTTGGTGTAGCAACTCAGAATCTGTTCACGCTCCCAGGAAGTGTGAACTCGTTGGTTTCTCACGGATGGGTCTCTCAGACACCCTTGCAGTGAGGCTGCAAACTCCAATACATTGCTCAGATGTGGGAACAAAATGATCCATGCGTTCAACACGCGCCACAACTCCGATAATTCCCTTCCCATCACAAGCTCCTTCTGGAAGGAAGAAGGGCTTCGACTTTCAGTTGCAGTATACTCAGAGAGGGGCTTCAGAGCAGTATCTCTGCATCCTTTCGGTCTTTGATAAATGGCATGTTTTTCTTGAATTCTGGCATTCTCACTTGCCAAGAGGGCCACTCCATTCCTGAAGGTAACAGCTTCAGCACAGTTCGGTCTTCAGCTTTAAGTCTTTCAGGCAGAATAATGACATCCTGATTGAACCTCATCCCCTGAAGCAGCACTCACTTTACACTCCCCTGGCTGAACAGAAAGAAGTCAAGACATCTTTAACTACAGCCCTAGAGGCTGAAGAAAAGGGGATGCAGAATGCACAATTCCATCTCAGAGGGAGACTGGACCGCCCTTAAAGTATGTCCAGACCCAGCTGCTAAGACCATCAATTCAGAGGTCATCCATGGAAGTGGTGCTGCTGTGCTTATGGCACAGTGATATTTAGGCACCACTTACCTTTTCACCAAGCAAGGTCAAGAAGCATATTCCCTTCTCACAGAGCCACTGCCTTCACCCAACTTGAATCAGTCACCTAGACTCCACTACTGAAGTTTTTGGTTGCCTTTTTTTGTATTTTATTGTTGAAGTGGGGAAGGGAAGAAGAAAATAATTCTCACTGGAAGTTCTCTGAATTGATGGTTGACAAGACCAGCTAGAGGTACTGCATAATGGTATACAAAATTCATCCCTAAATCCTTCTATGTTCTTTGTAACTCTTTGGAAAGGGAATAACCAGTGTAGTGGAGCAGGAAGAAAGCCAATTTATTTCAACATAGAAGGTCTGCAATTCATTCCACCTTCATTAAGAGTAATGCAGTTATTGCTGTGTAAGACAAGACCGGATTGATAATTAACCCCCACCCTGAGTGCTGGGAGTCCAGGTTCCCACCATTGCTGAGAAGGACCTCCTTAAGCCACTAGTACCCATATAATTAACAGAAAAAAACCCTCATGAATAATTTCTTCTATGATCTTTGAGAAACATGCAAGTTCCTCAGTTCTTCATATCACCACTGCTAGTGAATGGAGGCCTGCCTTTGCTCTCTGCCCTAGAATAATGTACTATTTAGAATAATACCATCGGAGATAAATGAAGGTAAGAACAGATGATCCAGCTGATTGAATCGAAGAACAGGAGAAACATTAACCTCTTGCACAAGGATGCTCTGAAGCTGGAATTCTTTAACTGCTATGCAATCACCCGGCATTTGTTCTACAACCTGTAGTTTACCAATAATTAAAGTTCTTTTCCCTGGGTAGTAGCCTTCAAGGCAAAAGTAAACACGACAGGATTCAAGTGTGGACCATTTCTGCATCAGCCCACCAGATTCTGGTTTGCCTGTTTCACTCCAATGATACACAGGTGCTGCTGACTGCATCGTTCTAAGTTCAATCTTTTCAAAGCTTTCAGGTTTCATCAATCGTTTCCTTGGGAGCAGATGATACCAATGGGGGGCCTTCCCTTCTCATACTTCAGCTACCTTCTTTCATTTACTTTCTTTGAATTTAAAAAAAAGGAATTGTTCTGTTTACTCTAACATGCTACAATATGTGCATACATAACTGTAGGCGACGCGTGAGTTACTTCAAGATGTGCTTTTTCATTGAAGTGCGCTTTTACTTTTACAAATTCTACATCAAGGTGGAAGGAAGGAAGGCTGCAGAGTGCTCATACACTGAAGCTGAAGGAACTTTTCCTGAACGGAGTTAAGATGTTTGTTCCAAGGTTCCTATGGACAAACTACTCTATCCCATGCACTCCGGCCTGAGCCAGTATTAAACATTCCAGAAACTTGTTGATTTGTTTGGGTAGTTAATGGCAAGGCTGATAGCAGCAATGTTTTTCAGGGCCTAGAAGAGAGAAGAAAAAAAGCTAAGTCATGTCACACATTCTCCCAGTTCAAAACTGTGAAGAAATTCTTCTATTCCTTTAAAAGAAATAATTAATTAACCATCCTGTCTCTACCTGGTTACCTCCTGGTACTGCATTTATTGTCACACATCCACACAGTTTCAGTGAGGCAACTGCGTTTTCAGTGGCTGAAAGATCACCCCCACCCTACCCCCCTTTCCATGTTTTGGCAGTTGAGGAGTCAATACAATTAAATTAGATAACCCCAATTGAACTACTTGCATTAGAATGAGTTAGTGTTCTTTCCCAACAGTCAGATTGTGACACATCATCTGACTATTAAAGGAGAAAAGCATTTGTGCACAGTTCATCACAGACAAACTTCAGAAGCCTGTCATGGTATAATAAATGCCACTGGGCAATCAGAAATTGTTCATTATTTCCATCTGCCATAAAAATATTACAAAAAAACACATCTCTGGGGTTGTGCAATCTTGTAATTACCTGTGCTGTGCAGCGATGAAGATGATCTTCAGTATTTAAGGCAAGCAAATACTCCTGTAGAGATCCAAGCTCCTGCAGCCACAAAGCATTCAATGAGAACCAACACTACTACCAAAAATATCATCCTACTAACGAACATTAAAATGCTGATCTCTAGCAGTCCCTAAGAACCAAATGCATCTGAACTACACACAAGACTCTTGGACTAGAACAGAGTTTGTGATTACAGAAATCAGTTAGTTACAGACTGTTTGTATGTAATGCCCAAAATCAGCTGAAAGGGAGCCACATTCAAATGCCTTTAAATTAATTATTTATTCTGAGAGGAATGCTGATTTAAGAGTGGCTTTATGGCCTACACCTCAGTTGCACAAGGAAGAGTCATGACTATTACTTACAGACCATGACGGATAAGGCAACTACATTCCCCTTAATTAGAATTTGCTACCAGACTCCACAAGAGAAAACTGCTCATATTTCTAAAGCATACAAAAGCTCTGATGAACTTGGCCAAGATAAAGGAAAAATGCATTTAGTTTGACACTGAACTACATAACATTCCCAGCACTGGGGAGAGGAGAGAGATAAATAAAGGAACTGCTTACAGTAACTCTGTTTTCTGTAACAAAAAAGAGTTCTGCAAGTGCACGATGAAGAGGAAGGAGAATACCAGGCTTGGTCACATCATGACACAAGTTGTTTTCCATATGGGTGAAAAGCTGCCAAAGTGGCTT
Source organism: Anas acuta (assembly GCF_963932015.1). Taxonomy (NCBI): domain Eukaryota; kingdom Metazoa; phylum Chordata; class Aves; order Anseriformes; family Anatidae; genus Anas; species Anas acuta. The sequence goes on from NC_088997.1 coordinate 8,017,217, forward strand.
CAACAAGGTGAGGTCACAGTCCCTGAAAAAAGGGCATTTAAATGAAATAGTGAGTAACCATGATCTTAAGCCTATTTGTAGGAGAAAACAAATCAACCGTCCCCTCCCCCCCTCCAATTTAAGGGAACAAAAACATGCATTTCTGACAGTTAGATGTATAAAGCAAGGGAGAAACACAAGAACCATTTTAAATCCAAATTCAGTCAGGTGTTTCAGCACAATGAATTTCATTCTGAATCAGTGAAGTGAAGAAAACCTTATATTCATGGACACATCTAAATGGCTCTTCTAAAATCGAGTAGCCTCCTGAAATGAGGACTTTAAAATAACTACATACATCATTTTGCTTAATGCTCTAGCTCAGCTGCTTGGAATTGTACAATATCAACCTGCAGCGCTGGGCAGCTGACATCCTGGTTTAGGGCAGAGAGATAATTCTTTACAAACAGCTCCAGTCCTGCCTCCTTCCTACTCCCGAGTTAAAGCAAGCCAATTCACATGTCACTAATTATACAGACAGAATGATAAATACAGTTACGTAGAGGGGAAAGAATCTATCATAATCTGTCATCAGATTAATACAAGGAAAGTATAAAATATAAGCACAATGGAGACTTGATCTTTTACCAGTTAAATTTGTTGTCCACAGGACAAAGCAGGACAAACTTTTTTAATTTTCTAATTTAAAAAAAAAAAAGCTAAAATAACTTGAAAATATCATAAATTTGTAATTACAAATAAAAGCAAAATCAGTTTTTCAGACTTTGATGCAGATTGGTGTACACAAAGAGGTAAGCAATGGTTCTATGTAATTGTCCATTTTTATTACTGTATGCAAGTACACTTTGACTTCTTTTTATCAAAGTAAGCTAGTAGAATGCTGTCATTTTATTCGTTTTGTTTGCTCTAAACAAAGAGGGCATAACTGAGGTGTCAGCCGTGATGTGCTAATGAGTTAATGCAACAATACACTTTTTCAAGACTTTAAAAACTCAGTATCTTTTACAACATCTATTTTCAGAAATACCCAGGCCATGCATACTTGAGCATTATCACACCTATCCTTTCTGAAACTCAATTACAGGCTTTGCAATGGTACAACTATAATAATCGTTAAAAAGTTATTTACGTTATTAGTGAATCAGATCGTCATTTCACCAATTTATGATTTCATCCTCACCTTAATTCTGAAGGACAACTAATAGAAAGAGAATCAATTTCTAGAAAATCAAGTGGAAACTGTTTTGTTTTTTCCTGTTTTGGTTTATTAAAAAAAATAAAAAATGGCAAAAAACAACAAGAAAAACAAACAGCATACAACCCTGCCTTCCAGTGTACAAGGCAGAACAGGGCGCTTACCTCTGGGCGCTGCATTGCACAATCTTCAAGAGCAAGTGAATGGCCTTCAAACGCTGGTGACCAGTCTGGCGGCACGCTACCCCAACCTGCCATTCCCAGATTTTGGCCAGCGGGAGGTGAGGAACAACCCTTTCCTCAGACAGCATCTGCTTTAGAATTTCAAACCCTGGTAAAAAATAAAATAAAAATAAAAAAATAAAAATCAAACAGCTATTGCTTTGTGTGGACCCATTTTGCTCATACACCCTGTAGGGACTCATTTTGCTCGTAAATGGTTTTCTCCATATATTGAGCATTGCTCTGGCGAGCAAGAATAAAAATAAAGAACAAAAATCTGAGATAACTCCAGACTACAGTCTGACATAGCCAGTCTTTTCTGAGACTAAAATTAAGTAAAAAGTTAGCAAGAATCCTATCTGAAATTGAAGTTTTGCCCCCAAGTAAGGAAAAACACAGGTCCTCAATATTATGTGATACTCAGAGTTTTGCTGATTACAAATCACCACCATCCTCAATTCTATTAAAAACATCTAAACTCTAAAATAAACTAACAAAGCCTTCCATGCTATATCTACAAATTAGACCCAGAAACAGCCTATTCTAATGGACAACTACTTTTTTAAAAAGACAATTAAAATGATATCTGTTTCCAATTATGGCACCTGGGAGTGCTTACTAAATCCTGTGTGTAATTACTGTCCTATAACGAGGCTTTGAATGCAAGTAATGTTATTATAATTGTTATCTCCAAGCCTCTATAAAGATTTGGTATTTCTAGCATACAGTCACAGCATATAAGAGCCAGTAGCCAAGTTGCAGCTTGAACAAGACAAATTACATATTTCCAAAATTCTGAAGGAAGCAAATTAAAAAAAAAAAAGCCAACAACAACAAAAAACAGATAAACCCAAGTCTGTCAAAGCTCCTGCAAAATAACTCCAAGGAGTCCTTTCAGTTACAGTCTGAACAACACTCACCTGTCTGAAACCTTCCAAGATGACCTGCGGTCACTGTAAACTTATAACCCCACTCAGTGTTACTCATGTCAGAAGTAAATCGGTAATACAGCGTGTCTCCTGTGTATGGGGGAAGGGAGAAAATACACATTACTACTGAGTTAGTTTTGCTGTCAGAAATGCACTTTGTCATTAAAATAAACTAATCCTAGATATTGTCATTCAAGACAGGTGATTTTTTTTCCCTCTAATTATGAAATGTGCAGAACAGGAGACTGAAGCAAAATACAGAATGATTTCCACTGTATAAAAACACTTGCAATGTCTCCTACATTTTTGTCAACTACATAAAAGACGAGAGAGTTAAAGAACACAACCGAACTTCACTTTTCCCACTTGTGTAATGGATCAGTTATGATTTACGAAGAAACAGCCTCTGAATGGGCAGCCAAGTTCACAGTCCACTAAGCAAAAGGGAAAAAATTGTGAAAGTGAAGTTGCGTTACTCTTATGTGTCAGAAAACAAAATTGCAGACTTCCACATTACAGAACAAAATAGTTAGCCACCTGAAGCTGGAAGAACTACCAAAATGCTTGACCAGTTTATTATTGTGCAGTGGGACATTCAAGAAGTTTTTGTCATTGTAGTTATCTACAGCTTCACAAAGACGACTACTGGTAGTTAGCTGTAGTGCTAAACAAAACAGATCTTTATCTGTTGTGCTCTGTAACGTCAGATCTGGCTAAAACTTACAATTTCCTTCTTTTCCATTGAAAAGTCACTCTGGGCAGACATGCTAGTTTTCACTGGGTGTGGAATTTTCCAAGTTTCAAGTGGAGGAAAGACTTCAAAAGCATTTGTTAGGATAAAGAAAACCAAAACAAAAGTTTTTAAAAATAATAATAATAATAAAAAAAAAAACAAATCTATTCATTTTCCCCTTTTCACTATGAAATGGAGTCACTGTTCTCTCCTACTCCTACACAGCAGTGACTGCCTGGAGAAAGCCCTGCCATCAAATGTAAAGCCCAGAAGCTGCCTTCAAGTGCCTGGATTCAGCTAGACCCTGCTGAGTGAAATCACAAGCCTCAGTCCAGAGAGCTGTAGCTGGAACTGAAGTTTCACAGGGTGAGACTCAAGTTTCACAGCCAAGGCTGCTCCAAAACAATGGGCCTCAAAGTTCAGTTTCCTGGCAAACCTCTGCAACTACTTGGGAGGAAGAAGAGGAAGGAAAAAAAGTTCATAAAAAATCCAAAATATTTCTACAGAACAGACGTTGATTTCCAACTTGCACCCTGTAACCCAAACTCCTTTGCTGAGAAAGTTCCTAGATCTATTTACAGCTACTGACAATATGCAATGTCAAGTTTCCAGCAATGCCACAGAGCATTTAACTCGGTAGTTTAAAGCAGCTTAACATCAGAAGCATGAGATCTGTACTGCTTTCTCCATGCAGCCCCTCAGATCACTGCCATTTGGTACCGTGTTATCAAAAACGTGCTTACAGAATACAGACCAAAGTTGCCAGTGAAGGGACTGACTTTTTCAGCTATGCTCAGTGGCAACAACTGCAGACAAGGCATTGGCACTCTCTCTTTATTTGCTCTGAGCACTAGTGTAGGACGGAGACGAGAGATAAGCCTATCTGTTTAAAAAAAAATGTGCTTCCTGTGGAAAGTAAGACAAGGCAGAAACAATGTAAGTGAATATCATGCAGAACAAGGACTGTGTTGGAACAGTATCAAGATCAAAATTTGTTTCCAGTAGCTAAGTGCTTGCTTTGACTGAGGTGGGGAAGAAAAGGTCAGAAATAAAACAGTATGGAATGTGTCAAGTAGCAAAACAACAGATAAGCCCACTTCAAAAAAATAAATGCAGGAGAAGCCTGTGAGAGCAAACACACAGGGACAAGAAAAGGAGGTTTTTCCCCTCACACCTCTCAGTAACATCTGCATTTTCAGTAGTTTCTCTCAAGAGTGCCAGGTACCAGCAATTCCCAACACTTTTGTGCTTTAAAACACTGCATGTTCACCTGGAAGCTCAAAATCGTTCCATTTCTGCGGAGACCCACTGAAGCTGTGCCGATCCTGCTGGAAGTCACTGCTGCTGGACATGAGCAGCTCATCACAGCCTTCTTCTGTATTACACTGAGAGTCAAATTTGATTGAGAGGTAGATAGCACCGGGAATTTGAACTTTATCCTGAGAAATAAACACGTTATCTTTGTATACTGTAATGCTATATTACCAAGAAGCTATTTAACTTTCACCTTACAAACAGGAGTGGTATAGAAAATATTACAGTACCTCCACAGCAAGAAAAAAAAGCCTTTGTTAGTTTAATAGGGAACTAATCTAACAAATGTAAAGCATGTCCTGTTGCTTGCACTAGATATTAAGAGTGTAAAAATTAATTACTAGCAATGCTAGTGGTGGTATTCGTTTCTGATATTGATTGTATTGCCAGATCCTAAAGGCTTGCATGCCTTTAAAAATAAAGAAGAGAAGAGTCTTAGCTGCAGGGGAGTAAAAATCCCAATGCTGCCCAGAAGCTGTAATTACTTACCAAACTCTATTTGCATGAGCATGCTCAGAAAAATGCTTTCAAACAATATCAAGAAAAGAACAATCAGAAACTGTGTCAGAATATACTCTAAAATGAGAAATACAACAACAAAAAAAAAAAGGAAAAAAATAAATATTCCACTCCTAGCTTTCACCTAACAGCACAACAAAGTAACAGGCCAACAGAAACAAACGTTTGGATGAAAAGTAGAAATATTTGCTCATTAAGGCCCTGATACCATTTAAGTATATGAACTGCTTCAAACACATGCATATTAAAACAATTTAAGTTACGGGCTTTTCATATGATCAAATTAGTATATTAAAGTGGCTATTAAAGTGCCTTAGTGAACATATTTCTTTGCAGGGCCAGTCTTCAGCTATCTGGCACTGACTTCAAAAACAACAGGTTATTTCGCAGGTACTTCAAGCACAGAAGTCCCACGGTTATACACGTGGAACACTGCCATGTTTCTGCTTCAAACACCTTGATATTTTTCAGTCTTCAAGTCATGTAAGCCCACTGCACTGCAATAGTTATAACTTACCTCAAAATTCGTATTGTTGTTGTAAGGATGTTTAGACTCACGCATCTGGACTGCCATCCCAGGTTCCTCCATGAACTGGCAAGCTGTCAGCGCCATCGTTCCCAGCATGCTCCCACTGCATCCGTGCAGCACTTTCTGCAGAATCTAAGAAGGAGAAGCAGCACATTGTGTGAATGCAATTTGCTATCTAAGCAACATTTGCAAACTTACACACTGATGACTGATACATTTCTAGTTGTTTAACGTTTCGGAGTAGAGAATCCAGGTACCAGCAAGAAATGAGACAAATTCACATGTCTACAAGCACCTAGAGGTGCAGAAGATTTTACTTTGTCCTCTGTTTCAGACCTTTCGGCCTTTAAGTGATAAAAACATGACAGCTACTACCTACGTCTCTTTCCATAAATGCTAGAATAAAGGTTAATTCACAGTGAACTGAAGCTGTAAACAAGGAAGATCATTTAAAAACTTTGTTAACATGCTAAACAGACATGTTTACCTTCCATATCTACAGGTTTCAATTTGAACAGAATGCATCCTATATTTTAGTCTTCAAAATGTACAAGTACACATATAAAAAGGAAGGATTAGTCAAATGGTTTCAGTGTCTGAAAGAGCTAGATGCAAGAGTTGTATCATCAAAAATACACATAGATGCCGTTCAGTCTATCACATTAAGTAATAATTCAGAACAACCTTAACTCTCCACTGTTTCTTATTTTTCAAAAGTGCACAGAAGTTCTTTATCAGGAGTCCTATTATTCAAGGTCCTTTACAGGTCGTTCTAGCAACCCATTGCATTGCCTCACCTGTTATCTCCTCCAATAAAACTAGCCATATTAGCTCAGGCCAAAAGTTTCTCCTCCAAATCAGCCAGTAATAGATTTTTTGAGAAAAACGAATATAAAAAACACAGGAAGTACACAGCATGGTTCCATGAATACATTCTTTGCCTCCACAAACTTGTAGAATGGCCTAAGTCAAAGGCTACGCCTTTGTATTTTATATGCCTTAACAGATTTTTATTACATCAGTTCATCCTGTCATTTTCTGATCCTATATAAACACCCTGTGGTAACAACTTTAATGACATACTGTGTCAAACACCAGCTCTTTTGGTTTGTTTTGGACTTTCCACTGACTACCTTAATCTGACACTCCTTTGTTTTCTTACCGGGAGGGCCAGTGAATAAGACTTGATGTTTACTTTTTCTATGTTGCTCATGATTTTAAGACTATAGAGAAGGAGGAACAGACTTTTTATTATTTCTCCTCCCTCAGTACCCACAGGACAAAGATCCAGGGTCAAGAAAACTAGTTGGTTTCTCACATGGAAGTTATTCCATGGCTATAATAATCCCTGCCACTCTTCTGCAGACCTTTTCTAGTTGCACTGCATCTTTTCCTTAAAATGAGGGAGTCAGGTTGTGTGCTGCAGTCCAGATGAGAGCATAGTATTGGTTCAGTGACATACTGATGCCTTCAGTTTTATTTTTAATCCCCTTTTTGAAGATTTCTAGCACCTGATTTGCTTCGACTGCTGTGAAGCATTCAACTGACATTTTCATTACAATATTCTATTATAATTCTGAGATCACTTCCACCACAGTAACACTCAGCCCATCAACGGCGTAGCAGGTATTACAATACACACACTGAGATCCAACAAAAATCAGCTTTCAAAATGGACTGCCTAGTTTGCCAATTTTTCAACAAGATTTATCGCCATGTAACTGAAAGAGTCGTCTCCAAGGAGCTAGTTTTTTTCATTTTCTGTTTAAAAAAAAAATCAGTACATTAAGACACTGACAGATTCTGACTGCTTTTTCAGAACTAATTTAAATTTTGGAGTTTCAATTTAGCTGAAAAAAAGAACTGCACGTATTTTTGTTAGTCAGAGGCTTGTGGAATGTAGGCATAGGGCTTGCTCACATGCACAAGTGAAATCCACTTACTTTTTCCCATAACTGCTTTTCCTCTAGCTGCATAAGCATGTCCAGTATGTATGTCATATGGGCTGGGCCACTAAGATCTAGGATTTCCTCATTTATTGCCACATCATCCGGCCATTCAGCTAACAGCGATGCCAGCACGTGCCTGGCATAAAGAACAGCAGTTGCCTCATTTACACGATACAAGTAGTCCCTCACAGACTTTTTGCTTCTGGAGTCCAGCTCCTTATGCAAGAGTATGGAACTCTTAGTGCGACGCTGCTTGGCATAACTAAGCTGAAGATCACTCTCCGTGTTAGTTATCAGTTTCTGGGCAACTGGATTGGTTTCTTCTGTTGCTTTATCACAGAGCACAGGCTTTGACTGAAAAAGAAAGAAAAAGTTTGAATATACACTCTCAACAATATCCTTCCTTGATTATGTTTGGATATCTGACTCATCCATCAGACTGCAAGCTGAATTTACAAATTACTGTATTTTACATACAGAAAATTATATGATCAAAGAACACAAAGTACAATTTCTCATGTACTTAGACGGATGAAATTTCTCAAAAAAAAACAACAAAAAAATGTTTATATCAAGAGACTTCACCATACACTGATACTTTCATGATTGTACGTGTGATCAGGAACAGCAGTTATAATTCTAACCTGAAATGCTAATTTAAGCTGAACTACAGAGGTAAAGCAACGTAGTCCCACCCTATTTGTGACCCTAGAATAAAATCACAGAATGATGCAAGTTGAGAGGAATCTTTGGAGACCATTTGGTCCAAAAAAGACCTGAAGCTGAGCCATATTCAAAATTATATTAAGTTCCTCAAGGCTTTGTCCAGTAAAGCTGGGAGCGTTTCCAGGGGTGGATATTTGACAACTCCTGTATGAACTGTTGTAACATCTAAAATTTTTTCTTCTAATTACTTGAAACTACTTCAGGAAGTCCTCAAACCAGTTCACTATGCAACTGATATAAAATTGTGCTGGTGATATGACATGGCCAGGAACCAGCACCCAAATAAAGCAAAAAACTGCATAACCACACTATTGAATATAAAACCTCACCGTTGCAAGTGTAGTGTCTACTCTGCAAAACATTACTTCCTTGTTCTGCTGCAGTTACTGTGAGATAGCATTGCAATGGTAAAACAGTAACTGCACAAGCTTACAGCAATTAGATACAATCTCTCCTGTATAAGGAAAGGAAATCACAGCATGCAATCATAATTTGTTCTCCTGACCTGAGAATCAAGTTCTCTTGCTTCCTTACAGAAGAATTTAAAAGGAATAAATGCTTGCTTCTTGTTGCATCTGCTCATTCATTTTGACATAAAACATTAACAACAGATTACTCCAGTTGTTAAAAAAAGCACTCTGAAGTTTCTAAACAAAACTGAAGTTACTAAATGCCGAAACTAATTATTTATAAACTGTGCCTTTTAGTGGAGACATACACACCAAACATGGTAAGATGATCATATCTGTATCTACTGCTTTTGAACTCTGCTCCTCCAACCTCAAACGCTTGCTGGGTTGCCATTTCTGAGCTAGTGTTCGGATCTTCTCATCTGTTGTAATTACATCTCCATCAAACCTTAAAAAAAAGACAAAAGAAAAAAACATATAAATGTGTTTGAAATTAATGCAAATAAAATTAACACCATTAAATACAAATGAAAGTCTTTCCACTGCCTGTTTTAAAAAGATTCACTAAACTCAACCTATTTTGTCACATTATGTTAAGTAGCTTCCCTGCTTGAACAAGTAGAGTGTTTTACATGACATAAAATCACTCATCTCTATGAAAACACAATGGCTCCAAGGCATGCTTTGATTACTAGAAGTCACATGAAGGTCTGTTCATTCTTTCTCAGGATAACTTAGAGATATAGTAGACCTACATATGGGAGTTATTGTACTGAAAAGAACATGCAGCATATTTCAGAAGATGGTGACTTGTTTCCATAATTACAACTAAAAATCAACAGGAGTTCAATTCTTTACTTTTCACACATGCAAACCAAGTCATATCCTTGAAACGATTTCTATTCAGCACCTTGCACATTGTAAGTTACAACCTCTATCTTACAGTAACCTTGTTTTTGATTGGACCCAGTCTTTCACACACCTCTTTTGAACTTCTAGGAAAAAAGAATCTGTTCTTTTCATTTGCAACTCATACATGGCTCGAAGAATATGTAGAGGTGCATTAAGTGCATCATGTGTCATCTGAAAGAGATTAAAAAAAAAAAGACATTTCAGGCAAAGATGAAAGATGTGCTTCTTTAAGGGAGACCGAGGTATTATTTTCTATTTATCATATGCATTAAAAATTAATGAATTTAATAATATCTGAATTAGTAGAAATGAAAAGTAGTTTAGCAAAAACTTTTATAATGATTTTACAGCGTTCATTATTGTGCTCTCAGTACGAAGTTTTATTTTCTGTTTCCTTCCTTTTTATTTCTTGAAATCACAGACCTACAGAATATAAATCTAGAAGAAAAACAGCCATACAAACTACCAAATATATTATGCTATTAGCAAATATATTGTGACTTCCAAGGAGGAAAAAATAAGTACCAAGAAACATATTTTGGTGGCTTCATCCAAACCCTCCAGAGGATCGAGTTTGTTCTGCTCTAAATCAGCAGAACCAACAACGGATTGCTCCACATCTTGATCTTGTTCCCTTTCTTCCAGTTCAGTATCCTCACGTTCAGCCAGGGAACTGATCTCTTTCTTTGAGGAATACAGCATTATTGACAAAATCTATACAGAAAAAGGTAGCATATGGTGTGACAGCTGTAGATATCATTAGTGTATCAGCAATCAGCATTTTAAGAACATTGTAAGACTTGGACAGAGTTTAGCACATACTATTCTAAAAAGAAACAACACCTAAATCAAACCACAACAGAAAAGGAACATGAATTTAAACCATTTCCCACTTCACAAATAAGTTACACCTTCCAGGTTACTAAAGACAACTTCAGTAATTAGCCAAAAGCATAAAAAAATTGAGAAAATATTTAACCATTTCAGAACATCAAAGGTTTCGGGATTCGTAGACAAAGACAGAAGAGAGATAAGTATCACTAATAAGCCAGAGCTGCCCATACACACTCTTCATGCCTATGATAAAGCACAACTAATGATTGAACCACTTTTATCTTTCTGCAATTAAATATTCAGAAACAATGTGCCCACATACGTATTGACGTCCCTATATTGCACAGCAGTAATATCTTGCACATGCCAGTGAGTAACACAACTAATATTTTTCTTTTAGATTAATTATTTTTTTTAATTGAAGAATGGAATCTTCAAGAATAGTCTAAATAAAATTTATAAATGAAACTGAGTAGGTGATTAATGCCTCATCTTCCAAAATTCTTTCAAACACGATCAGATTATTAAAGATGGAGTTGATATTAATTAAAGTTAGACTATTATCTATACAGTTATGACAGAGAAAGGCAGACCCAGGGATACAGGAAATGAACATTTTTTCAAAAATATTCTTAGCACTTTCTTCATAAAAGGAAAGTGCAATGCCATTAAAATTTCACGTCACCCTGTGAAGCTACATTTTGCAAGAAGTCAAAAGCTTATTTTCTCACCTCCAAGTCTCTGAGAAGCCAGGTCTTACTGAAGCCAGTTCCTTTGCTACATTTCTTCACAAGAAGCTTGAGTAAACCAGACTGAAGAAAAGCAGCTTGGACTTCCTTAAAACCATGGATCTGCACATACAGACAGACAACTTATCACAATGCTTGCCAGGCCTTAACACACAGCCTATCTATAGTACAAGTAATTTTCATTTATTTCCTTAAAAACAAAAAACAAGTAAAAAAAAAACACAGAACCCCACTTCAGATACTTTAATAGTATAAACCATGACACACAGTACTAACTGTATGTCTGTTTTGCTCTGACTGTCCGAAACACTACAGACTTCTCTCTTCATATAAATCAGGAATAAGAAAAGGGGCAAGTGAGTTTCAGTCCGTGAAGCATTATCCCTGCAATTTCTTCATCAATTTTCATGAACGATCAGCCCCCACAACCCAACTTTAGACACTCAAATGCTGTGTAATCTTTAGCTGTAGTTTCAACCCCTACAGACAGGGAATAAATGGAGACAGAAGATACAGGAGCTTATGTTAGTTTCCCAATGGGCTTAATCAACATGCAAGTTGCTGTCGAGAAAGGCAGAATACAAACTTCTGACACTGAGCTAATTCTACGTGTCAGGCAAAAGATACCTTAAGTGTTCTGTAAAGCCCCTTTAAAGCAAGTGACAAAACCCATGTTGCTTCCACTGCCTCAGCATAACTGCTGTCCATGCTGGTTTGCAAAAGGTGCGTGGATATAAGAACAAAGTGCTGGAGGTATTGTCTCAGCTGGGTCTGGGAATCACTGCCTTCTTGTCCACATTTCTGAATCAGCTGGTAGTCTTTCACTACAAGAAAGGAAAGACAGAATTCATTAGGTTCATCTTAAAATGTTATGAAGTCATCTCTTACCAGTCCATATTAGTAAGCCGAGATGCAAACACAACCCACATGTGAAGTGCATACTAATAATGAGTCGTATTAACAAGACTGAAATATTAACATATTAACAAGAACCACCTCTCTGCTTTGCTGTGGCAAAATTATGGCCTTGTTCAGAAATTATTTCAAATTCATTGAACAGTTAAGAAAATATTTTTATCTAAATAGAATAGATATCTTCTTGCAACAGTTGATTGCCTGCATGTACCCGAACACACACAGCTCAGTATACAAATCAGCTGGTGTCCTATTTTACAATTACTATGGGGAAAATTCTGACCTGCAATTGATATGATGAAATAAAATGTGCTGATAATTACTGCTCAAGGTGTCAATTAAAAAAAACTATATATTAAAAAAAATAATAAAAAATCAAGCTTTTACATTCAAATCTTTCCTTAGTATCAAAATGCAGCTTAGTTTGTTGCGTTTTCCAAGTGTCTTTTAAACAACTTCAATAGTTAAATTTGGACAACCTTTGCTTTATTAACTTCACAATATTAGGTCATGAATGCCAAAGTTGAAAACTCTTGCTCCTATGAATCCAACTGATTTGCTGTACATTAAACATTTAGCTCGACAGAACCATTTAACAAGATGAAGCATAGAAAGAAAATTCTTTCTGGTACAATGACCCAGGAAACAGCATCTAGAGTTTGTCTGTTTGGTGGTTGTCATTACTCTTTTATCTTAAAAAAGCCTCTAGACACCGTAATAGCCAAAAGAGCCCATTGATGCATCCTAGAATGGTCTATACTAGAACACCCAGACACTTTCCCTGGAGTACACATTATTTCATGTCGCCTAACTCTTGACTTTTTTTGTCTCAAATTTTAGGGTTATCAAACTGTTTTGAAAAATTCTTCCAGACTGGAGGAAAGCAGAGCTCCTGACACTTTATAGAAGATGTGATTAAGTTGGGCCTATCTTCATGGCATTCTTACAGCACCAGAAAAGAACAGCCAAGGTGGCTTTGCTTCACATGGAAACAATACGTAATGAGCATGCTTTTGTTTGCTTTTAGTCTTCATTTGCTAGTAGGTAGCACACCTTGCTGACAGTGGAAACAGGCACTTCATAAAAACTCAGAGTATTTTGGGAGCAACAAAATGGACTATCCCATACACATTCAGGTTCTGAGTAGCTTGCCTTCATATAGCAGCACTTAACTACACCAAGGGAGCATGTGCATTTTTAAGATTTGCAATTGTTTTAAAACATTAAGCACATGTTTACAAGTGATAAAAGTAACAAGCAAACCTCAAAACAGAAATAGTTGCTTAATCAAAGGCCTATTTCTGAAATTACTCAACTAATAAAATGGTTGACAGTTTCCTAAAGCCTCTCCTGAATAAAAACTAATATCAGAGTTTTAAAAAGAAGAGAAATTTCCATAATCTTTACTGCAGAAGTGTTACAATTTGGCTTAAACTATGAGCAGAAAACCAGGTGACTCAATAATAGAAGTCAAACTCTGCAGACCTGCATGAAGTGTTGTATTTCAAACATGCTTTTGGGTATTCAAGAAAGTGCAAGGAAATACTCTGTAATCCTTTAATAAGATAAGAATGTCACAGAACCTGTTTTCCTCTTTCGGGTTTTGATGTCTACAACAACTGCCCTGTTTTTCTCAGTGAAATGTTTCAGGATGATCACGTTATGAGGCTCGTTAGCATTATCCATGTACACAGAACGAGTCCCCATGCACAGCACCTGAAATTGCAACAAAAGATTCAGTTATGATTTGGAATACTTATTTAAAAATATACTGCCAACTTTTATGTTGGCTTATACTTGGTGTTGTATTTTTTAGCTGAACAATCTGCTTGCTGCCAGATATTTGCTGATCTTTGGAAAACAGCAGTTAATTTCTACAAAGAAATGGCTACGACAAATAACTTAATCCTGCACAGGAAATATATCAGAGTTACAACTATCAAGAATGAGATTATTCATTTCACTTGTACAAAAAGCCCTTTTTGATACTCAAATGTACTAAGCTGGTTTTCTCAATGTAGTTTAAAGCAGAACTCAAGGAAACACAAAGCAAAACCAGCTGCGTTATTCTTCGTTAGACAAACATTAATTGTGCGCAAGTGGAAAGATGTGAGCTCTGACATGCACCGTGTTTTAATGGTTTATAATGGATATCTCCAATTGATAAGATCTGTAGTGTTAGAAACAAACCTAAACACTCTAAGCAATTTTGTTTCCTTTACTATCGATAGGCCACTTACCTCAGGAAACCCAACCAGCACCAATAAAGTGAAGATATTGGTGTGCTTTAGCTGGAAGGGCAGCTGCTTAATGCAATGGTCAGTGAAAGCAGCGATCACATTATGCCACTGCGCAGAAGAGTTCAAAGATCGGAGAATATCTGCCATGGAGCTTGCCCAGTCCAGACCTACACGACTGGAAAGCAAGAGCAGTCTGTATTAGGAGGGCTGACTACACACTTACCTGAAACTATTTTTCCTCAAGACACCACACCACTGTTGATCTGTCAGAGCTGCAGCTTTCATATCATTAATACCAGCGTGCTTATCCAAATATTTGAGGCTTTCATGTCAGCTGACACATTCTCTTTTGTTTTTCATCATTACAGCATAAATACTATTCTATTTTTGTTAAAAGGTTTACAGTCCCAAGTCAAAGTTTGAATAAATGCTGTCACCTTGAAGTCCTAATTTTAGTTTAGAGCTTGAGATTTTTTTCTTTGCACAACAGCAAGTGGTCTATTTCCCACACATATGACTACCTACTTTCTCTCTGTGGGCTACAATCTCTAGAGAGATTGGCCTCCTTGCTCTAAAATGAGTCTTTGAGAAACTCCTTTCTCTTAAATGATCCTCTGGATATTTTGCCTTTTACATGCTTTTATATTCATTTATGAACCTTCCCCATAAAACACAGCTACAACAAGAATGAATACTGTCATATTGAACAGGCAGAATATTAATCTTAGAATGCTTAAGAGCTTTCTCAAGATCTTCAAAATGGAACATATTCCCTGCCCCTCCTGTTTCCAGTGCAATTTTACTATACAAAATCTCTGTCTCTAATACTCTTACATAAAAAGGCCAGATCCAGAACTCAGCATTTGTGACAGCTACCACATGACACTCCTCTTTCCCAAGTCACAGAAGGAGTATCTAATTTAAAATGAGAGAATTAACATCTAAAAAATAAAAAAATAAAAAATAAAAAATGAAAAATAAAAAAGGAGGACTATCTTGTTTCCCCTAGAACTTCCAAAACCTTGCTTTCATCATAACATGCTATGTACATAAGCACATGAAGTTAAGCCATTCTTCAACAGACAGCCTTCTTTTGGAAGGAAATTAAGATATTCTGACTGCAACAAGGGCTGCAGATGCTATGCCCTTCCCATGATCAAGATGTAGGTTTAACTGACTTTCTGTTAAAAAAAAACAACTGTATGCATGAGGCAAGCATGAAAGAAAATTAGTGCTAGTCATCAGAGAGCAACTAATAGGTTTAAATTTAAAAGCACCTGTCTAAACACACAGCTCCAAGACTGAAGAGAAGATGAGTTGTCTTCCAGCCTTCTGGCATTGTAGACCCATCTCCCGCAGCAAACAAATTATGTTTGGCTGAAAGGACTTTAGCCACTGCAGCATCCACTTCTGCAGGCATAAGTCTCAGGATTAACTGGCCCAGAAGTCCCAGTGTTAAATGGTAAGTTTCATTTAGGTGGCCAGCATTTGAGATGACAACCTGAAACATCAGTGGAAGTATCTGTTCCAGGTTAATCAGGGACATTGTAGAGCCCTATGGAAAAACAAAACAAAACAACTCAGTAAGGCAGGGAAAGAAAACAAGATTTTTAGTCAAAATCATAGCACTTACAAAACCTTCTGTTCTAATGCTCCTTCCAATGGGACAAAAGGACATGAGAAACTAGGTTTCAATACAAATACACATTGTCATAAAACTGCAAATCAAACATCTGTACACAGCTTTGTTACATCAGGACCTTCCATATGAGAAATGTTCTGTCAAACTGAATGAAGGCACAGTATAAACTGTGTTTAGTAGTAACACCTGACGTGTAAATCTAAGGTGATGCTTTAAAGTTTGCAGGTGTTGAACACTTACGGTAAGCTTCTAAATTCTAGTTCCCTTCCCTCTCTCCCCACACAGGAACAAGGCTTACATTCCTTAGTAATGCAAAACTGTTTAAGACATTCTGACATTTGCATTTTGCTACACGTAAGCAAATAAAGCCCATTTCCCACAACAATTTATTTGCTATGAATTTTATTCATGTTATTTGTAATACCTAGCAAACTACAAGGATAGAAAGTAAAAAGAACTAACTGATTTGAAAGGTGGTAACATAGCAGCCAGCAATCCTAAAATCCTCTTCTGAGAGCATTCAGCAAAAACTTGTTCCTGGCTAGGTATTAAAACCTTCTCTGCTTGCTTCTGGGCTGAATCCTCTGAAGTGCAGTCATCTGCTTTTTAAATTAAAGCAAAAGAAGAAAATCCGACAAAATGATATTAAAATATAAGAAGACAGTGATATTTATTTTTTTATGGTTAAAAAAGTGCAAGGATGATTTTTGTCCAATTTTTTATTAAAAAAAATGATAAATCTTTATAAAAGTTAATAACATATCAGGTGAAGATATTTTCTTACACCATTTATTTAAATGTGTATACAGGACAGCACTATGTACAGATCTGCTTTCTTATCCTAGTTCTAACAATACCAGTCTTTAATAGAATAAGGCACCTATCTTCTGATTCTGAGTATGTAAGACTACACAAGTATTGTGTTAGATCAGCAGGAAGTATCATCTCCCAGCATGAATATACATCGCTGGAATTCTACTCTGATTTCTAGAATCCTTTAAACAGATTGCAAGGTAGCAGTTGTTCAAAGAGCTATGCTTGGCAGGTTTTTACAAAGCAAACAGCTCATTTGCATTAAAGACATCTGCAAATACACAAAAATGGGTTAGAAATAAAGAAATACAGCTGTTTTCTTTGCATACGGACAGATATTCCTGTGATAGGGAAAATGAGAAATAATCTCTTACCTGTTGGAGAAGCATTATCATCCACAGACAAGTCTGATTCTTGTCTCAGAACAGCTTTCTTTGCTAAGACAGCGCTATGATTGCTTTCACTTCCTTGTTTTTGTACTTTATCTTCTGCAGGAGACTGGATTTCATTTTGAGTGTCTCTTTTCCCCTAAAATAAAACAAAGATACTGAAAGATTAAAACAAAATTTAATACTTGCAGAAACAGCCATGAAAAGAGAAAACAAGAAATCTGCTCTCAACAAATATCTTTCCTAGAATACCAAAACCTTTCACTGGTTAGCAATTTCTTCACATATACATGTCTCAAGCTCCCATACAGTGAACATATATTTTTCTATTTTGCTTGTATCTATGCATAAAGTTATCCTGTCATAGCTTTACACATCATACAAAACCATAGAAGATCTTTTTTCATACCTAAGCAGTGCTAACAACTAGGGGAACCACTACCCGTTCAGAAATTATGTCCTTTGCCCCTTCCCTCCAAAATTTTTGAGAATCAAAGTTGCCTACAAGAACATAAAGTGATGCCTTAGTCTTTGACAAGTTGGATTTAATTAAAAACAAACCAACCAATCACCCTTCCCTTGCCTCCCAACTTTTACCTACAATTAAAATCATTGTTATCCATCATTTTGGCTACATTTCCGCAATAGGACATTTAAGTTTCTGAAGATGACACAGCTAATTGGTATCAGGGGTCTGCGTATAATGGGTACTTACGTTGCAGTGCATATAAGAGCCTACACTTGGTTTCTCATCTTTTCCCTTCACTTCTTTATCACCAACACAGTTTTTTGGAGCACCATCTGTGGGAGGACTGACTGAAACAGTGTCATTCTCTGAGAAGGATTCACCTTCTGGTAACATGCAGAGGAGAGCTAAATTTTTCAGACCTGAAAGCAAAAAAGTTACAAAAGCTGTTTAGCTTTTGAGTGGCAAGATAGCCAAAAAGCAGAACTGAAACATATTGAAAGAGAACTGCAAACTTCCCCTCACACTATTTTTTTTTGTTAATATTGTTGAGTACAACTCCATCAGAAAGATGTTCCCCACCATGTTCACTTAATTGTGTAGTTCAATTAAGTGCTGCTGTGATGAACAGGTAGTGACATTTTTTGTTTGCCATCAGGGCAGAAGTCCTAATTAATTTTAAAAAGTATCAGGGATACCTCCCAGCAGTGTGAATTATGAGGGTTGACTTATCTTCATTTTAATCTTCTGACCACTTAAATATTTATACAATAAAATTAAACCGCATATTAAAAACAGATGAAATAATGAGTATGCATAAGTCTTTGCTGGTGGTGGTATTTCAGCAGTACTAGTGCTGCTCAAAAAATGCCAATAAATTTGAGTATCACATTTTGATATATTCATCATAGGTCTCTATTTTATCACCCTATTTTCTGTAAGTTGGTCTCAGTTCACAGAAATCCTCATTTCCAGGCAAAGCGGTATCATCCCCAGCAACTTATCACAAATAAAGTTAAAAAATTCTTGCCAATAGAT
Organism: Anas acuta; assembly: GCF_963932015.1. Classification (NCBI taxonomy): domain Eukaryota; kingdom Metazoa; phylum Chordata; class Aves; order Anseriformes; family Anatidae; genus Anas; species Anas acuta. Next base: position 8,035,740 of record NC_088997.1, read on the forward strand.
AAGGAACAAGAACCATTTTGCACCAAGCTATTTGCTTTCCTTTGAGCCCTTCAATTGTCAGTAACACATTAGTAACAGAACATGAAGCTCTATTGATCCATTTACAACATTCATGATGGGAAGGAAGAAAAAAAAAAAAGAAAAAGAAAAATTACCAAAGAGTTGCCACGTTGTCTTCAGCATTTATGTAAGCAGCACATTAATTTTCTCAAGCACCCTATTTTCCATGTCTCCAATGACCCCGAATGATACTTGTTCTACATAAACAATTATTTTCAGTGAAGTACACAGTAGCTTCCCCTTTCCTTTGGAAACTTCAAAGTGAGTAATCACAGACTTTTCTGACACTTGCTAGAAGCCATTGTTTCACTGAAGGAGGAGCTGACTCACCTTTCCCGTGCTGTGCTTTCATCAAACAATCTCCAATGAGCTGTATGCACTGATGTTGTAGAACTCTGGCATGACTGAGGACCTGTGAATCTAGTTTTTCTCCTTCTACTTCCTCCCCATTTGCCAGATCTGCACTGTAGAGAGTCAAAGCTGCAAACAACAGCCAGGAATAGTTGTGGACATATGGTTGGATGAGCCTCTGTCGATCACTGATTCGAATAGTCACCATTGGATACACTGTGATGCTGTGAGTGGGCAAGTGACTGAAAGAAGAAGGTAAGAAGGTATATAATTCTGAAATGCAGCCACATTCCTGACAACCAATGTAGTTAGTAACATAAGATACCTTTACACGAAACTATGAAAAACCCAACTCATTCCACAGTTTCAAATTGTAGACCTTCAAGAGCTGTACACTGTCAGCCCCTCACTGACAGCAGTAATGCTCACTTAACAGAGCTCGTACTGTGCTGCGAACTCCTGCTCTAGAAATAAAATTTGTGAACATCTTCGGTCAAACGTTGAAATCTATCTCGTCTAACCACAGCACTGTATGCACTCCTTCCATCCTATCATTCAGGGTGTACAATCCTCCCTCTGCACCTTACACAGCCATGGCTAGAAAACAGTCACAATTAAGTTACTTCAGAACTTGGGGCACATTTGCAAACTACAGAATTTTTTGCTGAACTGGTCCTACATTTGCTAACTTTCCCCTAAGGACAGCTATTAGATGTTCTGATGTCAGACACAACCTTGTAGGATGTGATACAAGAATGACTGACTGTATTTAGTTGCTAATTATCACTTCTGGCAAGTAAAGTGGAAGAGAAAAAAAAATGTCACATTTAATACCTGTCAGAGTATTTCTTTGCAGAGTAACATCCATAGCAAAGGTCAAAGTCATCACACACATTGCAGTTCATTCGCCGACCTATGATGACCCCTTGGCAGTGATCACAGGCATATTCCATGTTAACCATTTCATGGTCATCCTCATGTCCCTCAGGTTTAACTCCACCTGTAAAGAAAGATTTTACAATTCCCCTGAAAACCTTTGTTGATAAAGGATCTTTCTTAATTTCAACTTTACATTCAGATTAGGAAAAGAAAAGCCTAACATTTCTAAAATATCCAAGAAGAATCTTTGACTTTATATGTAATTTAGAAGATACTACTTTGCCTTCAACTATAGGGTATTGAGGGAATCTTTTAAAAGATTCTTACCAAGAAAACAAGTTTTGCATAAATCCATGTCATTGCATTGCAGACAGCGGTAGCGATGCCATGGTGCGATTTCATCACAGCCGTCACAGGATATGTCCACATTTAACAGGTCACAGTAACGGGCGACAAACATATGCATCTAGAGGAATAAATGGACATAATTTACTTGAGCATTATTTTCTGAGAGAGTGCTTTCTAGACAGAAAGCAGAACGCTCCCCCTGCTGAAAAAGGATGGGGATCTTTTAATCATTCTAGACTTTTGAAGGCCTACAGGGAGCCAGGGATCCAACTCATGAAAAATCAGTTTAAGCCAGATGCCTTTCCCTCCTTTATGCTTTTAAAAGTCTCCTATTTACCCCTTCTGCAGATAAATAAGCAAATCATGAGGTCACCTTTCTCTGCTTCTCTGGGTCAGCTTGAGCTATCTTTTCATACCAGGTCTCAAACATTACATCCTGACATTCATCCATCCACTCACAGTTTTGCTTGTAGTCTGCAATTTCATCTTCTTCACTCCACTGACTAAAAGAAAAGCAAGCTCAAAATTAAGTTTGAATGCAATTAGGCTCCCTTCTAATATAACTAGATATAACTAGGGATACCTTTAAAAAAAAAAAGAAGTGCTATAATATACTAATAAAAACAAAACTGTAAGAACTTGTTCACTTGGTTAATAACTGACCACATAGACACCACCACCTTGCCTCTGTGACAAGTTCTTACATATATATGCAGAGCACAATGCCAAAATCAGAAAAATTCACGTTTATAAAACTGCTTTTGGTAATGCTGGCAAAGCAGGTGAGAAGTTTTAAAAGCTTCTTGGCCTTTACATTTGCTCAGATGTAAGATATACAAGCACTATAAAAATATAACATGCAGCTGCTAAAAACATTTTATATTTATCAAGAAGAGAAACAGCATTATATATGTCCTTGTACACGGCCAAACAATTGAAGTGTTCCAGCAGTAATCATATTAAAGACAAGATGTTTTTAGCACCAGTAAGTATTTGATTTTTTTTCAGTATTAAGCACTTGAATACTGGCCAGGTTTTGCTGTATTTGTTAATAGTTAAACTTTTTACTTCTTGTTCCAACACAGTTCAGGACTCTTTCTTGGTAAAAATGGCATCAATAGTTAGTACCATGTGAAGGTTGCATTGTTCCTGACTCACCAAATCACACTATCATGAATACTTATGTTTTCTTGTGATGTTGTCATCAGAAGCTGGGGTAACTGAATCTCAACAAAGAAGGAAAGATCACTTGGTTCCCAACTCATATCCAAAAGATGAAGGAGAGTTGTCTGCACACATGACAAGGCAGGAAGTAATGATCTAAAAACCAAAAAACAAAACAAAAAATAGCATGTTATGAGGATTAAAAGGGGTTCAATTACTATCCACTGAGTTCCAAGGTTTACTACACATTAAAATGACTATGTGGCAGAACCTCAAGTTTACTAATGCACAAACATACAATTTAACAAGAAGCACAGCCAAGACATTTTGAAATAAAGATTGAATAAACTCCTATGGACTGAGTTGATATTACGCTATAGCCTAAGCATTAGCAAGAGGATCTGTCTTATCTGCAGTATGTTTCCCCAATACCCGTAGGGACTTGTTCTCTTTGAAAATGTTTGCCATTTCCAGTTGAAACTGGTCAAAGGATTTGGAAGTTATGAGTAGAGAAATTGGTGCAATATTTATAAAATCCTCATTCCTCTAGGACACCTAGCTATAAATCCCAACAATTCTAATCAGAATATTACCAAAACATAAGTTTTAAAGTTAGAGCATGGCTGCAGAACTGTTTCTCATTGCAATACTCTTGCCAAAGTGTTTTGCAATAAATTTGCTATTTCTAGTATGTCATTACTAAGCTTCAGAAACATATGGCAGAATCGTATCTACAAAATGCCATACTAAGTAGAAGTTTTAACACTGATAAATGTATTGCTCTTTCATAGTTTTAATAAAAATGTAATTTAGCATTCTGGACCACAAGATCAAGATTCCTTATTTAGTTGTGTAGGTAATGCAAAGTATAATCAAACTTCATCGAACATTAAACAATAACAAATGAGAAGGGAAAGGGTGAGGAAGAAAAGAGAAAAAAATCTCACATTACTTAGGCAAAGTGCTTATACCTGTCATTAATGGTACTAAATCCCTTCACAGAGTTTACCAGGAACAAAACAAGCTGATAGTAGGACTCTCGAATTTCTTTGTGTAGCTCTGCACCACAGCCTTCCAAGTTTCCAAAGTAGCTAGAAATTAAAGAGTCAGTTTAGTAGTCTAAAATTCACTGTCACATCTTATATAAAATGCTTTGCGCAACTTTTACCAGTGGGCAATATTTTCATCACTTGCTGCAAGTGGAAAAGATGTTAACTTTGTTTAAAATGTAGTCTGTCACTTTCAAGGGAAAGTAAAAGAACCCTGTACTAGGAACCAGAAAAATAGGTTGGATTACCTCAGCTTTACTGGATGAGAAAGAAACCAATCAACAATTAGACAAAAATTTACAATAACCAGACCCTACAATCTTTCTGAGCTTGCAGGTTGGAATTGTAAAGGTGTGTGCATGTAGGCATCCACGCTGTGATTCGACTGCATGATACCTAACATCTTGAATAGGTCCAACTGAGTCCCACTTGAAAATAATAATTTTTTTATTTAAGCATGCAAAATATGCACAGTAGCCTAAAAGCTAATCTTCATGTCACATTTTAATAATAAGCAACAACATTTTACTGTTTTCAGCTTTCATGACTGGGAGAACACAAGGCTCAAATAAATAGTATTAGACAAATTATTTTCTAATAATTACTTACTTTGTAAAATCTTTCTGACAGGCTAGAAGTTCTAAGAGAAAAAGTACACAGGGTGGATGAAAACAGTGTGGCCGCCCAAGTGAGTCTAGGCACTGGTGGATTGTCTTGAGCACTTCCATGATACTCTGCCCTTGGGATTTTCTCAAAGCAAGAACCTTTAAAACGCTATGAGCAAAACCAAAACAAACAAAGAATGAATGAGGACTTCAAAATAACTTGCTTAAAGTAATGCCCCAAAAAATCATAATTGAAGAGATTAGTATCTAAATTTTCAATTGTATTTCAGCAACCTTATATTACAGCAGTGATTTATTACAAAAGTATTCACTTTTACAACAGTTGGAACGAACAAGAAAACTTCAGATAGAATCCAGCATCTCCTGCACCAATCTAAGTTTTAGAGACTGTAATAGACACTGGAGGTTTCGTTCTCCATTTACATTCTCAGAATACCAGGTAATTTAAGGAAAGGTACAACTAGCCTAGAATTTGTTATCAATGATTTCTAGAACTGATATACCATGTCTTCCCTGTTCGTAGATAGGAAGCAAAATGCCACTGAACATAGATTTCAGGAAGGAAGACAAGAAACAACCAGATACTGTTTTTCACATTCTGAAGATCTACATGATAGAAAGGAACCAAAGGAAATAATATTCTCTACAAGGTTTTACATGGATGGAAACAACAGAGGTTTGAAACATAAATCTGAAAACTGTTTAAGTACAAATTGTTTTTCCATGCCATCTTGCAACTAAAACACATTTTATTCCATCTGAAGAGGTCTGAAGGCAAGTTTCAGTAACTTATAATTGACAACATTTTCAATTTGCTTACCTTTCATGGGAAAGTGATTGATCCTTAATAAAGTCTAATATGTTTTTCAATATGGGATATTTCTCCTTCACAGTAGGCACTGGTCTTGGCTCTTCAATTGATCTAAAAGACAGCAGCCTTAGTCTTCCACGGCTGAACTGAGATTTTCGTGTAGGAGTGGAAGGAGGTGATGATACATCTTCTTGCTGTGAAGTTGCATTTTCAGCAGGCTTGCTATGAAATGCAGATGCTTCTTCTGTTTGGAGAGGGGCTAGAACTTGTTTAGTCTTTGTATCAGATTGTGTTATTTGCCCCCTCTCTATTGAAACAGGATGAGTTACTCTACTGGAAGACAACGAGGGTGCTGCCTGGAAGTCTGTTTCCACAACAGAACCTATTCTTTGGCATTTATCACTGACAATATCTTGGACTTCCGAACTGTCTGAAGAACTTTTCGTCTTTGCTCTCACAGGCAAAAAATTCAGTAACAAAAGGCTCTTCTGCATACAAAGTTTTGCTGCAGGATAAAAATTAAAAGAGTTAAACTCATGACAGCAGAGCACCAAACTTCCTATCTTTTGCTTAGGACAAAAGAAGTTTATCTTGTTCCTTCTGAGCCAAAAGAGACTGAAAATACTGTTTTTCTTATTACATTGATCGTGATTTTATCAGATATGCAATTCTAGATTTCAAATGCCTTGAATAATCACATTGAACCTCACAAAGCATATAGTGGTCAATGAGAACACATTTTATTCTAATAACAATCAGCTGCTACTCTAACAGCAATTATTTGTGGTAATGAGTATCTCCAAAAATAGACGAATATAAGTTCAGAACTAGGGGACCCAAGCGATGGGGCACACCCTGAAGAATTTTCTCACATACTATTCTCTGCAAAGAACAGCAAAACACAATCTCAGATAGTTCATATAACATACACTAGTTTCTCTCTTAAGGAATTAAGAAGTAAACCATGTCACTAACTCACCTTTCACAGGAAAAATAGTGACTGAGATTTACAAGGTAATGCTCTACTAAACCACATGGAATGCTTACACAAATGGAAAAGCACCACTTACCAAGAGTTTCTGGGTTCACCTCACTTGCTTCTGTGTTCTGCTTCTCCTCAGTATCATTTCCCCTAGCCATCAGGGATTTCTGTTTCATTTCCAACTGTAGACAGGACGTTAAAATAGTTAAAATATGACTCTCCCTATATATCTATACAGCAAGGCAGTAAGAAGATTGCATTGTAATAAAGGAATTTAACTTTCAGGAGCAGATGACAGTATTTATTATTCCCTAGCACAGAAAAAAAATAACAGTGTAAAAGAGCAGTACCTAAGCTGGCAGAGCAGGTAACATAGCCTTGTACCAAGATGCTCACTGCTTGTTGGCTGTGAGCCTTCCCTGTCATGTGCCTGGATGTGCATCCTCTGCCCTATAAGAAAAAGGCTTCCCTACTACCCCTACCGCTCAGGAAAAAATGTACAGCTAGTCATGAGATAAGATCCTCCAAAAGCATCAAGTCATCTAACTAGAGAGTACTGTCAGATGTCATTGTCACTGGAGCCTCACCTACTATGTAAATGGACTGCAAATAGAATGTAATCATCACCTGTCATGTAACAGGTACGGTGCTATTACTCATCTTAACGTGCATCTGCACTCATCGTATCACCAGCCTATATTCATGCTGCAGGGAATTCTTGCAGGCAAGAAAGAGGAAGGAAGAGGTCACAAGTGACTCAAACAGTTAAATCAGCCTGCTTATGGCTGATGGGTTCACAAGAGCAGCAGCAGCAAAGTGGGCCATAGACTGAATTAGCTGTTCTCAAAGGCCTCAATGTTGTTAACATTTAGAATTTCCTGCAGACTTCTGAAATTTAAGTGAAGTTTGGCTCTCTGCAGCTGCAGGTGGTGACGCAGACACCTCTCACCAGGTTGTGAGCTGATGACACCAGCTCTTGACATGAGCCTTATGTTTTAAAGGAAAATTATGTGCAAAGAACACATCCTGAACTACAGCCAGTTACTTGCTTGTCAAAGAAGCAATTATTCCCTTTCCTGTTAGTGCTGCAGAACTGAGGGAATGATGTTTAAGACAGATCTCTAAGCTATACCTCAGAAGAACTCCCAACTGCTATGCAAGAATATTCCTAATTAACAACACACATTCCCACTGAAAAATAACACAGATATAACTGATTCTGAGTCCAGTTCAGTCCTAAACGCTCATGATCAAACATCTGGGGCTGTAGAAAGGAGGGGAGTGTAAGAAAGCATTTAAATGTTTAGTTCAAAGTTTAGAAGTGAATACATACTTTTCCTAAGTGAAAATATTTGACCTAGAATCACTGATGGAAAACATGGCTCCACACGACTCCTTAACAGTGCATTGTAATATATTAAGGTAAAGGACATCAAGAGATAGCCTCCTGAGCGATCTTACCATCCATATTCTAATTGAATCAGCCAGGGAATATACTTGTGCAAACTCATCGCTCAAAGGCACCTTGCCTCCACTGTTGACTGGAAATGAGAGAAAGAAGAGTCCTGTTTATTTACAGCTCCATTTTTACACAACTTGACTACTTAACTAAAAAATTATGCTAGAGCCTTTGTCTCTTAGTCAATACTTGGAATTATGCCTGTAAGAAAAATAGGGAATAAGAACCGCCAACTTTCCTGAGCCTTGAATACATTAACTGCACCACGACAGAGCTATTTGCAAAGTTAAATTATGAATCTCTCTCATCTCCTCCAAAATTGATGCCTGCAGTCACGGAAAATAAAAACTTCTCCCTATACATGCAAATATTACTAATGCAAACTGATATGAGAACAATCAAAACTGCTTAGTATTAACTTAAAGCTCTACAGATATATTTAGTTATCTTTTTTTCCCTTTTCTTTTATGCTATCAGTTTCTAGAATAGACTTTCAAAATCAGTTTACAGAAATTAAATACATGACAAAACAGTTCCCATCAAGAGTGGCCTGACAATGACTATGTGGAAAAAGATGTTCCTGCTCAGGGTCTTCCCTCTCCAATTACTCAAATGTTGCCTTTTTTTTTCCTCTCTCTCCCCCCCCCCCCCTTCTTTACAGTATCAACTGTTCATATTTAACATTGCACAGGTCAACATGGGTCCTTAAATTAATCTGCCCCAGCAAGACTAAGACAGATGAAGCTACTACCATAACAGTAGGACAGATATCTTATCCATTCCTTGATATATTCCTGAGTTACCACCAGTGTTCAATCTTACTCAGAAAATATCAACTGTCAGGCAATAACCACTTTAGTCATCAAGTCAGTCTTTATGTCAATCATTTTTACCCGTAACTTTAAAGCTCAGAAAGATGTTTAATTTCAAGATTGTGACAGAAAATGAAGGTGATTAGCTTCTCCTAAAATAAAACCCTTCAAAACCAAGTAACACCTTATTATCCAATATTTCAAACATATCAATAAGCTTCACAAAAATATGATGTAAACTAAGAATTTGCTTACTTTACCTACTAAAAACATACAAATTGTAATAACAAAGGACATTATACAAGTTAAAGGCAAATCATTTTCTTTTATAAAAAACAAAAATCAACCAAACAACCAAAAAAAAAGCTTTTGAGGGCACCAAACATGTTGGGAGATAATTCACACCTCCTCAGGCCCCAAAGTTTAAAAACACGTACAAATTGATGCTGGCTTTTTAGGAAAGATACTATGAGACTATGAAATTATGTAAGAACTGCTCATCACTGGGAACCACATGCCTCTGAATTAAAACCACAGGGGAAATCACTGCCCACTTTGGCTCACTTTTATAAGAAGACTTAGTCAGTAGTTTATGATGGTTATTAATATTTGGACAGAGCTCTGAAGATAAAAGCATATATTAATAAAACAAACACTCTAAAGATAAGGCTTACCTAGTCTGCCTAAATGATGACTTCTTTGTACAGGATAAAACATCTTTTTAAAAGTCGTCACGCTAAACTGTTTTTTCAAAGTTTATAAACTGAACTATAAGACAGCCTCTTACAAACTTTAAGTCTTCATTATTAAGATAGTCTAATGTTAGAGTTACCATATTTTTGAAGCTTCTCATATAAATCTGGAGTGAGATACACCAAAGCAGCAAACGTTGAGTTCACAGCTTGATCAACAGTAGAACCAGCAACTATATCTGTCTTTGGGGTCTGTTTTTTACATGCCTGTATAAGTCCTTTGAAAAGTTCAGATTTTTGCCCACTGAAATCCTGGGCAGGATCTGATTTTGCAAAGTCGATAAGAAAGTTACGGCAGTCATCTTGGTGAGAGTTCCTAGCCTGGAAAGAATGTTAGAACACATTTACTTTAATATTGTCTGAAAAATTGCTGCAGCTTGTTTCTACAATTAGGTCAATTTGCAGTAAATCTACAGCAGTTTAAGTGGAAACTAATAAAAGGGCACAGAACAACAGTTTCCCTCCTCCTTGATATTTATACAGTGCAAACGGTAACAACTGTAGCACAACAGCATATACTTAATGATACATCAGCTAATTAAGGCTGAATGAAACTATGTCATACACAGGGATTTCAAGCCAATGAAATAAAAGCAATGACCAAAGTACCTCTTTTTTATTTTGGTGCAGTCTACTGGTTTGACTGGCTCCTGGTATAGCCTCAGGACACATTTGATGCCTGAAGACAGGTTTCCACAAAGGAGAATTAAGAACTGATGTTACTTTCAAAGGAGGCAAATCTGCTTCACTACCTAGTTCTGCAAGAAGTTCAGAACAGACACTTCAGTTACTAAATATTTTCATTCATTTTTACAGACTATTGAAAATAAGATATGTTGAACATCCAGTGGGGAAAAAAATAAAGCAAATAGACTGTACAAGTAATTGAAGAACATTTTCTAACTCCCATTTCTCTAGTGTGGTACAGAAAATATGTACTTTATGACAGCATCAATATCTTGCATCACAGTGACAGTATCTTGCATTATGGAAGGACTTTCACAAACACTTTTGCTTTACTTATAACCATAGAAACTCACTGAAAAATTGCAAGTAGCTTTAAAGTTTTCATACTTCTCCTACTAAATACATACAATAATTTGCTAGGTGTAAGCATATTAACAAAGGAGTAACATATTCCATGACAAGAACAGCTCAGTTGGTTCCCTAAATTCACAGGTAAGAACATGACTGATTTTCCAAGGTAAGTACTGACCACTCAATTGCAGCAAGAACTCTAACTCTTTAACCACTCTGAAGTGGTGATTGAATACAGATTCAGGAAGCTACCTAGAAGCGTTCTAGTTGGAAATTAAAGAATAATCTATGTCTATTTTTTCTTACAACACCCATCTTACATCTTGTTATTTTCAGTTACCCAAATCCTAAGTGTGCTCAACTTTTGGAGTTAGCCAAAGTTTACTTTTGAATTCAAATTTAAATCAATACCAAATGCTCACATGAAGTATTTTAAATCACTGAAATTTCTGTTCTCTGTTCTGTATTTTTTTCAGCTTTCTGGCTCCATATTAACTCCACCACTAAGGGGTGAATCACAGCACTAGGGAACAATTTTAAAAGAAAAAAAGAACAGAAGGAGATTGAGCGAACCCTGATATTAATTTATAAATATAATGCAGCTTAATATAATGACTTCCAGGCGTCTGTCTCTTCCTAATACTGGCTTCTGAACATTACAAAGATCACAGTGAACCCTGAAACATTCCCAGTACTCAAGCAGAACAGCAATCAAGCTTGCTGCACAGAGACCGCAAAACCAGGCTTAGCCCAACAACCAAACTTTGTTAAGCAGTGTTGCATCGTCAGTCAAGAGATAAATAAAAAGGAATTTCATCCTCACAAGGGATTCAAAACACAAGGTACCTTATCCTTATATGACACCACAACCTCTGGAGCTATCAAGTGGACTCACCTCGTAGAGATTTCAGTGCCATGCTTCGGGAAGCCAAGCGCCCCATCAACCGGGATACAAGAAGCTGTAAATCCAGGCCCCAAGAAACGGCAACATCTGGTAGGCCATAAGCAGTGACGGAAAACTTGTAGCCCCACTCATTATTACTGCTGTCAGAGTGAAAGAGAAACTGCAGCCGTGGGCCAGCCTTAAAGGTCACTTTCTACAGAGCAACAAAACAGTCATTTTGCCAAATGTACATGACAGGAAGACGTTTCAGGGTAATGAATTCCCTTCAGCAATCGTGGTTTTTCAATATTATCTTTTCTCCATAACGGATCTGATTTCCCCACCATGCAAATGAGAAACCCACAGCAATAAGCCAGTAATATTTCTAATCAATAGCTTAATACGAAATTTTATAGTTGATTGAGCTCTTGAAGCTGGACCCATAAAACAATACAGAAGCAGTAGGCATTGTCAAAGAAAGGGAGTAGCAATGGAAAGCACGTAGCTCATCTCACAATGTTAAAAATTGTGAGTGCAGAGTATCAAAGAATAAATTTTGCCCATGTAAACAGCTAAACGTGATTATTACTTTTAATTTTGACTGACTGCTCCTTCTATAACAGGAACAGAAAGGGATTCTTTACTCATTTGCTCCTTTTATTTGCATCATTGCAGAACTGCTTCCCCACCTCCTGCCCCCATCTTGGAGGGAGTCTAAGCACACACATGCAGGAAAGCAGACGTATTTTTAAACAATAGGTTTTCCACAAGAATCGTAAGAATTTCCAAAGATTAGATATGTCACTGGGTTCAGAATTTTAAAGGTGCTCACCTTAGGCCACTTCTCAGTGCCAACCTTTGTATCGTAACGAGTTTTTGCACCCCTGGCATCAGTAAACTCCAGGTAATCATACCTGTGAAAATTGCAATTCATTACTTCCAAATTTACTTCTTAAATTCTGGGGGAAAATATTTCCTTCTGCATTTTCACAAGTGCTGCATCTCAGAGTCCAAGTATCCCACCACATCTCTCAGAACTACAACTGCATTGCTAAGGAATTTATTTCATGCCTCAATGCAATAGTCCTGGCAAACACAGACTTGCTTTCCTGTAGAACTTTCCCAATTCTTCAGAACTGGTAACGGGTATTAATTTTAACGTTTGTCATATGCCTTAAGGAAACAGTAACCTACTATGTTATGAAACAAACAAACAAAACAAACAAAGAGTTTTGTCTAAAGGCAAAATAAACACCACAATGAGAAATTTGATAAATTGGAGTAGTCACTGCAACATTGCAAAACAGATCAAAGGATGCAAAATTCATACAAGCAGCATGTCTCCACATTTGCCAGGAGAGGTGCCTTTCAGCACAAGACTAAGTCATTCAAAATAACACCTTGTATGGTAAGCAGCACATTGAAGAAACTGAGAGGGTACGCTTTGTGTGAAAGAAGTATTCCTTGCACAGTGGAACATGACTTGCCCCTCTGCACATAGATACTGGAATCCTGCAAATAGATATTGATATCTAACACAGCACAAGATCAAGTTACCTCCTTTCAGTTTCACACTTTTCATCAAATTCCACCTCAAAGTAAATTGCCCCATGACATAGGAAGACTGAGACCTCATGGCAATTATTTTCATAGTTATGAGGAGATTCCACTGTCCATGATCGCAATACCACAGGCTGTTCTTGCTGCCAACTTTCCATTTCCATCTGTATAATGAAAACACACTCTTGAGGTACAAATGTAAAGCATTAAAACAAACAAAAAACCACCACACTAGATTTTTGTGTCTATACATTTAAGCTGCCAGATGTACATACAGGGTGGCATTTAAAAAGTTACAACACTGATTTACACCTAGATCAGTCACAACGACATCCCTGATAAGCAACGTAGAGAAGCACTTCTAATGAAAGATTTATCTAGACTACCAGTGCAGGAGACAATCTCCCAGAAGTTCCTGTAAGTCTCCAACGACAACAAAAGCGTCTGGATGACTAATGTGGATTTAAACATCTACACTACAGACATACAAACTCACTCATACAAGCATCACTACAAGCAATGAAGCTATTTTTAATTTTACTTCCTCTTTCATTTTCAGACTCCCTCCTCCTATCCACCTTCTGTTCTCATTCCAGTTGCATCTTCTGGTCACTTTGCTCAACTTCCATATCCAAAGAGAGATATTTCCAGTTCTTTACTCAATGTATCACTGCACATCCCATTACTTGTGAAAGCTTTCCAGCTCCTTTCAAAATGCTCAGTAATAGCTTTTTGAGAAACTCATTTGAGTTTCCTATGCCTTTCTTGCAATTTTCCTTTTGTTTCACTGTACTTACAAGTGCTTTATTGCATTTTGCAATGCACTGCAAAATTTTATGGTACAATTAAATAGCATTTATGCACACATGTTATTAATAAGCATTAAAAATCACTTTTAGAATGCCCAGAAGAATTGACCAGAATTCCAGTCAAGCAAAATACTCAAAAGCATTAATAAAATTTGGAGGGAGTAGATGCTCACAAAGAACAACCAGAGCATGAAATAGAGAATTCAGAACTGTCTGCCTGTATCTTTAGTTACCTTATGAGGCTCACTACAAAGGTTTTTCAGTGGTTCTACCAGAGTGCTGAATCCTTTTAGCAGAGTACAATAAGGAATGTCTAAAGTGCAAAAATCCAACAAGAAGATGACCTAGGGGAAAAACACAGTTCTTGTTAAAACACACACGTAGCCATGTAACCTGGGTGTAGTACAAAATGCCAGTGGTCGCTTACCAGCTGACGAGTTGCCATTGCGAAGACAGAGTTACTTATTTTTTCTACTATTGTTTTGCCACTATATTGGGATAAAAGTGACTGCAGAATCCTTCTCGTATTTGACAGGAACTGGCCTACATCTAAAGAGAAACAAAAACCAACTTAATAGCCACCTTAAGGATGGTGGATAAACCTGTAGAGATTTGTTACCACAACCTGCTTTACTGAACACTACTTAAAGTGCACGGTGACGTGCAGAACAGGAAAGACAACAGGGAAGGCATCCACTGCCCCAAAAAACTGACACTTGGGAGAAAGTTCAGAGACCTTTTCTGTGATATTTCTATCATGGAAACAACTCACACTCATCCACTAACTTAAGAAAAAGAAGAATGATCAGAACTTAAATCAATTACTCCAAAAATGATGGTAGAATCTTTGTGTAACCAGCCCCTCTTCAAAACTAAGAAAAATAACACTAATAAATATTAACTATAGCCTTACAGCATTTTTAAAGGCAATACAGAGAAACAATGAACTTATTTATACAAAAATAACATAAATAAGAAGTGACTTTACATAAAATTCCAAGTATCATTTCTCTATTAAATACTTGGCCAAATTAACTATTCAGGACCGTACTGCTGCATTAAGAAAAATAAACATAATTTTAAAAGATGCTGTGAGATGCTGTTGCAGATGCTGTTGCAGAACATCCGTTATAAGTAAGTTCCTTTTTTCTTGCTATCACAAACATCTAGGTTAAAACATACTACCACAACAGGAACCTATCAAAATAAGGGACATATAAAAAAGCCAAAATGTTCAAATGATATTCTGTAATTGCATTTTTTCTTTCAATTGTAAAACCCCCAAATTTACTGATATGTTTTCTGAATATTCTTCCAACTTAAAATTATCAGTACAGATAAAATTCTAAGTTGCTTGATATGCCAGGCAACTGCTGGTGAACCTTTACTATACTGCTATTAATTAAATCAGATTGTAAAGTCACATATTGTACCACATTTAATTCTGTATTTGATCCCAGCACTTACAGTTTTTAAGTATTTCTACAGCAAGATCCTTGGCTGAATTATCACTTCCCTTAAGTTGCAGGTAGCACCATGAAAGGAGGCTACCTTGAACAGACCAGAATAAGGAAGACAGGACTGTACCACTCTCTTGCTGTGCAACATCCAGCATCATCATTTCACACTGAAAAATAAATATAACAAACGAATATTTTCTTCTGCTGCAGAATGACACATTGTAGAACTAGGTAAACTGTGACGGACATAATCAGCCCACTCTTTCCACATAAAAGATGAAATGCAACTGACAAACTGCATATCACATCATGAAACCATACAACTTCATGAGGCAAGTAATGTATTTTGTTTTGATAAATCACAATTTTAAGTAGGAACAGACACATGTGAATCACTCGATGTTCTCAGCACATTTTTCTGCATATGTAAATGACCCTCCTCCATTTACACCTCCCTTAGATGCACGACCAAATCTAACCTCTCAATATGGAATGACTACTTCTGTTTCCTAGTGTTGATAGGGTGCCATAGATTTTCTTAAATGCTACAGGAAAAAAAACAAACAAACATAAAAGCCCCACAAAACAGAAACAAAACGCCTTATCCCATACATTACTTACCCTTCTATTACAAAATTTTAATACTTGAAGGAAAATATTTCAGTCGTTTGGAAGACCTAGCCCTACGGCCCTTAGCAGATATTAATAGCTTCATCCAGAGGGACATTTTGGAAAACTAGTTTCTTTAAGCACACATCTAAGGCATGCAACTTGTGTTTGCAGACAAAAATCACAGCAAAGAAGCAGGAAGAGGAATAATGCAAAGACACTTACCTCTCTTGCTGCCACTAGCAGAAGGGTTTCCATGACTGACAGCACTTCACTTATGTCAAAATCTGCGGAAACTCCCTTCTCTGGTAGCAGTAAGAGTCCACCTGGATCTTGATCACTACGAAACAAAGACCTTCTTACTAACCAAAATCAGGTAGCATAGTTCCAAAATATAAATGTATCTACCCTTGTGACAAGGATAAACCTGTAGAGATTCTATTGTATCATTACTATTAAAAGTGACTGGGTTCTGATGAATCCAAACTGATTAAAGCAATACCAACCATCAAGAGGGACAAACAATGCAAATAGTCACTTAAAAACTTGAAAGATAGCCTAGCAAAAGCCTTTGAGCAGCACACTGTGATTTCAGCACCAATGGTAATCCTTGAATATTTTATATCACTATTCCGTTAATAAATATCCTAACTGGCAGTATTGTCTAAAGCAAATCAGTTGACTATTTTGTAGAACTGTCTTCCAATTGAATTACATTTATAAAAAGGATTAAAAATAAATTTATTAACAGATGAGGGGTGTCAGATAAATATTTTCAATTTCAAACCCCCTTACCTGAAGTGGGTACACAAGGATCTGAAGGCAAGATGTACAGATTGCTTATGTTCTTGCTCTGTGATGTTTTTCTAGAAAATGAAGAACATTTATTTTTATGATAAGTTCTGTTTCCCTTGTCTACGAGAAAGAATTATAATTTCTGAGCTTTGCTATTCATTTTTGGTATCAAAAAGG
This sequence comes from Anas acuta, assembly GCF_963932015.1. NCBI lineage: Eukaryota > Metazoa > Chordata > Aves > Anseriformes > Anatidae > Anas > Anas acuta. The sequence continues at coordinate 8,052,364 of NC_088997.1, forward strand.
CAAGTATAGCTTTTCTTTCTTTAGATAAGCTACAGGGGGATGGGGTGGTAAAAAGAGACAAAGAACATGTTACTTGAATCAGACAAAGCATACATTATTTGACAACAAGAACTCAGATTTGATGTTTTCTGCATAAAGAAAGCAGGTACTAAACAATCAATTTCTCACTTAATGGTTTACCATCATGGTGAAGAGCTGGTTTCGCCTGGTCTGTCTGTCGGGGAAAAAGATTGCTGCTCCACTGAGTAAGGTGTTCTTGACTTCCTGTTTTAGCATTTTCACTGGCGTGAGGTTACTGTCCCCCATATCCACCACTGCTCATACAAAAAGAAAACAAAATGGTAAGTTCAAATCAATACATAATACGTTAGAGGCACAACTGAATTAAATGTGTAATTGTTACAACTTCAAGTCTTTGCAGTCCCATATTATACACCAAAAATGGGGGAAAACGTTTTGACTTTTAGCAAGAAAGATTTCTCTAAGGATATATTTATTCACTGAATAAATTAATTCAAGGAACATTACGGCTTGACAACTATCAAAGCTAATAAAGCTTTCAAAATGTGACAGATTCTGTATAAACTGGTTTATCTCCAGCTTACTTTTCAGGAGACTGTCAGCTAATTAACAAAAAAATTATACTTCAATAAAGAGGGTAAAATCCTGTTTCCAGCCAAATCTAATGCGTAATTGCCATTCTCTTCACTGGCTCCAGATTCTTTCATGTTTGTGTACACATTACACGCTCCTCCTAAGAGCCTGTATTTTTATATACATGAAATATGTGAACTGACTGAACTTCATTCAGTTAAAGGATCACATTCCCTGCTGGTTTGAGCAGGTGACAGGTTCAAAGGAAGTTTCCTATTGCAGCTGCTTCCAAGCCATAAGTTGTCATAAAACCTATAACACCGTTTACAGGCTAAGAGAAGTTTCATTGTGATAGACTAATTAGTACACACTGACCTGAAGAAGAAACAAAGGAATAGAGTAACTGGCTTAATCTTTAAAAATAAATATATTTTCCCAAATTCTACCTACTGTAACACACTTGCAAAACAGAACAGACAATACAGGTAATACATTCAATATACATTACCTTCACACAGATGTCTGTAAAGCTCTTCTGCAGCTTCTGTGTGACCAGGTGTTTTGTTCTGAGAAGTTTCTTGAGGTTTAGCAATTTTATTGTCTCCAGTAAGTACAGAGAAGCAGCTCTGGAGCAGCTGCAACAGCAACGTTTGAGCAAAGATGCATTCTTCCCTTGGGCTGTAAGAACACAGAAAACAAACAGAAGCAAAGACTAGAAAGGAGAAGCTCTTATATAGCAAATAAATAATGCTATGAGATTTACTATCTCAGATAGATAAAAAAAAATGCTGACAGCATAGCCAAAAAAAAAAGTGTTGCTAACAGCTAAATCTACATCTCAAGCTTCTCTACAACATCATAGTTAAAAACCCATATGGCAGAAGGAGGAAAATGTTATTTATGTAAGTGATGCACTTTAGGAAAAAAAACAACCTGCTGCAACACAACTAAGCATACTTTACTTACACATGCACACACAGATTAGTGCTTCCCCACACAGTAAAGATGTAACTTACTTTTGTTGAAGTTTATTGTAAAAATTCCAGAACAGCTGCAGATCAAGGCCTGTGAAATCTAAAAATGACTTGTATTTTAATCCACTCTCCTTTTGATGAACCTTAAAAAAGACAAAGAAAATGCAGGATAGGAAAGTTAACTCCGAACAGAACAAATTCACAAAAAATAGTTATCTAAGCACTGGATTTAAAGCAGCCTATCTTGCTATAAATTTGCATCTCACATGAGTTCCAGTATAAGTTCTCTCACCATCGAAAATATTCTGGTGATTTTGGCTGAAATCTTCCCCTTTACAGAGCTACTAACAGGGACTCTGTCTCCTCTCTCCAGATGTCTAGTACAACATCCCTATCCTGTGTCACCCCATTAAGAGTCTTTACAACCTTTACCTCTTTTAATTTGACTAAAATTAAGTAATTGACAAAATGAGACCACCCAGGACTCAGAATCTAAGTTGAAAAGTCACTGAATCATGCACGGTATGAACAAAAACATGATTTTGCCATGTATCCTTGAAGGATACATGTCAAAAGGTACATCGATGCTGACATAAATCAGTGCATACCAGCACTGATATACCTCTTAACTACATAGATCTCACCTTGGACACTGATGTTATTTGAAAGAAGGAGAACATGTTTTAATCTATACAACCTGCCTAGCTACCTCTCTACATATGAGGGTTTGAACTAGATGATCTTTAAGGTCCTTTCCAACCCCAGCCATTCTGTGACTCTATACCTTTCCCATACTTGCTTCAGAAATAGTTACACTAATAGACTGTGCAGTGTCCTTCTCTTTCATCTACTTCACCTAGCACTGCTATTTCAGCATTGATGCTGAAAAATAGTTCTTAGCTCTCTCCAGAACCCAAGGTGAGCATATTGCCAATCAACTTCAGCAACCATAACAGAGTGCCTTTTTTCAGAGAGCATTTTTTTTTCCACAGCATGGTTCTAATAATTATTACTACTCACTTGTAAGACTTTGCTTCGTCCACTCACAGTTACTATCAGCATAGCTTTATTACTTTTAGCATGGAAAATATAGGCTTAAACAGAACAGAAGTGAAAATACCAGGTCTTGTGCAAGCTGCTGGATGAAATGAAGTGTCTTCAGGAGAAGAGTTGTGCCACACACTGTATCATCACCAGTTTTCCTGCACTGCAAGCAGTTCATGCTCCTGTTGGGCTCCTCTCGCATAGGCCGAAGATACCCAAGAACACTGAGGCCCTGAACTCCAAGCCTTTCTGCTGTGTCTTGTCTTGTGCAGAGGAACTTTATCATTAAGTACTAAAGGAACATAAAACACAGCACAAGAGTGGGTTTTAAAAGTTACTCTAAACTTGGCTTTTACAAGACATGAGAGCACATGTGTGAGGAGACTGCAGGTTTGGGAGAGAGACAAGCATGCCGTGTTCCCTGCCTACCACCCCCAGAAGTTCAAAATAATGAGCTCAAGATTCAGGCTAAACTTGGACTCTCAGAAAGTCCCAGTACTGGTTCTGTGACCTCTGCAGGTATCTGCAAAGTTAGTTAATTAATTATCAGTTCCATGCATTCTGTATACTCTGTTTTTTGGCTCTATAGTTACAGCATTTTTGCAGGTAGAAAAACGTATTATCTGCATTTAAAAGCAAGCAGAGCATCAGCGTGTAATATCTAAAGCAGTTTTATTCACTTTGTCCACATTAAGATACAAAACGTAAAGCTGAAAGGAAGAGCAAGTGTTGTCATCCAAAGGTATTTACTAACTCCACTCACTCAAAAGTCTACGGGGTTAATGGTTACACAGACAACAGCTGAATGCTTTAACAAGCAATGATGGTTTCAGAAGCCCCACAACCACTTCTGCTAATTTTCAGAGTCTAAAAAACTTCAGGGGAACTATTCAACAGCTTATGCCAGAAACAAGATAAATGCAACTGAAAATCAAAGCTTCCTACTTAAACATTATAAATCGAAACCCATTTTCTGCCACTCTCAAAACAGGGAAGTCCCACATTCCTCAAGGTATTCGATCTAACTCACTGAACTGCTTATTAATTATTTGTCCCTTAAAAGAAGGGTTGAAGAATAGAACAATAAAGAATAAATAAAGAATAAAATCTGTAACTATGCAGTTAAGATACTATATATTTCAACTAGATATCTAGCTAACTAAATGTGTATTTATCTATATAAATATAAAAGTAATATATATTTAAAATATAAAAACAGAATATAAAATAAAGATACTAGAATAAAGCAACAACCACATCATCCTTAGAAATATTCACTCCTAAAACCACTGATCTGTGCATAATCACATAATTTTGCGTTAACTCTAAACCTGAAGTACCATTTAACTACAACTGTATATGTGTACATGCAGAGAAAAAGAATGTAACACAGAACAAAAGTCAAATCATCCTTTCAGCTAGAAGCCAATTGACTCCTACCCAGAAGAGTTCTGCTTGCACAAAAAAGTTCTGTTTATTTCAATTGGCATAACAACAGAGCACAGCGATGAGCCTCTGCTCACTGTGACTGGGCTAATGGATTTTCATCATTTCTTACCTGGGAAACTATGCATTGTTGCATTTTGACATCCACTTCATCCCACTCTTCTTCCACTTCAAACCAGCCAACAGGATCATCATCTCCCAAATCATCACTTGAACAGCTGCTTCTACGTATAGAAGAACATAAACTTTGTAAAGAAAAGAAACTGCTGCAAAGCTGAATATGCTGCCAAAATATTTTTAACACGTTATGGTTGTAAAGATGACAGAGAGGAAAGAGAAACTTTCGCATACCTTATATGTGCTCCAGTTTGTGTATTACAATGAACAAAGTCTTCCACATAGTCGTGGTCCCTAACCTCCCCTCACTCCTAAGCAACAATTCTGATAAAGTAACTTAATAAAACTAATTAAAATACATCTTTCTATAAATTATCAGAGATCTGCACTGTAAGCAGAGCGTTTGTTTTGTTACATCTTTTTCTAAATAGGTTTTTAAATCAAGAGGTTGAAATCAACACCTACGTATATATTTCCTCAAACACATCAAACACATCAAAGGCTCATGAAAATCAAACAGGTAACCATTAAATGACACATGCATCATTTTTAAGTCATTTGGAGCAATTCTCAGTAGCTCAAATGCCATTGCAAAATGACCTCATACAGCATTTATATTCCCTTCATTAGGAAAAGTGCCCCTTTACCTGTTTTTTAAAAATTGTTTGAATTCCTGTAGCTTCCATTTGTCATATCTTTCAAATCTTTTGAAGTGTTCCTCTGCATGGAACTTTTCTGAAGCACTATTGTAAGCAAACACCAGCCCACACTGGGCTCCAATAGCACCTCTTCGAACCTAAAAGAACAAATATAGAGAAACATACATAAAAATGACAATAAAATAAGGTGGTGTTTTCACAGAAAAAAAAAAAGTTACAGTAAGCAACTAAGTACTAACAAAACTGATATAACTGGAATAACTGAAAACTGGAATAACACTTTTTAACCTAAAGAAGGAAATGAAACAGTTTGGAGAAGTGTTATGGAAGCTTTTGTAATCCGTTGGATCATGTGCATGATTAATGTTTGCTACAATTATCACTCTGCTAATAACCTAACAATAACTACACCGCCAAATATTAATTCTCATTCTAATTTTTGTATACTTAAAATTGGAAAAAAAAAAAAAAAAAAGAATTGTATCTCGGTATCCCTGCACTGCTTTGCAAAAGTTTAGTTGCCTCTATGGCTCCAGTTTGAATTTACTTGCCAGAATTCCATTCTTATTTGATTCCCTTGGACATTAAAATATGCGTTCTTATTCCAGGAATTCAATTATTTCTTTGCCTTAAATAAATAAATTCAGCTGCAGAAATCTCACTGAAGATTTCTCCTGGCCACAAGATTTAATCACAAGATCTTGTTTTCAAACCAGATAAAATTGCACTGAGTGTTCAAATTACTCTGATGTCTTTGAAAAGAATTTGAGAAACCCTTCATTTAGTCTGAACTCACATACTATATCTTGAAACTCTGCAATTCAGAGTTGAAAAATTACTTTAAATACTATGTATAAGATCTTACAAATAAATTAATACTCTACACCTTAATAACTTGAGTATAGTACAAGACATAGACAAAAGCAAGAAAATAAATGTCTTGACTGCATGCTTGTGGCACTCTGAAGCAAGTTTAGGTCTCTGTTTTCTTCAGATCCCTGTGATTTACACAAAAGTAAAACCCCAAAATACCACTGTTTCATGATGAATTTAAAATTTAGTTGATACAAAAGAAAAAAAAAATCAAATTCAACTCTACCAAAAGGAAAAGAGAAAATAGAGAGCCTTCTCCTTGAAAAACATAGAGAAACTACATACCTTTATTCTAATTTGTGTCACTTGAAATGAAGATTCAGTGCCAGTAGAAAGAATGATACTTGCTCTGGTCTTCCCGGTTTCAGTAAGAAAACCTAAAGCAGCAGTGGAAACAGAATGAGGCTGGAGGGACTGCTAGGGCAAAACATTTGAAAGAGAACACCAAGATGGTGGACTCACAGGGGGGAAACAAGAACAAGATGTGTTTCTAGAGAAATGCTGTAGCTCATTAGGACATGTTTCCAAATAACACAGTGAAAGACAAGTAAAAAAAATGTATCATGTTAGTATACACTCCCACAGAGCATACATAGGTCTCTCAAGCAGTGTATCTCTTGGGACTGCAGTATTTGCAGCTACTTTCTGAGTGTTACCCATTAAAGGTTATTAGTAACACCCAAATATTACTTTAGCTTGTGGTTCTGCTCACTGATACAACTCACTGTTCTTCAAACTGATCTACAAAACACCAGAAACAATCCACAAAATAACTAAAAAAATAAATAATATGCACAAGTATACAAAGGGGTAAAATAAATATTTAGAACGTGCCTGATTTTCTGTCACGATAGCTTTCATTTATAAGTAGCACTGTACAAGCTGATATACAGCGTTTTTCTTTCAGAAAGGTTATGTGACATTTCAGTTCACATACGATCAAGAAACACAACTCTCTTTCTTTAGGTTGTGTCTAGTACATAAAAACATTCTGTTAACAAAGATAGGCTTTAGCAAAGAATTAATAGGTATGCACAGTCAGTGAAAATCTCAGTGATTTCCACCATAGTTCTCCATCAATATTTGGGAAACCATCAGTGAATGATTCATGACTTCAAGCCACAAAATGTGCTATAGTGTAATTTTGTGACAGTTTATTGCTTACTTTCACGCGAAGTATCAATAATTCTCCCCGAGATCATATCCTTTTGTTGTTTTGACAATAAACTGGTTCCTGAGAGATTCACCTTGTTGTAATACAGAATTTTCACATCGTTTTTTGTTTGTTTGTTTCCATATCATAAAACTATTGAGTATTGCCAAATATATATATGCAATAGCTCTGCAGCCTTGTTAACAGCCTTTGTGTATGGTTGAATGTTCTGGATTTTAAGTCCAGGCTCTTACCATCCCCAGTCCATGGCTCTACAAGGAGGTTTTCAGGCCCTGATTTGTCTTCTTTTCCCTTTACATCACATGCTTGCAAAGTTAATCGCAATGGTTTTCCTAAACAAGAAAAACAAGGTTTCTCAAATTCATAAAATATATAGCTTATTTGCCTGATTTAAGTTCTTCATACAAAGAGCAACTGAAAATATTGCAATACTATGAGCTTTTTACCACTGTCAGACAGAAAAAGTAGAAAAAACCTTATGTATAAGAAGTCATGTTAGATTACTATAGTTAGAGTTTTAGATATGTACAGAAGGAGAAGGAAAAGCATGACAACTATTGGTCCTTCAAGTGTTTGGAATTCTACATGATACTACACGATACACCACTCTTGCCTTGCAAAAAGCAGCAGCTACTACAGGAAAAACAAAATGATTTTCAAAAATTTTGAAAGCAAATACTGATACTATAATTATAAAATAATTAATGTACTCTTAGGCACAAGCCAAAAAATCCTGACAAAAGGTACTAAAAGGCAAACAAAGGGGAAAATCCTTCATGAGATACTAATGATAATCTCAGGAACTGATACCTGAAAATACAAACTTATCAAACAAGCACAGTCTATACAGCAAAATCCTGCTGCCTGATGCCAGAGCATTTGTGGCTCTACAGGTACAACAAATACTCAGATTAATTTATAAAAGTAAAAACAAAAGAACTGTAAATAGATGTTAACAGCATTATATTTAAAATATTTTAAATTTGTGTATGTGTCTGCAAGAGAGACCATTTACTGAGGCTAAACATACAAAAAATTAAGCGTGTTACTGGAAGAATAAAAGGAAAATGGCATCTGATGTTTTAACACTATAGAAACACTGCCACCGTCTTGATAAAGGGCCCACTGCCCACAAAGTTCATGTCTTCTTCCTCAAGATCATGCCACCCGGTTCAATTCGTGGATCACAGAAAGCTTATCTAATCACAAACTCCTAGGGCAGTTCAGTTGCACAAGCTCTATCTTCTCGGTAACAGTCATTACCTTGTAAGTCTTTTGTCACTTTAAACCCCAGCAAAACAACAAGTAAACCAACTGTGAAAGCTGTCTATTGTCTTACATACACACAGTAAAAAAAACAATTATTCAGTTACCGTATTTATACAGCAGGTTCTGTCTAACTGTTGCCATAGAAGCGATAAGCGATGAAGCCTTGTATGGAGTATCCAGATGATCGGTGATGGTACAAAGCGAACTTATCACTTTAGCAACACTCCCCCTGGCTAAGGCAAAGGCCAAGAGTGTAAGTTCAACCTCTGGAGTAGTACAGCAACTGGGAAGAGGAAAGAAAAGAGGGGAAGGGGAACAAAAAAACAAAAAAAAAAAACAATATGAAAAGAAAACTCAGGACAAGTGCATCAAGTACAATTTTAATATGGGATATCTGTTTCTTCTGTGGTAACCTAATTGATGAAGTCATTAAACCACCAAATTATCAAACCTAGTAGCTGCGTGGCTTGTTACAGTTGCTATAATAAATATTGGGTATTTTAGAGAGAGTTCTGCAGAGGAATAAAGCATCCTGTTCTGTGCAAACCCAGTTCCCAGCAGGGAACCTATGACCTGAATTTGGCCATCTGGATGCTCCAACATTTCCCAGACAACATCATGACTAGCAAACACAGCCTAAACTGCCTGCATGGATGGACACTAGGTTCTTGGACTGTGCTTTGCAACAGTCTCTGTGAAAGAGTGGTTTCTTCAAACAGCAGTAACACAGTAACATTGGCACAATCTTTATTCCCTTTAGTATTAGCAGCCAGGCTCTGATGACTTGAGGATATTTTTTTCTTAAAAAACCAACCAAACAACCAAACAACCAAACAAAAAACAACAAACAAAAAACAACACTTATCCCAGCTCAGTTTTCTTTTTTGTATTACAGTAGCCCCAGCTTGGCCTGCTATCCATTGCCTTCAGTGCTCCATCACAATACAGCACCACGCAATCAAAACTAGTCTTCGACCTTTGAAATTACTGGGAGTTGAAATTTCTTTTCCTTGATCAAAGCTCCTCTAGCCCCATTTAAGCCACTGCACACCATCTTAATATTAAATTATATTAGCACACAACATTTCAAGCCAAATACAGTGGAGCAGACACTGCTTTTAAAAGAAGACAACCAACACTCACACAGAAAATCTAAGGTACCTGTTTCTTAATGCCTTTAAAGTTTTCAAGATAATAAAATAAAGAGCAGGCAAGTAACAAACAAGATACATTTGCTATACAAATTCTTCTAAACCCTTTTCCACTGTATTAAAATACATTAACACAATCTTACCTTGTTATTCTTATAAGGAAGCTGTCTACTTCTTGCAAAACATTTGGAGATAAGAAGCTTGAAAAATCTGTAGAGCCTGGAGTTAGGGACAGAGGTGGCATGTGTTGCAGTGCTTTCCTAGAAAAAAAGGATGGAATGTAACTTCAAAGAAAATAGACTTCTACAATTAGGCATTTAAATCTTTACACTTTTTACAAGTGGGTCTCTACAAATAGCTTCTGAATGAGGAAAGAGTCTATTTACACAGATAATCTTCTCAAAAGTTAAAAACAATATTGTGTTGTAGGTAGGGAAATTTCAGTGATTGTTAGGTAGTCTCAATCTCACATTTAATGAGAAATAAATCAAGGTGTTTTGAATTAAATCTATGACAGAATTAGAAATAACTTAATGTCTAAACACTACCTTATTTTAAATAGTTCCAGAATTGAGCAAGAACCCATTAACAAGGGGGAAAATTGATTTTAAATTCATTCAGACCAATTTCAACGTGATTTTTTGTTTGATTTCCTAAGGTAATTTAATAACCCCTGAAAATAGGAAACAGGAATTCTAGTTGGTTACATCAAAGACGTTCTATCCAACAACAAAGTTTGGTCTGGGACTTTATAACTCCAAACACTGAATTTCCAATTCCTGAATGCTTATATTTTTGCCAAGATTTCTCTTTTAAAACTGTTTTTAGGCCTTATTAGAAACATAACATAAATTCTGAGCTAACAAATACCTACACTGTAGCAAAACTGAAGGCCCTCAGTTTCAGTAAATCCAAACTATGTAGGAACTATGAACTCCAGTAAAGTAGCTATGAACATTCCTCAAGCAGACATGAACACATATAAAGTCACCTACACTCTAAAGACTTTGAATAGACGACAGAAATTAAAGATAGCATTAATGGACTTCAGCCTGCAGTATTCATTAGATAATGACAGCGGTGCTCTTAAACGCAGAGGTATCACACTAACTAAGCTCTATAAAAGTCAACGTGGGTGTGTAGCGATGTTATTAGGATTCCAATCCTTCAAGTCATCAGGCAGAACTGTTTGGCAGTCAAACAAGGAAATGTTACAGAGAAAACAGCCAATCACCACAAGCAAGCATCTGCAGAGATATTGCATACACACCACCGTATTCCCATGTAATGAATGACAAGGCCTTACGCAGGCAAAAAATGCCGAAAAATGGGCTAAATTAAGCTCCGTTCGTAAGTGGAAGTTGTGCAATAGTTATAATCAATGAAATTAACAAAGAGAAATCTAATTCTAGGCTTCTTGAAAACATTACGAGTCAAAGCCATTCAGTCATGGCTTAACAACTAGATTAGTTACAACAGATATGAGAATTGTTCTAGTATGTGAAGGTGAAATATAAAAATTTAAACAATGTGGTAGCTAAAAAGACATTTAAATACCTTAATGGAGGGAGTGGAAACCAGTTACACAAGGTAGATTAGTTTACAAAAGCTGGAAGTAGTGAAAAAAAAATCCAACTATGAAGTTTGGTACTTACTGAGTATTTTGTAAGATAGTGTGAACAAATGCTGGATTTGTTTCCATGGAAGCTGTTACCAGAGAGGTCAGCAGAGACCAGTACCAGATAGCCGAAGCATCGCAGACTGAGACGCCCACCTTCTTAACTCTTTGATAACCAATCGCCCTGAGTCCATGGATTCTAGTGTCGCATCCATCACTAAGGCAACGCTTGATGTTTATCTGTACATCTGTCAAAACAGAAAGCAGATTTTTTTTTTCCGTTGCTTCTGTTGGATTAGATGTAGAAGAATCCAGATATTTAAAACCACAAATACTGCAAAACCTCAGAGAAAAATAGCAGCAGACATACAAGAGTACTCCCACATATGGGCAACTAGCACTTGTATGCTTCTTAACCATGCACACTGTGATTTGGAAAATTCACCCTCTGAAATTGCTTATGTGATCCATTATACATTATACTGGTACAAATTAGGAAAAAAGTAGTAAAAGAACCTCAAAGTGGAAAATTATTACAGATTATTTCACCACTACTAATCATACTTTTTTACCTATATACATAGGAAGTGTCTTGGGTCAGGAGGTGATGGGGAAGGTAAGGAAAGAGTAAAGCCTAAATACAAACCATTAAATTACATTAAAACATTCACATAAGTTTTTGATCATTTTGCAAAGATAACATTCTCTTAGTTACCTCTGAGGAACAACAGCCTTGTTGACTGGTTCTGTGGCCCTGAAACTCTGTCTTTGGGAAAAGTATCTACTTGAGTTGAAGGGACAAAGATTCTGAAGCTTCAGAAAGGTCTTAGGAAGGAGCAGCTCTCCTCTGAGTGATTACAATATTGCAATCACAGATCTAACAGACTTAAAAATAACACTACTTAGAAGTCCTTAGCATATAAACTGCTTTACAAGAACCGCCTAACCAACTCTTCAGACTTTTGGTACAAAAAATAGCCTCCCAGATACAACTTTTTGCTCGATACTATTATCTAACAGCTTTCACTCTGCAAGCAAAGATATTTTAACATTGCCTGATGGCTTCAAACTGAGAGGCTGAAAATGTGTTTTAATCATTTTAGCTCTTTAACCCTTAACCTGAGTTACAGACAACGCGACAAAGGCTCAGAAGACTCTCTTACAGGCAAGAAATTAAACTACAGCTAAAACAATTTCTCTGACTGAAGGGTAAGGCCAAGAGCTTCTGCTCTAATGATTGACATTTCAACACATCATTCTGTAACCTACCCAAACTTTCACCTTCAAAAAAGCAACGAAACAATACACCAATGGTATCTTTATTGACTCACACATCTGACTAATGTTAGCGTTTTCCAACAGTGTTACGTAGCCAGTGATATTGCTTGGAATGTGAACATCTCGGACCTCCTGGAGACTGCTGGCATTCCTTCCCACTGCCACTGTAACTTGCTGTGGCATGTAGCTCTGGTCATTAGCTGCCACTGCAATGGACAGATGTCTCAAAACAACATCTGGTTTCATCTTTAAACTGCAAAGCAAAGAAAAAACATTTTTTGAAAAAGATAAATCAAACACTTCACTTTAAGCAGAGCCTCACCCAGTTTCCACTTTTGCAAACATAAATAAATCCACTGGGAGTTATCTAATGCTTCATAGGCATTACCAACCCTGTATCATGGTATAGGTGTTAGAAAACTTGTTGTTGGCTTAAAAGACGATCACCTCTGATAGACAGACCGTAAAATTTTCTGTTGTTCAGCTTTTCAACTGAGAATTAATTCCTCAGGAATAAAAGTGTAGTGTTAATAATGGACAAAATTGTTTTGTTTTGTTTTTAAACCTAAAACAAACAAAAAACCCACCTAGACCAAAGAATCACTAAATACTTCTGTTTCAAGGAGCAGTAACTGTCTAGCTGGTGTCAAAGCACTTCCATTTAAGCACTAACCACAGTAATATGGGTTGGAAAGTTTAGCTAAACAACCATGTGCATCAGCATGGAAGATGCTTGGCCTTTAAAGGCTTCATTAGGCCTTTAAACTTTATGCAGAAATCCATGACATGTTTTCAAATAGATTCATCTGTCACTCAGTAATTCTCAGATTTTTTCCAGTTACACTCCTGCTGTGAGACCTACAAAACTCAGCTGGACATTGCGCTGCGACACTCACCGTATCCAGTGCGAGCGAGCGCTCCCATCTGACTGCCAGAAGGACGTTGTTTCTCCATTTGTCATCTTGTCAATATCAGCGGAATTGGATGAGGTTTCTATGTGAGTATAGCACTTTGTGACAGACTTCAGTTTGTCCAGCTCCTGATTGCCATTCAAGTCACTGGGGTATTCTGAAAAAAAATAATAATAAAAGAAATCACTCCTAACATTCTTATTTTCCTTGTTTTCAAGAACCATTATACTTTTATTATAATATCATATGAATTAACTTGGTGGCATAGGACAGAGCTCCTGGAGAAGTGTTTCTGACAGAAAACTTTTACTTCAGATGAAATCACAATAGTCCTAATTTACCACTTGCAGTATGAAAATACCAACTTTATTTCTAGTTCTATCTCCTCATTTCATTTCTGGTCTCATCAGCACTTTTTATTTTTATGCCAAAATCCAAAAAGATGAGAGAAAAAAGTAACTTATGATGGAGAAAACCTTAATCCAGCTGTTCTAGGGAAAGGACAAAGCAGACTGTTTCCCCAAGATGACTTGATCTGTTTCAAAAAAAGTGCAGAGATCTGAAAATACCATGAAATCAAGTTTCAAGAGGAAGAAAAGGATCTCTTCCTCTAGGGAAACCACCAAGAAAGTCTCATCTGAAATATAACAAAAGTTTCACTACTGCCACCCCAGAACAGTTACTTTAATACTGAACAGTCAGCTTCAGAAAACATTCATCTCCATATGGAAACTGTTCCCTGCAACTAGTAGAGATATTTGACTGGATAAAGAATAACACAAATTAGCAATTGCCATTCTGAAACAGGTCACCAGAAAGATGAGAAACACCCAAGTGTGTTACTTGGAATGCTAGGCAGTTAGGAAATCAATTTATGAGCCTCAAAAATGTAAATAAAAAAAATAAGAAGTGTGCAGATCAACTTCATAAAAACAGAAAGTCATGACTGTTAAAGATTTAACAGTAAATAACACTTGTTATTGTATCTGCAATCTCTTCTTCAAGCTATGGTTACACTACCATTCTGGAAAAAAAAGAGAAAATGTTACATACCTCTCTCTTTTAGGAGAAGTCGATCTAAAGAATCCTTCAACACAGAAGATCGCATAGTACAGATATTGTTGAAGTACTCCAACACCGGGTATGGGATGGCAGTACTAGAAATTCGATTCCGGTGCAAGAATCTCAATATCATTGATGCATGAAGACCAAGGCGCTCTTTTGATTCAGAAAATATATCAATGAAACCTAGAAAGAGATATTATTTCCACTTTTGTTGCAACATCTGGCTTGACCTTTCAGCAACCAGGTCATCATTTTTCCCCTTTACCTCTTACTACCCTGTAAATTCAAATGAAGCATGAGAGCTGATACTGGAACCATATTCCACCATATGCAGTAGCTCAAGTTTGCAACCTCTACAGCAGGACTGTAAATAACTTGCCAGTTAATTGAAATGTCTGAAAGGGTTCAAAACAATCACCAAAAATCTCAGTTTTATACTTACTTTTCTGTCCCAAAAGTTCTAAACCCTTACCTTGAAACATGCTGCTTGGCTGAAGAGGTGATGTATTCACATCACTTACCTTGAGCTACACTAGGCACTAGTGGATTTTGGCACTATGGATTATTCCCAAAGAGGTGCCTAATGTTTTCTACCACCTACATAAGAAATTTTAGCTTCTTCCCGATGGTATTCTGAATCACAGCATATTTAGATGTATCAAATAATACCCCATAAGTACTCTCCACTGACTTCCTTATCAACCAGTTCTAACACTTCTTGTCTGATCCTCTAAGGCAAATCCCCTTTAGCCACTTAGCATTAAAAGCTTGGAAGGAAAGACAGTAACTGATACTTATCCCAGAATTCAAATTCTGGAAACTGACACTTTCCAGAATATATGCTATCAAACGTGAAATATGTTTTAGCAGGATTCCAAAAGCTACATAACAATATAATGATAAAGTACATGACTCATCACCTCACAGACTCAGTGGAGGATTTATTCTTCCAGCTAGCAAGTACAAGACTATTACTGCATTAGTTAAGTACTCCCCAGAATTTTGCAAGAAACTCTTTTCTGTCTGCGAGATAAAACTAAACAAGGACAAGAAGCTCCTCAGTCACACAGAGAAGAAAATAATGGTTACTTATGAAAGTAAGTCAGCTGGATGTATTTATAGGACATTTTTAATTTACAATTTCACTTGTCTGATACTAGGGAAGCAAGAACAGCTCGGACTAGAGGTTTGACAAGATTAGGACAAGAAACACTATTAAAGCAGTTTATTGAAGCAGCATTCCTTATATAGAGGCAGGACTTGGGAAAACATTTTTGTGCCACTCTGTTCTCACCTGGAACAAGGGAACAAGCTTGCAGCTGCCTGATGACATGGCTCAGCTCCCCTTGAAGATTAGCTCCACTAGAATTCTTGAGAGCCTCCAGCATATTCTCCACATCCACGGTGCCATCTCCTTCAGCATCAAATTGTGCAAAAGCCTGAAGAGGAACAAAAAAAGGAAAATTTATTTCAGCATGATTACTTCAAGCAGAAATTCCAGGTATTGCATATAAGCCTTAACAGTAAACATTAAAACACCATCAAATGAAATCAAAATAATCAGTTTTCTGCGGTATTGAGTTAAAGACAATGGCAAACAGCCTGGTTGAAAATCTGCAGTCTTTAGCAAGTTTTAAGGCATTTGCACGGCCTTCCTATAAAAGTCAACTGTAGTTATACTTAGGTGGAGACAGCACGTCTTCTATACCAGTGAATCAGCACTATCCATCCACCCAGCATCTGTGACTGAGAAGGAGCTCACAAAAGAACGTTAAAAATCTCCTCCATTACATGGCAAGTTTCTTCTAGAAGCAGTACAATCCATTACTCATTAGTGCTACACCTACCTCACTTTGAATGCGCCCATTCAAATTCTTTCAGGTTTTAAATCTTTATTTAAAAAAAGAAAGTATCCCTAGAACCAGGCTTTTAAAGTGCATTTCCTTCCATATGCTGTCCTCCTGCACTGAATACCAGCTTCAAATAGTTTATCAAAGTATTTATGAAAACATTGGAACAAGTTAGAAGTCCGTAAGATTTCTATTCTTATTGAAGACAGATTTATAAACTTTGACCTGAATATAAATTCATATTATAACAGGTGTGTTGAGCACCTATAAAAAGTAATTTACACAACTATTTATTTCACGTCTTTGTGGTAACAAACTTACATGACGTTTTTATCCAGCTTAAGCCTATAAAAGAGAACTGAGTTCATAAACGTAAATGGTTTAAACTAGCTACTTCAGAGAACTCGTAAACCAGTGACACACTGAGATATATATATATATCAGTATACATTATATATATAAACTAGCTATATTTTCACAAGTAATTTTGAAATGACCTTCTGTTCAATGCTCAAAAAAAAATATTATCTGAGGATACCCAAAGAAGAGAAGCGAAATTTCCAGAACCTTTTTTCATATAAACTGGGAATGGGCTTATAAAAGAGATATAAAAAACAAAAAGAGACATGGGTCTCCCAGCCCTGCACTTGGTATTTCACGTTCAGCTACACAGCCAGGTCAGGGTGGCTTCTGAGAAGGAGGCAGCTCACAGGTGTCGGACAGGCCGAAGCCACGGCTGCTCTTTGGGCAGAAGCTTCTGCCTGAACCTCCGTTTCGCTGGCTGGCTATCAGGCCTGATGTACCATTAAAACGCTATCCTGGAGAGAAATAATCCGAAGCGATTAGATAAAATAAACCTGCCAATTAACCATGACATAATTACAGCACCTTAATGAGAGCAAAGTCCTCCGGAAGTATGAGGGCTCAGCACCGTACCGGAGTGCCCACAGCTCCAGCGGTGTGTGGGTGTGCAGAGCCGAGCAGAGCCCGGCACGTTGGTAGGCTCCTGTCACAGCCTGGCCCGTGCTAACACCCAGCCTTTCCCAAAACGTCTGGCTGGCAGAGAGGGCTGGAGCTGGCATCAGGTAGAGAGCAAACCAGACCTTTGTTTGAGGTCTACAACGCAGAGGAATTAAGTTTAACATAGCTGCTGCCCAAGCAAATCAAGGTGCAGTTTCGTACCAAGGCGCTCTTGCCACTGCCTCACTTCTGCTCTTCTTACTAGAAGAGAAACTGTAATGACTGCAGCATGAAGTGAACAGGTGAGCAAGTTTGGTGATGCTACTGGTGAAAACAAACCACAAACAAGATGAGGCTGGAGCTGCTGAGCGCTGCTTTAAGCCAGTATCTGGCGATTTCATCTGCAGAGAGATTGCCACGTGCACATGAACGCACCGGTCTGCAGCTTGCTTTGCAAACTCTTCCTATGACCTCAGCAGCTCTATAACCTCACTCATCCTAAAGCCTAAAACCATTTTTGATTGTTTGGGATAACTTAAACTCTGTATTTGACAGAAAGCACACACAATTCCCACCGCTCAGCCAAGCTGCCCTGTGCAAGGGCGCAATGCACGGGCAGCCAACAAAACACCCATGCACAAGCCAGCACCCGGAGCTCCCGCGTCCACGTGTGGGCCATGGTACAAAGGCAGGAACAGCTTTATGACGGTCCAGATTAATTTCTCTCCTTAATAAAGGCATTAACTCTGCACGCTTCCTACCAAGTTCAACCGTGCCCATGGAGAGAGGCGATACGACAAGGCAGCCATGCTCAGGAACACGGCACAGGGATAAAGCACCACAGAGCACTGCAAGTGGGACAGGAAAATTCTGTGTTCTGTGCCTTGCTCTCAGCAGAACCGAAGCATTCACTTCTCAAGCAAGAGTCAGGTACGTTACATGACAGCTGCTGAAGCACTACCAGATGAAAAAGGATTCTGAGGTTGGGTTTATCCAGCAAACAGACTGTGTATTTTAACAGATGTACATGCTGCCCATGAGGCATTCAACATGTGTTCACAAGCCCCACGCTGAGAGCAGAAAAGCTTAACGGGAGATCAAAATGTAGTCCACGTACACGTCAGAGAGCCACACGCTAATGTCTCATCCCCGTAAAACACATCCCAGAAATGTGAACTGCTCCAGCCCATGGGCTAGTGCCAGTTGCAGAAGCAATGACACCAAGGTTTCCCACACAGCTCCCAACATCTCCACGTCGCAGGATAGACGAGATGTGGCCACAAGTCTGTGCCATCAGAAATCCTGCAGCAAGTCTTTTCCCACTCCCAAGAGCATGGAAAAACCCTGGAGCCTTCATGCCAAGGAGGATCTGCACTACAGACAACCCCCAAAGTATTTCTGCAGCCTGCAAAGCTCAGCTGCTTGTAGTACCAGAAAGAATCCTGATGTACTAATTTCACGCTTTTAGTGTTGTGACAAATGAAGAATTGTTGTTTATCGGTTCTTGAAAAGGAACTGGAAACTCAGAGGCAGCGTTTTAGCACACTACGTAAAACAGTCTGGTACAAATGTACCGACTCGTACCACAACACTAATCCCTTCCCAGTTTCCAGCAGCCTTGTTTCCATGTCAGCACTGACTTCAAGGAGTGCACGTGCAATTTAATACTCAGTTTACCACACTGCTCTGCTACTCGGGAGCACGACAAAGACAGAAGGAAGTCACTGGTGAGGCTCAGGAACTGCATGCAGCAAGAAATCCAGACACACCACTTCCTTAACTGAGCGTGAAATTCCCACAGGGCAGTCCAGCTGGGCTTTAAACCTTAGCTGGAGAGTAAAGCTGCACAACTAAATGCTCTAAATGTTAAGTTCCCCATACCCCTTCCCACAGGTGAAAGGAAACTGCTCTCTTCTACCACTAAAACCTTATCTTAAGGCCTTCTGCCTGCCAAGGGAACTGGTACTCTACTTGCTCCCAAGTTGTCCAACACTCTTACTTTCAGCAAGTGACAGGATGCTGATGGGACAGTTGGCAATTTCACTGCTGGCTTTGAAAAGCAGCAATAATTTTATGTCTAGCAAACTTGAACCAGCTGCTCCCATTACGAGGTCCCCCTGAGGAATCTCTCCCTGGGCTCTCCCAGCTGTGCCACCTGCAGTGGGGGCATCCTCAGGGGCACTGCTGATGTAAACGGGCTCCAACTTGAGGAGTGGCTGCTGAGCACAGTCACTGGGAATGGGAATGAGTGGAAGGGACCTCAGCGGGCTGACAGCCGGCCCGATGGCAGCGTGGTGCCTCCTGCCTCACTGAGCACAGCCCTTTGCCCCAAGCCTGCTGCGGATCCTGGGTGGAGCCGACCGGGGTCCCCCTGGCCCCTTCAGCTCCCCCTAGACCCTGTCAGCACCCCCTGGCCACTGCAGAATCCTAAAATCATTTAGGTTGGAACAGGCCTCCAAGATCCTCTGACCCAACCATTGCCCTACCACCACCATCACCCACTGAACCATGTCCCCAAGCACCACATCCAGCCTTCCCTTACACACCCCCAGGGATAAACCACGTCCCCTAAGCGCCACACCTACCCGTTCCTTAAACACCCCCAGGGACGGGGACTCCACCACCTCCCTGGGCAACCCGTCCAGTGCCTGACTGCTCTTCCTGAGCAGAAATGTCTCCTCATTCCCAACCTGAACCTCCCCTGGCCTCTATGAGGCCCCCTGAGCCCCTAACAGCACTCCCTCTGCCCTCTCAGCATCCCTAACCCCTACGAGCCCCCCAGACACCCTATGAGGCCCCCAAAGCCTCTAACAGCACCCCCAGCGTCCTCTCAGCACCCCCAGCCCCTGTGAGGCCCCGTTAACCCCTATGAGCACCCCGCAGCCCCTCTCACCCCCCTGACCCCCCCCCCATCCCCCTCACCTCCTCGCTCTCTCCCCGGGAGCCCGCTGCCAGGCGGGACACGCTCTCCAGCACCTCGCAGAACTGCTCCAGGCTGACGGCCTCGTCGCCGCGGCTCAGGCGCTCCTCCAGCCAGCGCACCAGCGTGCTGTGGTGCCGCGACACCAACGGCTCGGGCAGCGCCGCCTCCCGCAGCCGGGCCGTGGCCTCCCGCAGCCGGCCCTGCTCCAGCAGCACCTCAGCGGGCGGCAGCGGCGGGCGCGGGCCGGGGGGAGCGGCTGAGGAGGAGG
Organism: Anas acuta; assembly: GCF_963932015.1. Classification (NCBI taxonomy): domain Eukaryota; kingdom Metazoa; phylum Chordata; class Aves; order Anseriformes; family Anatidae; genus Anas; species Anas acuta. The sequence goes on from NC_088997.1 coordinate 8,072,538, forward strand.
GCGGCGGCGGCGGCCGGGAAGGGGGAGCCGGGCTGAGGCGCGGCGGCCGCCCCCTCCATGCCTTCCTCGCCCCCCT